>NC_086321.1:111588281-111955781 GCF_036172605.1 Pelobates fuscus | reverse complement strand
TGTTTCCAACTTTGCCGGTAAATCGTTAATGTCAGCTGTCGCTATTAACTACAGCCGCTAGATGTAGTCCACGGCATCTGGAGTGCCAAAGGTTGCCTATCCCTGGTCTAGTGACATGGGCTGCAGACATGGACTGCAGAAAACAATGCATGGTGGTAGTATGGTGGTACTCTAGAAGACTGGAGAACTCCTGGCAAATTCATTAACCGTATTTCACAAAGTCCAGGGAATTGAAGGAATCGAATCGGGTGACACTTGCCACCTTCCCATACTCCCTAAATTCATGTATCTGTTCCTCAACTCAACTCTTGAGTACATTCTTATTAACCGGCAGAATGATGACCAGTGAATACCAAGATTGCTGTAGCTGGGGCAAGCTGTGGAAGTCTTTTAGAGAAGGTGCATTTATAACAAACTTACCTTATTGCAAATAGCTGGACAGCTGGAGAGTTAACTGTTGCATAAAGCCATGCCGTTTAGAAGTTCAGTGCACCTTTAGTTAATTAATTCCATAGTGTTTTAATTGACACTGTAGGAGAAAGTTCAAATGACATGTCTATCTGTTTGTCTCTATTGATTGGACAATGTGATTAGTATGTAGTTTACTTGAGTTTTTATTTATAGATGCAAAATGTATGTTTATAATTATTATGGTTTTCCTGATCTCCTGTTGGAAAGCGTTTGAATTTGACCATCTGTATTTTTTCCAGATAACACATTTCTAAGTAGATTTCCCAGTTTGATTGATTTCTTAATGTAGTAAATGTTATGACATTAGCTTGCATACCTTGGTACAACATACTTCTCATACCAGTGGGTATCACCCGCTTTAACAATTAAACAAGGGTAGAGGAAGGATAACAGTTTAGAGCAACTTTATACTAATGGTCTACAATAAAATGTTAGTATACATCTTATCTCTATCCATACATGCTTTATATACTATATTGTCAATTTTGTGAAGATTTTAAATAAAAAAAGCATCAAATTCCTTTGACTCAGCTTGCCATGTTGGCATCGAAGTACAGAACTTTTACTTTATGTGCTGGGGCCCTGGTTTGGCATTCCCTGTTTCCTGATCGGACCATGGCAGCATTAACTAATTGGATAGCTCCAACTCCTCACAGCAGAAAGGACTGCGATGTTAGCAAATTAGAGTGAAATATTCTCTCCCTCTCTATTGTCCACATTGGCCAAAGAACTTTCTGTCCTTGAAGACCCAGTGCAGGCAGCGTCAATTAACGGTGTCTCCTTAGGTAAACTCTTTTAGCGTCCAGGGGTTCATGTCTACCCTCTTGAGGAGATGAGTGATATATATATATAAGAAGCCTCTAGTATAAGCATATTATGCGGTAATTTGTGGCCTGTTGGTTTTTCTTGTCTCAAAAAAGCACATTGGTAGTTTAAATTATTGGCTAGAATAAGTAAGTGTTTTTTTGTTATTTCAACTGCTCATTTTGCTTGCTCTTTTGGGTTCCTGGTAAGAAGAGGTCACCTTTAGGATGATATTGGCAGTCTTAAGCTTAAAGGGATACTATAGGTACCCAGACTATTTCATCTAATTGAAGTGTTCTGGGTACCGTGTCCCTGTCCCCTTAGCCCTGCTATGCATACCATTGCAGTTTTATAGAATGTACAAAGTTTACATTGCAGGGCTAAAACTGCCCCTAGTGGTAGACTGACTTCGAAAGGCAGAGGGATACTATAGTGTTAGGAATGCAGTTTTGTATTCCTATCAATATAGCATCCCTTTAAGCCTTAAAACTCAAAATTGTACAGAATTAAAATGCAATAAGGAAAATCTGAGACTAAAATATCTGACTTTAAGCATTCTCCAACTCAGTGATAGTCACAGGTTAGATATGTACCCAGACCACTTGACGTTTAGTAGACCAAGAGTGTCTCCATTGGCTATACAGGCTGTGTGAAGTCTACATGTACGTTACATTGACTGAGAAGTGGTCAATCAATACATGTTTGTCATATTAAAGCAGTGATGAACACAATCTGTTTCTCATTGATACGGTTTTATTTTGGCTACATAACATGTCTCTGATGCTGTTATGATCCAGCCATTTCTTTAGGGCATTGGATAGTTGTAATGGATACATCCTGGTTTTCTAATCAAACCTCTCAGGGTTCGTGTACTTTGAACTTTTAATGTCCATTATAGAAGATTTCCTTACGTTCCTACAACAAAAAGCTTATTATAAATTCCAACTGATTTGTGAACTCTTTGTGCTCTCTGTTTCTCTCTCTGGTTTAACTTATGTTGTATATCCTATTAGATAATATTGCCATGGCATGATTAGTAATATGGAAAATTGTTTCCATATATCCTGTAAGTTTCTTTTCCTGAGCAAACACCACAACTAACTAACATTCCCAAACTCCTTTTATGGGGTTTATTCAGATTCTTTGTTAGGGAAGGTGTAGTTTATTGTATTTAGTATTTTTATATGGCATACTAAGAATGAAGCGTGAGTCCGGTGGGCACATCCAGAAAGGTAGCAGGTCCTCGTAATTAGTTGCAGGTCAGCCTGGTGTGAGTGCGCACCAGGATGCCTGCCATTCAAGCATGCCAACCCACTGAGGGCGGACCATACAGAGAACACTGTACTCTCTGCAGGGTCTTAGTGCCCTGAGTGCAGCAAGAGCCTAATATATACAATCCTTTCTAGTTTAATGAACAATTTCCATTGATTTTAAAACCATGTGTTTTTGTTTTACATTTCCCTTAACTGTATAGCATAATCATTTATTCTAGGCTGAGTCAAAAAACAAACAAACAAACAAACAAACAAACAAAAAAGGTCTTCCATTTGCTATGACACAATGGATTAAATTAAACTATTTATATGAAGACAGATAGCTTTATGAGATATATCCTTTAATCCAAGCTGCAGCATTGTTTTGGATACCAGTTAGGTCAAAGCAAATGCATTATGGAATATCACCCAGCTGGTTGCGTATGTAGATGCTTTAAGGCTATTTAAGTCAGTAATAAACGTGATGATTCAATTTAAATGACGGCGTATAGTCATGTGCTTTTCAAATACCTAAATGGAATAACACAAAATAGCAACTGAGTGCATCACAAGGGAAAGCCTATTGGCATATTATCCTATTTCCTGTATTTTAAGGCATTATTTTGCCAGGACGTTAGGTTACATTATTCATTCTATTATTATCATCATTTATATAGCGCCAACATATTCCGCAACGCTTTACAATTTTAAAATCAAGATTTTTGACAACATGTAATTAACATCCTGAATATAACAGAGACAAGAGTTGAAGAATAAGCTTAAAAAAGCTTAAAATCTATGAAGGGCTACATGTATTTTGTTTTCTGCAATAACTTACTATTTTGCAAGTCCGAGGTTTTAAATATTATGATGATTGTTATTCATAGTCCTTTGGTACAAAATTTTTCCCAGCTTATTTTAGCTAGGGGATAAAAAATGGATGGTGCACTACATACCTTTCCTTTTTTTTTTTTTTTTTTTTTTTTTAATCAAACAAAAGCATCAAGATGTATATAAGAAGAGTTGAAATTGATGAAGGGAAGTCGTCTGTTTTTCCAATCTGTATTGCTAAGTGACATCAATGTGGTATTATTTAACAAATTCTGACAACATTTTTCCAGTGTGTCAAGCTGAATAAAGTGTGTGTTGGGAATTCTTATTAAATAAAAATTGATTTCAAACTTTAAACTAAAAGAGCAAAAAAATGGGATAGTTTTCCCAAGTTAGCTATTTAAAAAAAAAATGATATTTTGCGCTAAAATCTTTAATTCATTTTGATCTCTCGACAAATCATACTTTAATAAATTAGTATATCAGGCATTGGTTTCTGCAATGCATGAACCAGATTGTTTTTAACATAACTCACTTTGTGCTTTTGAATAGTGCATAAAAAGTATGGATTTAAATACTGCATCGTAGGATGGCCTCTTTTATACTGTGGCCATCGGCATGAAAAACCTGCAGGTTTTGTCTCCCAGCTCAGCCATTTTTGCTAATTATTGAAGTAATTTTCCAATTCACCATCATTCAATGTTATTGATTAACCCCCTAAAAGATGCATAAAGTCTTACCAGCATTGTCAATTTTTTTTTTATTTTTTTTTTAATTCTTTATTTTTATCGTGCACGAAAGATACATCGAGGCAAGCAATGCCACAACAGCTATTGCCAGCTTTGTAGGACAACATGTAAAAAACAAGTGTTTGGCATATCTGGTCATTGCACATTTTATGTTATAAAGTGGTTTCAACAACGATTAAAACAACGTGTCTATCGCTATTTATCAAAGAATAGCAGTGTAGTGTACATTAAAAATAAGGGCACAAAACAGCTAGGCTAGACGCATTAAACTCTGGTCGGTAAATAATGAGACACCAGTCCAGGCCAGCTGACAGCAAGTGACTGCTTAGCCAAGGTGGGTACTTCAAGGTGTGTATGACTATTTCTATGACAGTCCAGACAAATGTACAGTTTTATAAGTAGAGTAACATAGACAAGTAACAATAGGAAATAATAATAATAAAAGAATGTAAGTACGTTGTCTGTTGTTGCAAGAAGGGTGGATGAGTACTTTGCGATTGAGTCGTGTAAGAGTTGGGACAAAATTACTCAAGCTTCCAAGGGCTATATGACAAGCTTGGAAGCTCCATTTAGTTAACCCCCATAATATCAGACAACGTAGCAAGCTATAAAATAATGCAGACTGGTGCAGGACTAGAGCCACTACATGAATGGGGAGGGTTTAGGTTGCGCCTGTGGTATAGATAAAACACAGTAATGTCAGGTTACCGGTGGGTGTATGTAAGGGCAGGTTGCGCTTCGCAGTACCATGTGGTACAGATGTGAGGGCCAGTAAGCTTGAGCCGGTGAACATACCAGCAAGGAAATATGAATGAGCCCAGGTTGCCCCCTGTCATCTGTGAAGTGGTGTCGGTGAGGGAGTGGGACACTGTGTAGGGGAACAGTGAATACATTTATTCTGTCTGTCGAGGTGGGCCTCATATTTAGTGCAATAGAAGACCTATATGATTATAAAGCATAGCTAGTTTTAGGTAACGTGCTATAAAACTAATCAAAAGTCCGTAAGGCAAGGCTGCGTGTGTGACCGTCCTCAGGTAGTTGTTGCAGCATACGAGTCTCTCGTGGGGTTCCGTGGGGTGAACGGGATAACTGCTGCCGGGTTCCATGTGTGCGGAGCTCTGAGAACGGTGGTTTGGCCCCTGCTGCTCAGACTGTCTTGCGGCAGCCCCAGGTCACTTAATAGTCCAGTTGCGTCTTGGAGGTCTTGAAGCGGGTACGTGGAGTCTCCGTGCATGACAAGGAGGGTACGAGATAGACACCAGCGGTAGCGTATATTTCTTTGCTGGAGGAGCGAGGTAAGTGGTTTGAAGGACCTCCGCCAGGCCAGTGTGCTGTTGGAGAGATCCTGGTAGAAAGCTAGTGACATGGTCTCAAATTGATATAGGGATATCCCCTTAAGGGCCGCAAGGACTGCTGCTTTGTCGGCCCCAGATCTGAAGTGGACCACCAAGTCTCTCGGGACAGCTGCTGGTGCCTTAGCCGGTTTAGGGAGTCGGAATAAGCCATCCAGGACTATAGCTTTAGCTTGGCGTGACGGCATAAGGGCGGCCAGGAGTCTTCTCAAAAAGTGCGGTAACTCTGCGTCCGGGACATCCTCCGAGATCCCTCTGACTTTTAAATTGTTCCGTCGTCGGATATCTTCCTGTGCCGCGAGGCGGCGTTCGTACACTTGGTTCTGCTTCTGCAGTTCTCGGATCTCCTGCTGCATTGAGTCCATGCGGTGTGTGTCTGTCTGGGAGGCTTCTTCCAGCACTACGATGCGGCCTGTCAGGCCCTGTAGGCCGCCGCTGATCGTGGCTATGTCCGCCTGAAGGGTGGCTTTTAGGTCCGCCAGGAGCTCTTTAAGTACAGCGGTGTTAACAGGTGCTGAATCCGGAGCTGATGGAGCCGGCTTTGGTTTTGCTGGGGCCGGTAAGACCACTTCTTCCCCGTCCATGGATAGCTCGTCGGAGAAATCCGAGCAACCACCCGATAGGGCGGCCATTTTAGGTCCGCACGCGCCCTGCGCTTGTCTCCACAGGTCACCGATATTCATCCCCATGCTTGGTCTATCGGGCTTGGGCTTTTTAGATTTGCGACCCATGGCCCCTGGGCTAGCTGATGGTGTTCCCCGGGTCCAAATAGTGGCGTTTTCGGCTTCAAAAAGCGGGTTTTCAGTGGCATTTAGCTTGGAGCTACAATTGCTTGCGACCAGTTGCTCAGCATTGTCAATTTTCTGATTATTGCTTATTGAGTTATAGTAATTTTCTCCTGCTGCCATAAGTAGACATATTTTTAATATTCGCACAAAATTCTTAATTTAGTTATTTAAATAAATATGCTTTTTTTGACATATTTGAAGACCAATCACTTTAATATAAAATGAATAATCTCATCAAGAAAGCTTAGACTTCACAGACATGTGGGAGGTGTGCTGTATGTGGCATCGTGTCCCATTTACTAATTAGCTGTTTTGAGAAAAATGATAGATCAAAAAAGTATATCACTGTGTGTCTCCTTCTCCAGCCTTTAGATAGATATTACATTCCTAAATTCAGTATGAAGAAGAAATTCTCAATTGTTATTCTGTCAGCGATTCTTTTCTGATAATGTGAGGTTAATACACACTTTATATGCATATTATATTGGCAGATAATTGCCTTTTCTGATGCTATTTCTTCTCTCCAATGACAGAGTATCTAAAGGATTTATGGTACTTAAGGCAGAAGCAGATTGGAAACAGTATTTCTATTAGAGAGATGTTTTTAGAGCTAAATGTGAAACGCATCAGGAGTAACGTTAAGTAGCTTTTTTTGTATATAATTTTACTAGTTGATATGTTCAAGGGAGTAAATTTTCTTTGAGATGGAATGTTGGAGAATGGAAATGTCTATATTACATTAGTAAACCTAACTGCTAGCTTGGAAATCAAGATTAACCGACATCTTAAGTGTTCACTTTTGTTATTACTTGTCCACTGTGTTATTACGGATTAATAATTTAACTTCAATGGTTTCTATTGTACAAGCACTGTATTAAAGTAGGATTGTGGCATAGCCACTTTTTCAGTATTTTATTAAAGAAGTTCAGTTTCTTTTTTATAATGAGTATTTATTTATTTCTAACGTACCCATTTTTTTCATGAAATATTCTATTTGCATTGAGACGTTTTAATGAGGCTTATTATAAATACAGGATTTACCTATCCATCTTGCAACAAGTCGCCTTAAAAAAAGGAGTTGCTGCAAGATTTGAACCGATTTAAAAAAAAAAAAAAAAAAAAAAGTTAAAGGAACGGCATCCTCAAATACACAATTTAAAGGAACACAATAGCATTAAAATAAAAACATGTATTACTAATGCTATAAAGTGTCCAGTCCCTAACATAATTGCTCATTTGTTGCTTACCTGTTTCCAGTGTTGAGGCTCCCTCAACACTGACTAGGCCTCATCTTCCCACAATGTCATGGCGATCGGGGGAACCTTATATATCACAAGTGCTGTGGTGCATTAACGCTTCACCTTAGGAAAACATAGAATCAGTGCTTTCCTATAGGGAATTTGAAGACGTGAGACATGAGGACAAACAACGTGATTTAATTGAATAAAATTCTGTTAGGAACCAGGAAGTGCTTCCAGAAAACAGCCACTATAGGTGAACTTAACCCTGCAATGTAAACATTTAAGCTTTTCTGAAACTGCAATGTTTTCCATTGCAGGGTTAAGGGGACAGAGGCACTGCACTCATATCACTTCAATGAGATGAAGTGGTCTGGGTGCCTATAGTGTCTCTTTAAGAATGATCATCTCACATGTAGTGGGCTAACTCACGACAGCAAGCATGGCAAGTCTAGGATATTTTCAGTGGTAGCAGCCAAGACATAACAAGAACTGACTACATAGAGTGTTGTGGAGAGTTGCTTATGGAGTGCACGTTTCTGAATGGATCTTAGAGCTTCGTAAAGCACATTCCATCAAACATTAATCCAACTGGCTGGTGAGAGATATTTTTGTAACCAGAGACTTACATTCCCTGAACCCTCGCACTGTGCATGCTCAGGACGACATAGCCTCATGTAATTCTTTAACTCTTATTGGATCATTACTTAATCATTATGTGGCTCGGTAGAACCACGTAATTTCTTCACACCTTGTAACGATTTTGCCCCTGATCTATTTTAATTTAATGTGGGCTTTATAACTTATGGTAAAATCAGAAAAGAGTGATATTATTTTATCTTGCACACTTTGTTCTCTGTTTTGACTCTTTTGGCTATTTTCCCATTTTAATTCTACTTCTCAAGTATTTGCCTTTGTTACAGATAGAACATGTCTAGTTCAGTACGTTCTGTGCATGTGATGCATGAATCATTCTCTCACTGGCAGTGCTGGCCTGCAGCTCCCTGATTCCTGTCTTATCTGTAATAAATGTGACTTGAAACTGATCAAATTTACAATTGGCTGTGTGAAAATCAAATAAGGACCTTTCTACCAAGTGGGAGATCGCTAGATGGTGTTTCTTTACTGTCATGTGTCATTTAGCCTGTGACCCTTTCAATGCCAGCCTGTGCGATGACTTGTGAAAAAAAATAAAAATAAAATAAAAACCAAGAGAGATAACAAAAAATGCTGATCTTATTACTATCTTCATTTTACAAAGTAGCCGTGGGCTTTCTTTGCTGTCTGCTCTTATTAGCAAGGATGAACTGACAAAATCTGGACCTTCGGGCAAGAAAATGCTCTTGGCCTCACAAAGTGCAGTATACCTGCTTTCTGCTAGATTTTGTAATTCATATTTATAGGCTTTTATTTCACCACTTGTATGTGTATTTTATACATAAAAGCGTGTGCTTTTGTTTGTTTAGTATGACTGTAAATATTAACTTATGTATCTGCCTACATTCCTGTGTATGCAGCCAGTGGTAAAGCGGCTGTCACCCCATACTTACCTTGCTTCAGTCTGTTCCTCTTATCTTCCTCACTCCTAATCTGTTCTTTTTTGACCTTTTTCTCCTAATACATAAGAAGTCCCTGATATGCCTTATGTATTATTTCTTTCACTTGACAAAAGGCAGAGATTTATTTGTCAAGTTTTGTTACTAGTAATGGCTGGGGCAATAAGGCATTGCCCTGATCATCATGAGACAATATCTATGGAGGTTTTCGTGGTCTCATGGCATCTTCCATAGATCTTACTGTTGTACGGTCACGTGTGTGCTGGAGTACAGGACTGACGTGGGCTCCTGGCAAATGAAGCACCAGGAGTTTAAGAGGATTCATTGCATGTATATGTCGGCGGCCACAAGGAACAGCTTCAGGTAAGTAAAACATATCTTCCCTGCACGCCGTAGCCAGTGGAGACAAGTGCCTAGGTCACAATCGGGGGTCTTTGCAAATTATGCAGTGATCCCAGGCTCTTGCTGAAAAGCAATAGTATTTTATAAGTTAAAACAAATGGCATATGCTAAATGTTTATAGGTATATATGACTAATGTTTCGGCAGACGATAAATGATAAATTGTATATTACAACTCGCAAAGTAGGTGCCAGAGCCACTTTAATGTAAATGTAATTTACAAGTATTTAAGTAGTGTTGATGTGAATGATAGTGTGTTTTTCTGTGTATGGTGTCAGTGAATATGTTAGTTTTTTTTTTATAAATTTGTGGTGTCTGTGTGAGGGTATTTGTTTTCTAGGTTCTCAGTCATTATAAATACATGTGTGCAGTTATGATTAGTTCTGTGGCACTGTAAATAAGTATAAATTAATGGCTGCAATGTCCGTGTGAATCCATGTATGTGTGGGGGGCAGTGGGCACATATACATATATAGGATAGAAATCTCTAATCGCTTTCCTACCACAGCCTATATTTCCCCCAACTCAAACCATCTTCTGTTTTATTCTCACTCGCAGTCACTACACCAGCAGAGGTTTCTGCGCTGCTTTGGTCCTCAAGCCTCACCACTTGCTTGATCCTATACCCTAACATCCCATTCATGCTCTGTCTCCTTCTCTGGCTCTGACCCTAACTAAAATATGCAACCTCTCCCTCTCCTCTGGCATATTTCGTTCACCTTTCAAGCACGCAACCACCACCCCGATCATTCTAAAAAAGCCCATCATCATTCTAAAAAAGGCCAACCTTGACCCTAAATCCCCATCCAACCATCTCCGCTACTCACTACTCCCGGTTGCCTCCAAGATCCTCAAGAGAGTTGTGTATGCTAGACTGACCAACTGATCCAACTCTCTGCTCAACCCGCTTTAGTACAGATTCTGTGCTCATCACTCTGTGGAAACTGCCCTGACCAAAGCTTATAATGATTTAATTGCTGCTAAATCTAGTGGTCACTACTCTCTCCTAATTCTCCTTGACCTTTCTGCTGCTTTCAACACTGTTGATCATCAACAACTTCTTTTCATCCTCTGTAATATTGGCCTGCGAGAATCTGTGCTTTCCTGATTCTCCTCATACCTCTCCCAGCTCTATTCCAGTGTTTCTTTTTCTAGTTCTTCCTCTCCTCTGCAACCCCTCTCTGTTGGTTCTCTCCTTGGTCCCCTACTCATCATTTATTTTGGCTTTCAATATCCTTTCTATGTGGATGATACAAATCTATCTGTGCATGCTGAGTGGCTGCACAATGCTGCTCCAACCTACCTACCTTCTCACTGATACGCAAGAATGTCCAGGCCCGTACACCAGGGCCTTAGTGCACACCCACCCACCCAGGGGGCTCGATCTCTGGGTGACTGGAAGGAGGAGACCACCCTTCACTATGCTCCCCTCCTGCCGGTCACTGCATGTAGCATGGCCGAGCGGGCGGAACGCTACCTACCTGGTATGACAGGAAATGACAGGCAACAAACAAAGCAGGACAGAAATCCGGATCCTCTTCAGCGGACCTCCTGCTCAGTCACATGGATGGAGGTGCGGGGGTTTAGATGCAGGAGAGTAGGCGGGACAATAAAAGATACAGCGGGGGGGGACAATTATTAAGGGTACAAGAGAGGAGAGGGACAATAAAATATACAAGAGACAACAATAAAAGGTACAAGAGGAGAGGGGGGGACAATACAAAATACAGGAGGGGAGGAGTGACATCAAAAGATACAGGAGGGGAGGGGGGAGACAATGAAAGGTACCGGAATGGGAGGAGGGAGACAATAAAAGGGGGATGGGGAGACAATAAAAAGTACAGGAGGTTAGGGGGACAATAAAAGGGACAGGAATGGAGGGGGACTATGAAAGGTTCAGGAGGGGAGGAGACAATAAAAGGGGGGCAATAAAAGGTACAGGATGGTGGGGGGAAGTAAAAGGTACAGGGGGATATTAAAAGGCACAGGAGGGCTGGGGGGACAAATACACACAGAGGGGCTGGGGGAGGAAGAGACGCGCAGAGGGGCGAGGGGGGAAAAAGATGCAATATATGTTGGGGAGAAAGCCACACAAAGGAGCTGGGTGGAGAAAGAGACACAGAAAGGGGCAGGGGGATGAAAGACACACAAAAGGAAGTAAAAGATCCACAAGAGGCGTTGTAAGAGACACACGAGGGATAAAATACAGCAAAGGGGGGAAGACATTTTTTAAAAATGGGATCTAAAACCCTTAAGAGTGTAAAATAGTCAAATTACAAGATACACAGGTGAAAATACATTGTTTGTTGTTTTTTTTTTGGCGGGGTGGGAGGCGGCAAAATGCATCTTCTCTTTGTATAATCCTTGCACCAGCCCTGCCGTACGCTCTGCTGTAGATATGCGTCTATTCTCTATTCGTACTCTCACCTCTGAAGCCCGCCTCCAAGATTTCTCTAGGGCTGCACCATCCCTGTGGAACTCCCTTCCCTGCTTTGTTAGACTCTCACCCACACTCAAAAGATTATTAAACTCACTTCTTTAGGAAACCCTATCAATTAAACTGTTAATAGCTTTCCCTCCCCACACCTTGGTAAACCACCCGGTTTCCTCTCCTGCAACTGTGTCATCCAATAAACTAGCCCTTCACTGGAAACTATTCTAGTAACCTGCTTTTTTCATGTACATGAAATACATTCTACCCTTATCTCTTGTGCCAGTTTAACTCACTCGCTCTAGAATGTAAGCTCATTGAGCAAGGCCTCAATACCCTCAATTCCTGTGCGTCCAACTCGTCTTATTGCAAATACATGGCTGTTAGTCCACCTATTGTACAGCGCTGCAGAATTTGTTGTTGCTTTATTTATAATAATAGTATTGATCTCAATCTCATGGGAAATTAATATTATGTCTGGGAGACTGAGGTGGCATTCCTCAGCTTAGGTTGCACATATTAAATACTATATACAGTATGTGTATATGTGTGTGTGTGTATATATATATATATATATATAAGCCCGTATAGAGTAAGGCTGCATTCTGTGTATATGGAGGGAGAATATTTCAGAATAGTTGTAAGGGATCTCTTTGAGACCACTGTATCCATCGCAGCACAGACCAGTGCTGCTTCTGTTAGGTGATGGTCATTTGTAATAGTGATTTATATTGTATCTGCTATCTATAACCATGCATAGAGGGCTGAAACAATCTATACATCTTTTCTGTGTTATAAATCTCACCATTATCTGATCTCCCTGATAGACATCTGGCAGCTATAAAAGAGAAATCTGCAAAATAGAAGAAAAAAACCCAAGCATTTTCGAATTCAATCTCCAACACTGTCAATTATTCTTCCATCAGTGCTTCCAAAGCCATGTTGGCTTCAGTGTCCCCCAAGGACCGTTGTTCCCCATGGAAGTTAGAGCCAAGATGTGTCTGACAGCCTTTGCCCATAGCAACACGTCCCTGTCTTTTAACCATTACTGACATTTCCTGGCACTCTAATCAAATCTGTTAGGCTCCAATGGGCCCTTTATGTTGTTCCTCAAGGGACAGGCTAGAGACGTGTTTGTTGATGAATGATATGCGGTGTGGATAGACATCTATGTATAATAAATTGTGCTATCTCTTCCCAAACAATAGATTAAGCATTTGTATATTTAATACACACAGTTGAGCATGTTGGATCTGGTTTTCATCTGTTGACTCATATGTTGAGTTCCAAAGTGCTGCATAACGTGGCTTCATGCAACAACTGCATTAATGATTAGTTAATTGTAAGGTATTGTTTATAGCAAACCCAAGTTACCAGACATTCTTACGTAGGGCTTCATATAACATCATTAGTTAGTTCAAGCTTGTTTTACATTCCGCTGCACAACTAGACTGGAAGCTAATTAGCTCAGCTCAGCAAATTCGAGGCTGTGATTGGCTATCAACACATGCGATCAGCAATTTTTTTTTATTTCTACTAGTAATAGTCTGTTAGCAACTTGGACTTTAAGAATGTAAAATGAAGGGCATTTTATATTCCTGACTTTTTTTGTTGTTTATCTATGTAACCATGGTGCTCGGCAAGTGGGTAATTTACATACCGTTACAAAGGCTGAAAAAAGACTTGCATCCAGCAAGTTCAGCCTTCCACTCCTCTAATAGTATTTAATGACGTAAAACAAATTGAATATGCTACATATTTATAGATTCGGATCACTTCCTCTTTAGAGGCCGGCAATGAGTAACTTACTATATTTTACAACCACGCAGGTACCCAGAGAATGGAGTGCTGCACTGTATGTGATTTGGGCCACCGCAAGAACTCATTAGGATGAGACCAAAATACAATGTGGTCTTGCCTTCTCTAAAAATAAAGCTGTACAGTCCATTATCCCTGGCTAGGAATCTAATTGATTTTACTTTAGGCACTTTCCCTTTGGTTGAGCACAAAGGAATGTGCTCGTTTTGCTAATAGACATCACCTTGCCCTTACACGAGGTTGTGATCTGTATTTTAAAATTAGGAACACAATATGACATCTAAAAATACACTGTTGGGCCATTGTGCTTTTACTGAACTATAAATCTGCCCACTGTGTGCTATAACTAAAGGGAATTTAAAAGTGTATTTGATGGCTCGTGTCACTTTCTAAAGATCAGACTTATGTTTGAGATATTTGCCTGCCTGCCACTGAGTTAAAGTACAGAATAAAAATTGCCAAACACATTGAAGATATATGAAATGTGCATTTCGCTGTCACTGGCAAGGTTATAATAGCTGCCTACATGCTTTGTTTATTTAATTGGTTATACAGGAACAAAGTGACAATTACAATATAACAATATATGGGTACAATCTGTTTAAACCTGCTGGATTTCAGCTATATATTTAGAAATCTAATGCATTAGTAGGTTTAAAGACCCTACTAAACCCATGAGACTTATTGTATTGTCCCAGTTTCTGTTTTATGCTAGCAGATAAGATCATTCCTTTCGGCTATTAAAGGATTTGTAAAATAAATAAATAAATAAATAAAATTGTTATTGCCTTTATTTTGTGCCTTGAAACATGGTTGATATTGTTATTTTAATATAATTAATAAATGAAAAGTAATTGATACTGTGCAAATGTGGAAGATAGCTGCCAATCGCATCCAGGATTACCTTTGTGCTTTGCCAAATCTGTAGAAACACCTTCCACAGTGATCTAAGTTGAGGCTCCCCCAGAATGAGTCACTGTTTTGTAGGCACTTGCTTTTCCACTATGATATCCAAAATAAAAAACACTATCAATGCTTCCCAAGAACAAATTTGTTGGGAAATAGAGTTGCTCTTAGAGAGTGAAACATGAGCCATTTTATTTGGTCACAAACGTAACTTTTTATGACCACAATGAATCGGATGGATCTGTAACATGAAAAGAAAAAAAAAACTACAAGAGAGAAGGGAAAATGACCGTGTAGTGTGAACTGCTCTGTTGTCTATTAGGATTTATTTCTAATTTGTTGGTTTGCCAATAAGATACCCTTGCACCATGCCACACATTCCTCATCATGAAAATACATGTATCTAGGGCTAAACAAGAAAACCACCAACAAAAGTGGCAAAACCCCCATACCACTCCAAATAATGAGATCTCCAGATTTTTATTTTTTTTTAAACATTTTGATTGTTTTAAAGTTAAGAATGAGCTATACAAATGTGTACGATGCTTGTCTGACTGTATTACAAAAATACCCAAGTTTTATGCTACAACATACAAAAAGAAAAACAATTAATAAGAATGCAGGTCAAAGGATTGGATCATCATATCAAGATGCTATTGAAAAAAGATAAATATGCGACCTACTGTCCTCCCCCCCCTGGCACCCACCCCTGTGTGGCGAGTGGGGGCCATAATGATAATGAGGAGGGGGGGACCTACTGTCCTCCCCCCCACAGACCCCAACCCCTGTGCGGCGGGTGGGGGCCATAAGGATAATGAGGGAGGGGGACCTCCTGTCCTCCCCCCAGGCCCCCACCCCTGTGCGGCGGGTGAGGGCCATAATGATAATGAGGGAGGGGGACCTACTGTCCTCCCCCCAGGCCCCCACCCCTGTGCGGCGGGTGGGGGCCATAAAGATAACGAAGGGGGGGACCTACTGTCCTCCCCCCGCCCCCACCCCTGGGCGGCGGGTGGGGGCCATAATGATAATGGGGGGACGACCTACTGTCCTCCCCACCACTGGCCCCCACCCCTGGGCGGCGGGTGGGGGCCATAATGATAATGAAGAGGGGAACTACTGCCCTCCCCCCCCGGCCCCCACCCCTGGGCAGTGGGTGGGGGCCATAAAGATAACGAGGGGGGGACCTACTGTCCTCCCTCTCTCCGGCCCCCACCCCTGGGCGGCGGGTGGGGGCCATAATGATAATGAGGGGGGGACACACCTTCTGTCCTCCCCCCCCCAGCCCCCACCCCTAAATCAAATAACCCCCCCCTCCATCAAAGGTGACTAGGGGTCCCCAAGCCCCTAGTCACCCACCCCCCACCCAAATAAAAAAGCCTCTACCTACCCCCCTCACCCTACAAAATAGTGAGGGGGGAATAACATTACCACCCTGTAAATAAAATTAAACTTACCATTCGACGTCTTCTTTTTTCTGAAATCTTAATTTTTCAGCCCCAAAAAAGGGCAAATAAAAATATACCCGTCGAACTTAAAATAAAATAAAAAACCCGAGCGCATAAAGAAAAAACCCGAGCGCAAAAAAAATAATCCATCTTCACCCATTGAGGGCTCCGCGCAGACTGAACTCCGCAGGGCGGGGGAAGGCTTATAAAGCCTTGCCCTGCCCTGAAATTAGGCTAAGAACACTCTGATTGGTGGGTTTAAGCCAATAAGAGTGCTCTTTGTCATTTTACACAGCGTGGGAAAATTCCAAAGAACTTTCCCACGCTGTGTAAAATGACACAGAGCACTGTGAGTGGATGGCTTGAAATCCATCTAATCACAGTGCTCTGTGTCATTTTACACAGCGTGGGAAAATTCCAAAGAACTTTCCCACGCTGTGTAAAATGACACAGAGCACTGTGATTGGATGGCTTGAAATCTATCTAATCACAGTGCTCTGTGTCATTTTACACAGCGTGGGAAAGTTCTTTGGATTGGCTTAAACCAACCAATCAGAGTGTTCTTAGACTAATTGCAGGGCGTGGCAAGGCTTTATAAGCCTTCCCCCACCCTGCAGAGCTCAGTCTGCGCGGAGCCCTCCATGGGTGAAGATGGATTATTTTTTTGAGCGTCGGGTGTTTTATTTTTCGTCAGGAATTTTTTTTTTGCGCTCGGGGTTTTTTATTTTATTTTTAAGTTCGACGGGTATGATGGCTTTTTATTTGGCCTTTTTTGGAGATGAAAAATTAAGATTTTAGAAAAAAGAAGACGTTGAATGGTAAGTTGAATTTTACTTTACAGGGTAGTAATTTTATTCCTCACTATTTTTTAGGGTGAGGCCGGTAGGTAGGGGCTTTTTTATTTGGGTGGGCGGGGGGGGGGGGGTGACTAGGGGCTTGGGGACCCCTAGCCACCTTTGATGGGGGGGATTTTCATTTAGGGCCCCCGCCCGCCGCTCATGGGTGGGGGCTGGGGGGGACAGTAGGTCCCCCCCTTATTGTAACTTAGGGCCCCCACCCGCCGCGCAGGGGTGGGGGCCGGGGGGAGGACAGTAGGTCCCCCCCCATTATTCTTTTATAGGGCCCCCACCTGCAGCTCAGGGGTGGGGGCTGGGAGGAGGACAGTAGGTCGTCGTCCCCCCATTATTCTTTTATAGGGCCCCCACCCGCAGCTCAGGGGTGGGGGCCGGGGGGGAGGACAGTAGGTCCCCCCCATTATTCTTTTATAGGGCCCCCACCCGCAGCTCAGGGGTGGGGGCCGGGGGGAGGACACTAGGTCCCCCCATTATTCTTTTATTGAGCCCCCACCCGCCGCGCAGGGGTGGGGGCCAGGGGGAGGACAGTAGGTCCCCCCCATTATTCTTTTATAGGGCCCCCACCCGCAGCTCAGGGGTGGGGGCCGGGGGGGAGGACAGTAGGTCCCCCCCCATTATTCTTATATAGGGCCCCAACCCGCAGCTCAGGGGTGGGGGCCTGGGGGAGGACAGTAGGTCGTCCCCCGCTTATTGTAACTTAGGGTCCCCACCCGCAGCTCAGGGGTGGGGGCCGGGGGGGAGGACAATAGCCCCCCCCCCCTCATTATCCTTTAGGGTAATAGGTTTTTTTTGTTTCTTTTTACAGTGTGCAGCCACAGGCTGCTTACTGCTTACTAGACATGCCCCTACTCGCGGTATAGCGAGTAGGGGCAGATCATTTACTAATATCAAGTAATTTTTAATTAGTATTAGTAAATGTGGCTGAAAGACCAATTTAGGTCTTTCAGCCTTTAGTAGATAGCTCCCTAATACCGTAGGAATTAGGGAGTTATCTACTAAGCGGCTGCAAGATGCAGCCACAGCAATGAATAGGATCGGAGTTTCATTCATTAGAATGAAATTCCAATCCGAACAAAGTCCCGAATTGCGTTCTAACACCAATGGAGAAACTGTTAGAACGCAATTCGGCAGTTTTGCCGGCGTCCTGTCTAAGTGACAGGAAGCATCGCGGGAACAGATAGGAAAGCAAAGGATCATGGGAAAATTGCTGTGACCACCGGAAACGAAGCACACTTTGCTCCTCCGCTGGTCACCACTGGTCACTGCGTAGGAAACCTCCAGAAGAGAAATAGTCCCTACTTTGTCTTATGTTTTAAAGAAAACTAGAGCAGATAGGAAGAAAAGAAGAACAGATCCTGAGAGAGGGAGAGAAGAGGAATCTTTTTGGGAAAGGTAAGTTCGGCATGACAGTGCCGCTTTAATATTATTTATCTTCATTGCTATTGAGTTTTGAGGGATGTCAGTGAGGCTGAGAATGTCTGGTTATGACATTCTAATCTATTCACATGGAAACAGTGTTGGGTTGCGATGGAGCTCTGACAGATACATCTCAGTTCCCTCTTGCTATTATTTCTCTCACTCTACTGTAATCTATATTGGGCAGCTGCCTTTAAAATGACCTCAGGAAACTGGAGATTTAATATGGTGTTGTGATTAGCACTGCTTACTGTTAAGCTTCACTTCCAAATGTTTACAGATCCACCAGACAATGGTTTTGTAAGTTTGCTCTAAGGCCACTCAGAGTTCACAAACTTATCAATGACAGATCATAGTCAAGTTTTCCATAAGCCCCATATGACTCCCAATGTGTCATTATCTGTACTTACTAGATCATAATTTATTAATTATTTATTGTTTAGACTGCAGGCATGCCAGACAATCATGACTACATAGGAAACATGGCCTCGATTTAGCAATCTTTCCAAATTATTCAATACTGTTAAAAAAATAATTTCCAAATGCTTTATCTACAAAAATTCCCAAAATTTCAAAGGTGACTTCTGTAGAAGTCTAGACTGTAAGCTCATCTGAACAGGGTCTTTATCAACCAATTGCTCCTGTAAAATTGTGTAATTGTTTCATTTATTGTAAAATGGCCCCTTTTATAATATTGTAAAGCGCTACGGTATAAGTTGGCGCTATTTAAATGCCAATAATAATACTACTTTTTTTTAATCTTTTTTTTAATTTGCAAATAATTTGGTGGTTTCTATATGCTCTGCAGAATGCATAATATAACTGCATGGGGGTTTTATGCAGTTTTTTGTTTTGTTTATAATTTGTATCAACCCAGATACTTGCCCACAAGGGGCATTCTTAGCATAATGCCAGGTGCCTGATACATTGCACTATGGCCCACAGAGATGCAGCACAGGATATCAAGGATATCAAGGAAACTCTTATCCAGTGAGAGGTAGAGCATTCAGTGAATTTGCCCATTTGAAAAAAAAAATATTCGAGGCTGGATTCTATTATTAGAGATAAGCATGTCATCCGTAATTTAATAGTTATATCCCCAGAGATGTCAATGGGAGAGCTGCTATCGAGTTACTAACGTTATGTTTATCTCTTGTAATAGAATCCAGCCATCAGTTGAAGAAATTACCGTACAATAATTCCCAAAAAGCTTCTCATTGCAAACCACAGAGCATTCTCTGAATCTTAGTATAAACGTCTTTGGAGTAGAAAGAGAAGATATGCGGTTATAAAATGTAATGGTAGAATGTTACTCAGGAACAAAAGTATCTTCGACTGTGGTCCGTGAAGCATGCTGTGATATTTTCTACTATCTTTTCAAAGCATTATTTCGGTTTGACTTTATGTAACATTGTAGTTTGACAAAATAATAGCAGAGCATGTATGTTTATGTTTGTTGTACTGCATTTTCAGTGACTCAGATGTGTAGAAAGTAGCTCATTATTTACAATCTGCTTATTAAGGTGTTATAACTACAAAGGATAATGACTTTTAATTTTAAAAAGGCGTCACATGCAGTTATTTATAAAAAGCATCATGTGATATGATTCATCTATTACCTACACACAAACTCTTCTCTGGGTTTTTTTTCTCAAATGGATTTGACTGTTTTGTTGACTTTGTCCAGTTTGTGTTATGTTATATGACTTTACAAAATGAACAGACATAAAACAATACAAATGGTGTATTCTTGCTCCAGAACCATTACTCTTGTATTCTTGTTCTTAAAAATAAGGAATAGAAACATTTTAAAAGCAGTTTTCATTTCATTTAAAGGTTCTTTACAGTAAGAAAAATAGAGGTATAATTCTCTGCCCAAGAGGTCGTCTTATCAGACTTTTTATATATCGTAGATTATTCGTTAATATGTATTGGTAATCGTGGATTTAAAAAAAAAAAAACAATTTTAAACAAAATATTCAAGGGTATAATTAATATGATGTTAACAAGTTGTTGATACAAGTAGAAATATGAGAAATATGGAGTCAAGAAAAAGTTTTGGTATTTTTTATTGAATAATTGGTCATTGATTGGTATTGTTTTTTTTTTTGATCAACAGCATAAAAAAAAAGATGTTTGATTGAAGTCAATGGACTTGAGTCTTTTTTACAAGCTAGATTACTATGTAACAATGAATAAATTATTGGAGCTGGATAAATGATTGGAGCTGGCTGGACTGAAGCTGCTGTCAATTTACTGACCACCTCAGGCACAGCTTTGAAAATGGAGTTATAGACAAGACTTCATATACAAGTGGTTACTTCCCTGTCTCCTTCACATATTGCACAGTTAGAACCACTTTGGTTCCATATGTAACAGTATTTGATCAACTATTAGATTGTCTAAATGCTATTAGATTCGATTTGCTTCATGTGATATTTTTCTAATAGTTCAACAATATTGATGTTCATTATAAAAGAGATTTAATAGCTAGCTAGACCTCAGCTCATGGACAGAGTCCTGTTTACCTTCTGTACAGGTTTGTGTATATTGTACGGTCTTTTTCCTCAATTGTACAGCACTGCAGAATGTGTTGGTGCTTTATAAATAGCAGTAACAATAATAATAGAGATGTGTTTTATACCGTTTTATACCTTCCTTTTTGTATAAAGAATGTTTTGTCATTGACCTTTGCTGTCTTCTTAGTCTTAGAAGAAGACTTTTGAAATTCCTAAATCAATCCGCTTCTCTCTGTTCTAGACAACATTCAACAACATTTAATTGATTATCTTTTGATTACAAAATAATTCTTATGTCTATCATTCTGTTTGCTCTACCAAGATATCTGTGAAGTACACATCATTTTTTTTTTCTTTCCTTGTTTTTAAAAACAGGTAGACTAACAAATGCAGCATGTCTTGAATGTCACATTTCCAATTTCCAATGTCTAAAAGAATTACTTTCTCTAAAATGATAATAGATCTTACATTAAGAAGCCAAATTTAATTGTGTACTGTTGCATCTTTTTGTCCATTTACCATAAACTACCAGTGTAAATGTCAGTGAATGCCTGGCTCAGAAAATAGCACATGCAGAAAACAAGGGATAATTCTGATATGGAAGAAGGAAAGCCAAAAGTAAATCCTAAATAGGTAGAGGAGCTTTGTTTATAATAGTGTGACCTATATGTGTTTATCTTTAGTTGTTTAAGGATATATGTGTTGGCTGGCATATGCTTACAACTTAGTCTAGTAAATATTTGAACTTGAGACGTGTTTTAAACAATTCTGGTAGTATGGACTAGCTATATATGGTAGAAATCAAGTCACATATACATGTAATCACTGTGGGGATTATTCTGTAAACAGAGAATAGCAGTGAAGTAAAAGCAGACTTACAGAACAGTCAAGCTGTGAAAGGAGCTAAACTTAGGTAGACTTTCATATTTGCTTCTTCATAAAACACTTTGTAAAATATTTGTTTTTACAATGTGTCCGTGAAACCTAACCCTCTATAAAGTGTTATCAAGTACTTTTTTTCAAGACAGACTTGTGAAAAAAACAACACATACAGCATAAACACTAAACTTTAACTTAAGGCCTAAATGTTATTCTGTGGTAAGAATAAACAACCCTGGTGGGAGATTATACCTTCTGTGGTGCTCCATAGCACTCTGGTTGGCTAAGCATTACGGGAATATTTGTCCTCAGCCAAATAAATGCATATCGCCCCACATTGGGAACAATGAGATGGAGGGCTGGAGTGGGTAGGCCTATAGGAGTGTGCCAAAAATGAAGGTCTCACACAGGTGTACCGGAAGAAGAGGTGTATCAACAACTCTGGCTTGGCCCAACAAAAAAGCAGCACATGCGCAGAGTGATTTTTTTTAAGCACTCAAAATGTGCTTGAGCTTTGTGGCCAGATGTATTTTGCCTTGCATAAGTCCCTCTTTTTGCGCTATGCTGATTGGCGACAGGTCCCTAGTGTCACACAGGAGCCAGAAATCAGGACTCTCCTGCCAAACCCAGGCCAGTTGAGAGCTATGGAAATGCCAAAGAATGCTTACATCTAACTATATTCATCAAAATAGTGACACTAAAACTGATAAACATGTAGTGTTAGGAATACAAAAGTGTATTCCCACGCTATTGTTACTCTGGTAAATGTTAGGTTAAACGATTGTCCAAAGTAGTTATAAGGTGCACATGGTATTGAGTGTAACTCCCATAACCTGAAATGGGAATTAAATGGGAATGACAATCCACGGTGTCTCAATTGTCTACAAGGAAAGAGGGTATACACTTTATTTCTCAGTGCCTAAACGTTAACATGTTACAAAGCCGGATGCACTGATGTACCCTGTGCTATAGTAAAACCCCACCACTATAACACACACTGCGTGCTGTACCAATATAATGCTTCTATCATGAAGGGCAACCTGTTGAACTCGTTGATCTATTATAGAAATCTCATAGTGACTTCTGTTGGCCTTGTTGGTCAAATGCTACCCGAAGAGAAGGAGAGTTAAAGGTCAACGTCCAAAGGATTAAATACGATTGAATGGAGTCTTACTGCTGAAGGGCTGAATTAATCTGTGTCTGATGATAAATTAATGCCACTACATTTCAAGTATTTTATATATCTCTGATCAAAGTCCTGTAATCATCATGAGATGTGATTCAAGCATTTCCAGAAGGGGGTAAATCTAATATTTCTATTGGGGACTTTGATGCCGAATAAGAAAGACAGACAATACTTTTACATGGGAAGTTCTTCGCTTAATGAAAGTCAATTAAGAAAATCATTATCAACATAAATATATATAAAAAGTTAACCGCTTAATTGACTTGGTTAAAGGGAGGCATGTATGCCCAAGCCTTGTAGCTAGTGGTTTAATTTGAAATAACCTTACTTGTAGTAGAATCATTATTTAGTTATTTTGTGTTTTCAGATGAGTTATTCTGAGTGCTTCAATTTATAAGATCACAATTAGCTATAGACTGGCGTGGGTGTATTATGTCTCAGTAGATTTGCTTTTTACAATTATTCTATCATCCAGAAACTATTCTGAACTGGGATGTAAAATAAAAATAAAAAAAACTAAAGCTTTCCTGGAGATATGCCAAGTGTAAATTAATGAAAAATTTACTGGACTGTGCGTAATGCTAATCTTTATAAATATGCCTGCATCCCCACATTGCAAAGTATGTAATCAGTATGGAAGGGAGCGATGCCGGAGAGGGGGGTGTCAATATACTGGAGACAGTAAGCAGGAGCTTAAAAGAAAAGCTGTTGTGGTTATGATACTTGGAGAGTCCTATAATGCAATACTCCATAAAAAAATTAATAGTAATTTAGTAGATATACCCACAAAGAAAATATTTATGTAATATGTTTTCTTTGGGGTTATATGAAATCTAGTATCTGCAGCTGCAAATCTTCCCCTTCTCCAGCACAAACTTTATGTGTCGGTGCAGTTGCAGACTTAATAATAAACTATATTATAGCCCTTTGCCTGACAGGTACTCTGGCTAATTGTCTGCCTCTTGAGTTTAGCTTACCATTACCAGGAAGTAACATGACTAGTTGTCTGATTGACAGCCTGAAGGGGAGTTACAAAGTTAATAAAAGTGCCAATTTCAATTGCAATTGATACTTTTACAAAATGGAAAAAAGAGAGCACACACTTCACACATAAATCTCTTTAGCAAGCCGGTAAAATAATTTTGTTTTGATTGACAGTGAAAGTATGAAATTATTTTTCTTGACCACATATACTGGTGTAGTAGTTGGTATTGTGGAGAAAAAATTAAACAAACAAAAAATGAAACAAACAAGTGGGTAAATAAAGATATCTAGATCAACTTTTAACACTAGTTAACCCCTTCCCGCCGTTACGACGTGCTATGCCATCACGGATTAAGTGGGCTTTAAAGCCGTTGTGACGGCATAGCACGCCGTAACGGCTTTAAGCCCTGGAGCGCCCGGGTTACTTACCTTCCCGGCGCTCCGCTTCGGGAGGACTGCCTCACAGCCCAGGCAGCCCTCCCACGGCAAATCAGGCCCCCGGGGGCCATGTGATCGCTCTCAAAGAGCGATCACATGGCCCCCTATAGCTGGCTGTGGATCTGCCAGCAGGGGGACTGTCTAAAATATTAGACAGTCCCCCTGCTGGTGGGAAGTATAAAAAATATATATTAAACATGTTTAAAAATAAATCAAATGTATTTATATATATATAATATATGTATATATATTATATATATATATAATATATATGTATATTATATATATTTAACGTCATACATAGTGTATTTTAATACTAATATAAGTACATATATTAGTATTAAAATACACTTAGAATGACGTTACATATATATAATATACATATATTATATATATAATAGATATTTACACATATATTATATATATAAATACGTATAATTACAATAATAAATAAATAAAATAATAAAATTAATAAATAAAATATTCAAACAAAATGTAATATAAATTATATATACATATGTAATTTCATTCTAACTGTATTTTGTTATTAATATATATATATATATATATATTGGTAACAAAATACACTTAGAATGACATTCTATATATATCTATCTACGGTATATATAAAATGCAAATAACCGCAAATATATATATATATAGATAAATACATATAATTACATAAAATATTACATTAGTATACACGTAGAATTTAAATATCTATAAATGCATATGTATTAAAATTCTACGTGTATATTTAAGTAATCTTTTTTTTTTTTTTTTTGTTTTAAATATTTTTATTGTTTTCACAATATAAATGCATGTATCAAACGGATTTTTTAAAATAGAAAGGCAAGTGATTGCCCACGCAGGGGCTTAAGCATTGGTTTAAAACAGTGTAGACATTTGGTTGCCTGCGCAGAGGACAGTTTAGCTTAACATTTTCGTTCACGGTACGTGGCTTTGTGCTATATAGTCTCATGAACTGTGTCGCCCTATTAGGTCAGTTAGAGCGTTAAATAAGTGTATTGTGTCAACTGGTGTGTGCAAGTGTTGTGCGTTTGCTGGTTGCGTAGTTGCTTTGCGCTAGTTGTTCGGGCTATTATCTTATGTTAGCTGGTGTATGTCTTTAGTTTGTGTTAGCTGGGTGGCTTATTTGCGTTGTGTTGTCTGGTGTATGCAAGTGCTGTATGGCAGCTGGTTTGTGTCAGTGCTTTGTGTTAGTTAGGTTGTGTGATTGCTTAGTCGTTATAACATGCAAAGCAGTAATTAGGCAGTATTAAAACATTAGATCTACCTAACTTGTATATAACCGAATAAGATATTGTACACTGTTCTAACTTTGCAATTCTCATCGTATATAGTATACATCAGAATATACTTAAGTCGTTTAAGTATGCAGTTGTTGTCGTACTTTGTTTTAAAACTCAAAAACTACGTAACAGAGTGAATGCATCGTTACTGTGTAAGGGTGCATATTTTTAGATGCAGATTTTTAAAGGACATATGCGGGTACCGTGTATGTCAGTTTGCGTGCGGTAGCATTAAGAAACATGCAGTCTTATGTAGAATGCTCATTAGGACATATAGAAACCTTATAGCAAAATACAGATGCTAGAGAGTCCAACTTTCCCATCCCCCATGCGACTCGGATCCTAAACAGTTGTCTTAGTCAGCTTTAGAGAGGATCTCAATGTTGCTGGTGTCTTTCTGGTTTTGGGGCGAGAGCAGATTGGAGAGTGGCTGTGGGACCACTGAGCTTCTCCAGCTGACTGTGAAGAGAAAGAAAGAAAAAAAAAAAAAAAAAAAAGTGAGTCACTTCGCTGGAGGGGGCTAGATGGAGTCCGGAGTTCTGAACCTCCCAGTACCTCTCTCCGGGTTTGCCGCACCATGCGGTACCTTTTCCAGTCCCCCAGGCATCCCCAGTCACAGAAGGCCCCCTTCCTTCCCCCCCCAATGCTGTTGAACGTGCCCGCGGTGAGGTCCACCATGCTGTGGGCACTCAGAGACCGCAGCTGTCCAGCGTCCCCCCCCCTGTAGAGTCCACCAGGGCTTCAGCCTCCTGCACCTCCCCAGCATCGGTAAGGCCTCTTTGGAGCTCCAGCCTCGTCCTGCCTCACCCTCCTCCGGTCTCATACTTGGTGCCGGCACGCAGCCCCCCGGTCACCGGTCCACCGGGTGGTCTGCGCACCCCAGCTCCACAGGGCTCGCAGATTTGGGGGCATTTTCCCGGGTCACCACCAAACCCGAGTAACAGGGCCGGCTCCATGCCAGTCAGTTCGCCGCCCAGGGGAGTCTAGTTGTGGGACCCGCTGTTCCGGGGGCCGAGGAGCCCTGGTCTGGGTTTCTATAGTGTGCGTGAGGTGCCCTCCCCATCGCTTTTCATGCGCGGGGTATCCGTCCGCCATTTTGGCTCCATGAGGGAGGACAACACTCACCGGATGGGTCCCCTCCTCCAGTCTCTGAAGCTCGGACTCTTGGGCCGGGATCACCCCCCCGGCCGTGTGGGGGGGGAGCGGGGCCGGATCCGACCCCCTGCATGCCTCTTGTGTATTGCGGTTCCCGCTCATGCGGCTTGTGATAGGCTTTATGCGCTCCGTTAGCGGTGCTCGCCGAGTTTGTGCCGCAGCTTCCCGCTCTCTGGCTCCTCACCATCCGACTACCTGTCATTTCCTCGGATGGTTGGAGCAATTTCGGGTCCAATTGAGGTATTTTTAAGCTGTTTGATGCTGTTAGTAGCCGGAGCCAGCAAGGGTGGCTGCCGCTCGGCTCGGCGGCCCAGCCCCGCCCCTCTTAAGTAATCTTTTAACATAATTAGGTGATTTGATTAATTAAAATTTGATTGACATGCCTGACAACACAGGGAGAAAGTGCAGAGAATTTAATTCGCAAGCACTATATTTGACCCTGTAACTCTCCAAAACAACATAAAACCTGTACATGGGGAGTACTGTTTTACTCGGGAGACTTCGCTGAACTCAAATATTAGTGTTTCAAATTGGTAAATTGTATTACAACGATGATATTTTAAGTAAAAGTGAAGTTTTTTGCATTTTTTACAAATGAACGGCACTTTTATGGACTATATTATTGTTGTAATATGTTTTACTGTTTTAAAACACTAATATTTGTGTTTAGTGAAGTCTCCCGAGAATAACAGTACCCCCCATGTACAGGTTTCATGGTGTTTTGGAAAGTTAGAGAGTCACATATAAGGCTTGCA
This sequence comes from Pelobates fuscus, assembly GCF_036172605.1. Lineage (NCBI taxonomy): Eukaryota > Metazoa > Chordata > Amphibia > Anura > Pelobatidae > Pelobates > Pelobates fuscus. The sequence continues at coordinate 111,928,239 of NC_086321.1, read as the reverse complement.
TTTCATTTTTTTTACATTGAAATTTGCCAGATTGGTTATGTTGCCTTTGAGAGCGTATGGTAGCCCAGGAATGAGAATTACCCCCATGATGGCATACCATTTGCAAAAGTAGACAACCAAAGGTATTGCAAGTGGGGTATGTCCAGTCTTTCTTAGTAGCCACTTAGTCACAAACACTGGCCAAATATTTGTTTTTTGCTTTTTTAACACAAAAACAAATATGAACGCTAACTTTGGCCAGTGTTTGTGACTAAGTGGCTACTAAAAAAGACTAAACATACCCAACTTTCAATACCTTTGGTTGTCTACTTTTTAAAATGGTATGCCATTATGGGGGTAATTCTCATTGCTGGGCTACCACACCGTCTCAAAGGTAACATTGCCAATCTGGCAAATTTCTATTTGAAAATGGAACGTTCTATATTTGACCCTGTAACTTTCCAAAACACCCTAAAACATGTTAATGGGGGATACTGTTGTACTCGTGAGACATCGCTGATTACAAATATGTGCATTTTTGTGCAGTAAAACCTAACAGTATTATGGCATTCACAGCTAAAATGTCAGATGGAAATACAAATTTTTTTAAAAAAATCTTATTTTCTCACATTTTTTTAAAATTTTATTCAGAATGAATTATGTTCCATATATGAATAGTTAATGGTAATTTAAAGCCCTGTTTCTCCTGAACAAAATGATATATAATAAGTGTGGGTGCATATAATTTGAAAGAGGGGAACTACGGTTGAACAGACATGTAGCGCAAATTCTAGTTTTTGTTTACGTTTTGTTTTGATCAGAACGTGCACTATTGACTCCGTCCTGAAGGGGTTAAAAAGATGTGTACATACCTACATGGTATATATTTGAATTATGAAGTTATGTGTTTATCCTGCTGTGTCTCATGTGCAGGTGGGATGGAGTGTCAGACTTATCCCAATTTAAAAAAAAACAAAAATACCCAAACCATTATTATTATTATTATTATTATTATTATTAAACCACTAACAAATTCTGCAGCACTGTACAAAGGGTACCATGCCACATCTAGTCTAACCAGAGCTCTGGACTAGTGTAGAAAAATCTCCAATGAACTGTTTAAGATTAGATTAAGTAGCATGAGAAGATATGATTTCACATAGATTTATCTTAGCAGAATGACAAAGTTTTAACTATAGTGAATATTTCATAATTGATCACACTGCTATGTATAAATCAGTTAAAATTAGCATTTTAACACTTACAGGACTATTTACAAACATGAGAATTCAGAGTGAATTTCAAATTTAAAGGGCTACTATAGTCACCCAGACCACTTTATCTCATTGAAGTAGTCTGGGTGCAATGTCCCAGTCCCACTTACCTCTGCAATGTAAATAATTGCAGTTTTTGAAAAACTGCAATAATTACATTGCAGAACTAAGGCAGCCTGATTGACAGCCACTAGATGCATTTACTGGTCCAGCATCAGTAAAACCCCCATAGGAAATAATTGAAGCAATGCTTTCCTTTGTGGAGGACCTAATGCGCTCGCCGCGCATGCGCATTAGTCCCCCCGTCGGAGGACGTCAAGGAGGCAGAGCACCGACTCAGCCCTGAGGGACATCGGCACTGAGTTCCGGTAAGTGACTAAAGTGTTTTTAACCCTTTATTAACCAGGGGACATGAGGTATAGGGGGCTAGATGTCTCTAGTGCTAGGAATACAGATTTGTATCCCTAACACTGTAGAATCCCTTTGAGGCAAAAGTAGCCAGTCTGAAAGCATAGCTGACTTAGAGAATGTTTCCATTTCTGCTATTTTGATCTTAAATTAAAAATTAACATTGAATTTTCAATTCAGTAGATAACCATGTTAGGGTTAAGCTAAACCTGTGCTCATCCGATGGAAGGATTTGGGTAAAAAAAACACTTCATAGCATTGTCTTGTTTGAAATTGGTTTCCAAAAACAGTTCTAGATTGGATCAACTAGGATTCGTAATTCTAGAAGGGCTAATTTTAATCTGCTTATTGTGGACGCGCAGCAAACAGACTCTGCTGATGTCTTCACAACATAAAAACACAGAAGGAAAATGGATAATCTTTAAAATGTCAAGTAAATATACTTAGCTGTAAATGAAGTGTAACTCAGACAAGCATTAAAGACACAATATTATTTTTATATTTTAATGGTGATAAGGGGAAATAACATATGTATGGAATAAACATATTGATATAGAACAGAGATTGGAATCTGGTGGCTTGTAAAATATTTGAACGGTTATTAAGGGATAATATTCAAGAATTCCTTGAGAAGAACATGGTTATCAGCAAAATAATTTATTTGGATTTTGCCAAGGCATTTGAAACAGTTCCACACAATAGGTTAGTGTTCAAATTCAAGGAAATCGGTCTAGATGAAAATGTTTGTTCTTGGGTAGAACATTGGCTTAAAAACAGAGTACAAAGAGTTGTCGTTAATGGTAAATTTTCAAGCTGGACAGAGGTGGCAAGTGGTGTCCCTCAGGGGTCTGCTCTGGGAACCCTTGTATTTAACATGTTTATAAATGATCTTAAAGACAGCAATGAAAGTCATGTTTCAGTGTTTGCAGATGACACAAAACTCTGTAAAATAATACAATGTGAGCAAGATATTACTTTGCTGCAGAGGGATTTAGATAGACTGGAAGACTGGGCACTCAAATGGCAGATGAAATTCAATGTTGAAAAATGCAAAGTTATGCACTTCGGCGTAAATAATACACAAGCAACGTATACCCTTAATGGAAGTGAATTAGGGATAACAACACACGAAAAGGACTTGGGAATTGTTATAGACAACAAACTATGCAACAATGTGCAATGTCAATCAGCAGTGGCCAAGGCCAGTAAGGTATTGTCATGCATGAAAAAGGGCATTCATTCTCGGGACGAGAATATCATTTTGCCTCTTTATAAATCACTGGTAAGACCACATATTGAATATGCTGTGCAATTTTGGGCACCTGTTCTAAAGAAGGATATTATGGCACTAGAAAAAGTGCAGAGGCAGGCTACAAAATGAATAAAAGGAATGGAACATATCAGCTATTTTTCCTAGCTTGTTGCAAAATTGGAAGTGCTTCAAACTGGGTTTTTTTGCCTTCTTTTGGATCAACAGCAAAAAAACATATGTGAGGAAGGCTGAACTTGATGGACGCAAGTCTCTTTTCAGCTATGTAACTATAGTAGAATAATACGTTTGGTATTATACAATAAGCTAGATATTGAATAGTAAATCATTTTGAGACCGGAGAACTCATTATAAGCTGCATTTTCAGTTGAATTTGGAAAAAGCACTTGAAGCATTCATTGTGTTGAGCTATTTCAATTGCTTTTGTTTGATTTGTTCATTGCAAACAGCTGAAAGTCTGTACATTTTGACAATAAACCTGATTTTTATTGGGGGTTGAATCATTTTGAGTACAGCTGTATTATACCTTGAGGGGGACCAAGTTAGAGTGGCACTGTCAGCGTTTGCATTGCCGCTGGAGGTTTAGTGGCCGGGGGGGGGGGGGGGGAACAGGTAAAGGTGAGTTATACTTACCTGAACCTATTCCTCAGAGGTGCCGCCATCTTCTCTTCAGGTCCTGGTGAGACCACAGGATCCTCCAGAGATCAAACCAATTCTCTGAAGCCATCCCTGGTGATGGCTGGGGGATTGACACTTCTAGATGGCGGTAGGTCCGCCCTGTGACTAGAAGTGATATTCTAACACAGTCAATATGAGTATTTCGTAACAATTCTATCATTTATCTATTGTTTTTTTTCGGGGCATGGGTGACAGTGCTGCTTTAAAAGGACATTTAACTATGCTGCCTCACAAAGCTCTAGATGCACATTCCCAGCACATTAGATTGATGTAAACAGTGATTGCTGTTTATCTGTGGAAGCTGTAAATCCACCGTTCCCCTGACAAACCAAAGCAATGTCATTGGAAAGGCCAGGTTTATATTGCAATCAGTAGGGAAATAAATACCCAAATGCCTTGGAACTCGGAACCTCCGTCATCCATCTTCAAAATTTGTATAAGCTCTGTCTTTGCACAGAAGGCAGAATCTTCTCCTCCTTGAATGCAATGTTTGCCTTGGCTGTACCTGCATTGAACTGGGTTGTGATGCCTGTTTCTAAATCTTAAATATATGTTGATAAAACATGAAGCATCACATAAAAATATAGTGTTTACACAAAGGTATATGTGAGTTTCATTGTTTTATTCAGTTGTGAAATTTGCAGAGAATTGGCCGGTCAGACACAGCTTTCAAGTGTCCCTATTTAGGAGGGACAGTCCCTGTTTTGGGCTCAAACACCTTTTTTCTGCCCTAAAGTGTGTATTTTCTATCCTAACGTCGCTCTTTTCTTGGAGCTTCATTTTGTTTGTGCATCTTAGTTTATAATAGAAATCAAGTGTAGCTGCGGACTGTAGTGCTTATGGTGCTTGAAACGTTTCTTTAACCCCTTAAGGACCTTCTTCTTCTTCTGGAATAAAAGGTAATCATGACATGTCACACACGTCATGTGTCCTTAAGGGGTTAAGGAACATCCCATCAGTGGAAAATGTGTTCTGCTAGTGGAATTGTCTCAACCATATCAGGACTGTAAGCACACAGCTTTCACCAGAGCAGCTCATCTGGTTGTCCATAGCAGCTGCAAAATTTAAATTTCCTGTTGTCTGGCAATTACAGTAATGCTGTTAACCTAATTCCCTTTTGTGAGATTGCGTGGCGTATCTTACAACATTACAGGGGATACGATGTATTTATATTTTGTAAAAGTATTTGGTACAATGCCATACAAGAGGTTAGTGTAAAACGGAAAGGGTTTTAGATTACAGAAAAACATCTGTGATCAATTTAGTGGTCTGTAGTTTCCAGAAATCATGTTGTAACATAAAAGTACAGATTTTGGGAACAAATTTAAAGTCAAACTATGTTGAAATATTTGGGGGAGATTACCAACTCTAATGTGTGTTCACTGTTTTATACAATGTTCAATCTCAGATCTTACCATTGTACCATAAAATTTATAAATACGCTAAACGAACAGGTGTACCTCGCACTTACAAATCAAGAACACTGACATGGTTATTCACTAACCTCTGTAGCGAATTGAAATGTGAATGGCAACATCTAGTTTATCACTGTAGCTGAAGTACATTTGGATACGCTAAATTAAAATGTGTTTCATCAAAATTTGCTTTAATAAAACAATCCTGAAGAATGTGAAATGATTTGTGCAAAAATAGCCGAAGGAAAAAAATGAGTTAAAATGTTCTTATATTTGGCATTTTATGTGCAGGAATTCAAACGGCATTGAACAAGCAACATATAGAGAGCGTTTTTATGGCTGTGATATGATGTTTAGCTTTCATCATAGCACTATGCTTTTCACTGAGTTAGACTGTTTTTTCACATACTCACTGCTTCCATGCCCAGTTCAGTTTCAGAGCCTCTTTCTTAGAACCATCTTACATTCAAACATTGAAATGTTACTAATAGAAAACTCAGAGCATTACGCATTTTCATCACAATACTATCTTAATAAACCTTAATGTGTTCCACCCACATGTTGAATAAGCTGCTCTAGAAAAATTAAAAACTCATCACAGCTAATAGTTCACCATTAAAATTAACATTTTGATTAAAAAAACAATTGTGAGTGCATCCATTATACTTTGCTCGGATCCTGCTAAATCCTAATTTGTTTTTGGCATTTCAGAGAGAAATGTCATATAGTCTCTGCCTGGACCTCTCTTGCTGACATTGGCACCAGAGCAAGTCTGACAGGCCGCCATCACATCCGTACTACACATAGCTGTGTTGGGGATGCCCTTTTAACACACCGGGTTCTTCCATAGAACTCTGACGATATCTAAAGGAAATGTTAAAGCAAGGGTTATGTTTCTATGATAGATACTGCATCAATCTCAAAACGATTGCACTCTCAATTCAGCCATAATTTGTTCAGTAGAAACATAAGATTGTAGGTCATAGTTGTGAGTGAAACAAGCTGTGTTTTCATTCCCTTATAATCAATGCAGTTTTGTTTTCCAAGTACTGGTGGTGGTGGGGACATACCTGGCATTCTGGACCACCTACATGGGGTAGGACCGCTCTGATACACTGGAAAAAGTTCACTATAATTGCACTAGGAGTTAAAACATGCTTGATATCTGAGTGAGGCACATAGGGCAAGTATTTAAACTCTGTCCATTCTTTGTACTTTCTTATTTGCTGATTTTTGCTACTCGTTATTGCACCCAAATCTTCAGAGATTCTCCCTAAAAATAGAGAAATACAGTTTTATGTCGAGACTAGCACCTCGAGAAATCCAGATTTAATGCCTCTGAGAGGCCATGATTTGTAACATCAAAATATAAATTAAGGTCAGCATGAATCTGCAAGGAGAAGTCCCTGTCCCAAGGATTTACTACTCAGGGATAATATATTTCTGTGAGCATGTGTTTTGACACATTTAATAAATAAACTGCATACAGTGATTTGACAATCCATTTCATCATAGGATGGAGGTTAAATCAAGGGGTTTAGGGCAAAGAAAAATGAAATGGGCAGATGGCTTATCTACATTTATTTATTTATTTTTGTGTAAATAATCAACTGATTATATATATATATATATATATATATATATAAAAACATATATACATATATATATATATATATATATAATCAGTTGATTATTTACACAAAAATATATATATATGTGTGTGTGTGTATAGTGGAATGTGTGAGAAATGTCTATATGTTATATAACGTATAGACATTTCTCACACATTCCACTTTACTGCCTGTGTTTATTACACATATTTTCTGTTTGAACTAGGGACAGTGGAAATGGAAATTGCAGAAGTTAATATAGTATGAGATATAATTTCTGGAGACTTTTATTACTCTGGTTACCTTGGAAATACCGATGGAACATGGACTAATATTGGTTCAGTAAATGGCCGAAGTTATGATACAATGATTCATTCATTCTTAAAAAAAAAAAAAAGAAAAGAAAAAAAAGAAACCCGATATTGCTCAATCTATCTTAAAAAAAAAATGAAATACATTTACAGGGCATTTTCCATTCTGTCTATTTCTTCAACAGTTTGTTTTGTTTTATGGCTAATGCACATTCTAGCTTACATCATTAAAAATATTCACTCTCCATACATCTGAAACTGCATTGCAGTTGTAGACGTTTTCATTATTCTATATTATAACACACAGCAGACAGTGTTAAATCTGTAAAAATAGAGAAATGCAGAAGCACTCCCACACCAGGTGTGAATAGTTATGAACATATAAGATGATCACTTCTTTTTCAGCAGGTAGTCTAGTGTTACCTGCTAAACTGTTATAGGTTGCCGTAACAGTAAACCAATTTTTTTTTTTTATCCTTTTTTAACACGAATGCTAATAAAGATTTGGTCGTTTTGAATGCGCATGTCAGTGAGAGTGTGCATAGATGCATTGTGGGAGACAGGAAACATATCTGTGATGCGGTTTTTATGAGGACCTAGTTATTTTAAGTCTAAATAGGACATTTCTTCCATCCCCAATGCTGTGCCATAAAAAGGAGAGGGGATTGTCGAGGTTATTGCACATTTTAGTTGAAATCCACGTTGCAAAATCTAGGTTAAAATAGATTAATTGAAAAAAATCTCAAACTCGGCTACTCACGATGTAGCAATTTAAGTCTTAATTTTGCCATTCAGTTAGGTGAAAGATGGAGCTAAATAAATAACCCTGCATGTGATTTTCTTACAAATGCCATATTTTGTGAAAAACACTAATTAAATCAGGTTTTTTGTTGAGTCTATAAAAAATTGCCAGTCTGTTTTGTATAAACTGTTAGTCAAAGTACAACAGTAGTAAAATACTGGATCTTTTGTAACATAACATATCAACATTACCAAGAGATACTAGTCTAAAATGTAACCAATAGCCTTGTGTCCTGCTGTTCCTTCAGCCACTACAATCCATGTCTCTTCCAAAACCAAACTTGTGGGCATCCACTAGTTTTAAAGGACCACTAAAAACACCCAGTCCACTTCACCTCAATAAAGTGGTGTGGGTGCAGTGGTTCTGTCGTTTTCAAATTGCATTGTAAAACATTACCATTTTGTAGATCCAGCAATGTTAACATTGCAGGATTAAAATACACTACTATTGACGGTCTTCCTGACCACCTCTAGTGGTGCTTCCACCTCCAGACGCAAGTCAGTCTCAGTTCTTCAATCAAATGCTGCTCTTACTGCAACCGTTACAATCAAAATAAAATATGAAGTAGGAAGAAACCATAATATGTGGATGATTGGGAATATCAGTGTTTTAGCCTACCATGTCACCCCCTTTTAACACAGGCTTGTATACCCCATAATATTGTTGCAGGTTTCAATCAACCATTGTTACCCTAGCATACTAAAAGGCCAATTCACTTCCCTGTTGATCCAAGGGAACTCCTTCAGGTTAGTTTCAGATGCACAGATTTATTTTTGTAAGCTACACTGATAAAGCATTCAGCATTCGAATTGAGATTAGAGCATTTTGTGGACAGACACTGGCAGGTCACTGAAAGGGAATACGTGATACGGTATATACACAATTGCAAGAACCCTTTACTAGGGGCACAAAACTAATCTGAAAAGTCCTTCAATATCTTTACGGGAATACAAGGTGGATTTGTAAAAAGAAATAAAAAGAATTGTTTAAGCCGTCTCTGTCCATCATAAGCTCACGGGTTATCTAGCTAAGCACTTTGTACAAAAGAGCTCCAATGGCTAGTTATCAGCTTACGGGCAGGGCTCTCTCTACCTCTTGTATTTGTCTGTGTATATTGTACGTTCTCCACTAATTGTATAGCGCTGCGGAATCTGTTGGCGCAGTAATAAATAAATACTAAATCAAAGCATTTCAGGGTCATTTCCTAAAGTGAGAATTGTTGGGAATTGAAAGTTAATGTTACATTTAAAGCCAAAAAGAGCTGAATTGAAATATAGCTGATTTGGAGAATTTTTCCAGTTCTTACTTTGGTGTATAACCCTGTTTGTTATTTACAATTTTATAAACAAAGCCTTGCTAATGAGCTGTTAATGATTAATATGTATACCAAGTTAATGGGACACTATAGGCAACCCACCCCACTACATCTCATTGAAGTGGTTTGGGTGCCATGTCCTACTCCCGTTTAAACTCTGCAAGCAAAAACTGCATTAATGGCAATATTTACATTTCAGGGTTTAAATGCTTCTTTTACAAAAACAGCCAAGTAAAACTCTGCTATTTCTACCACATGAGCTCGTAGGGACCATGCGATTGGCGTGGTACAGTATTTTGCCGTACATGCACACTAGCCTTCCAATGTTTTCCCATGGGAAATCATTAGATTGGCTGAGATCATCGTTCTTGATGATCTCAGCTAAGAAGGCGGAACAGCAAGTGAAGGTAAGTAAAATACCTTTTTACTCCCTACGGGTAGGGGCCAGTGAACTAAATGGCTACTAACGCACTACAGCATCACATACATTTGTATTCCTACTGCTTTACGCTTCCTTCCCATATCCAGCTATAAGCAGTGTGTAGAAAATAGATATGGGGGTTCTGATGAAAGATTTGCAAAATTCTACAATTGATAAATCATTTCAAAATACCCTTTTGTGGCTTTGAGATCCTTGAACTGTAAAGTATTTCATGGTAAATCCTGGTGTATATTTCAGTAATTTCACTTTATTTAATCACTAGACTGTTCACATTATGGGATTCACCAGCAAATTTTAAATTAAAGTCCATAATAGCCAAATTGGGAAATTCGGCTATATTTCCTTCTCAGCTATTTTGACCTTAAATGTGTTTTTCCCTTGTGATTTCCTAATATTTAATGTTTTATTTAGTGAGTAACCTTGTTTGCCTTTGTGTATTCAATCCCATCTGATTTTAAGACTGACCCTAATACGGAACGCTGTTGCTGTTTACACAGTAAATGAAGCAGGGTGTTTTGTGTATTCCCAGGCTACAGGCCAAAAATAGACCAATTTTCAAAATGCAGAGCGAAAATTGAAAGGTCTCCTTAAGCCAAATGACATCCATGTTATAAAGGAAGCTGTGTTAAATATCAGATTAGAAAACATCTTGAAACAAGCTATTAATATAATTGTATTATTTAGGCAATGCTATTACATTAAGGCTGGATGATGCTATGTGGGCCTTAAAATTGTTATTGAGCGTTTACTAGAGCAAAATTAAAGCCTTCATGACAATAATAACTGTAATTTTGATCATTGTGTGGCAGTACTCAGATGATTTTCATGTGGCAAACTGGTAACCATTTTCTAGTGACTGGACTAGAAACTTACACTTAAATACTGTTCGCCGAAAAATGTTTACTATATATAAATGCCATGGCTGAATAAAAAATACAAGTTTATTTTCACAGTGACATATCTATTACAATTTTGAATACAGTTGGACAGTTCCAATCTGGGCCCTAGGTTTTTTCTTTAGTAACGCCTTTGTGTGGAAGCAGAAGAAAAGTTGTTATATTTACATGTAAGTCTAACACGTCTCCAGCCCAAGCCTCTGCTCCTAGAACCCTGGACTCTGTTTCTATGTGTGATGTGTGTGGCACTGTGTATTTACCAGTGTGTGGAGGAGGGTAAGAACTGTATAGGGGAAGGTTGAATGTATCTCTGTGTGGTGGTTGAAGTGTGTGTGTGCGTGTGTGTGCAGGGCCTCAATATTTTTTTTTTTTTTTCCATAGACCCTGGTAGAGAATAATGAAATCCTCCACCCGGGTGCCTGATTTAGGTCCCCTGCACTCCTGTCACCCGGCCATGTGCGAGCTGTGTCGGCCACATTGCACCCCCTGCGGCTGCACAGCTCGCAGACCCCTACATTGCCCTACAATGCTGGGCTGTATGCTGTGCAAAGAGCACCACACATCTGGATCTTTGTGATAAGATAAAATAACTTGAAACCAGTGAGGAATGTTTTAACGCAATCAAGAACAGTGTGTGATTTATTTTATTTATTGCCATTTGAATCAGTTTTTTTTTTTTTATGTTTTATTCATGCTTACTGGTGTTTGTCTATTTAAATCTTTATACATACACAGAGACAGAGAGAGAGATTGTTTGAGCGAACACGTACAAAATTGTTCCAGTCATTAATGTGTTGCTGCTCTAAAAGCTCCTGTCATGAATGGGATGAGTTTCTGTATTTAAAGCATGGCATATTTTAGAAGGTTTAGCTAGCTTGTTGTAGAGAATAATGTGCAACACAATATATACATTTATAGCTCTTTAGTGAAGGGAGAATATTATTGCATTCACACTTAATTCATATCAACACAAGAATGAATTTCAAATCCCCGGTAAAAATAGCCAAACTGGAAACATTCACAAAGCCAGCTGTTTTCCAGATCGGCTGTTTTGGCCCTCAAATTTGAAATGCACTGTTTGTATTAAATTATGATATCGCAATATCTAAGAGCTGGCTGAATGTTTAAGCTTATGATAGTATATGCAATGGGCATATCACTGGTTTTCTGTGAGGCTTCTCTGCTGAGGCTTTTCAAACCCTACAAGGGCAGTGTGCTGCAACAAAAACTGGAAGAGGGAAACAAGGGATACGTTGGAATTTCCAATTTGCCTGCAGAAACAAAGGGAGTGACTTCACACCACAAGGGATGCTTTCAATAACAGGAAAAGTGCTATCCGTGTGTGTTAGGAAAGGAATGTATTTTTCTGAAACTCAGCCAAATGTGTTCTGTTTTTTTTTCATTCATGAATGAGGTGGAATTTGTACAGTGTTTCCAAATTATTTTGTTACTCTGTAAATATTTGATGGTTAGATTCATGCAATCATCAATATTTTATATACACTAAAGAGCTGCCACTTCTCTGACCCCCTCACCCCTTTAAATGTTACATGAATGCTGGCGAGAGAGGTATATCAAAGGTAAGTGTAAAACACACTTAACTCAGCATCTCTAGATGCCAACTTCCCATAATGCACCGAGTATTTGACTCAAGCTTTCCTTCACGATGCCAACATGTACCGTGCCATTCTTTTCAGTTAACATGAATGTTTGTTTGCTCTGACTCTACCAGGACATGTGCCTGACATACCTATTGTGTAGTTTTGCCTCACTGCTTTTTTTTTTTTTATAAATTCTTTATTTTGAAAGATTTTGTTGTTTGGGGTTGGGGTACAGAAAAGAAAACTTGGGGATGCATAATTAGTACCTGTTTCACAGAGCAGGCATGTTTTAACATGACAATTTATCAAGCTTAACAGTTTTACATGTCTGTAACAGTTTGTTTCATACATTATTTGCAGTGGTCGTTCTTGTTGTTCAAAATACAATACAATTGTTTATAGAGTTAGTTTTTGGGCGTTTGTTCATTGGCCCAGTGTTACAGATGTGTTTCGAATCGTCTTTTCCTTGTCTAATGGTTGGGGTGGGGTACAAAAAGAAAAGAAGAAGGGGGGGGGATTGGATATCCTAATATTTTGTCCTTTTGTCTTTGCTCTGATGTCGTATCCTCTTACTGATTTGTGGGTCGGGTTTGTCTGGCATCTGGTGTGTGTGTGAGTTTGTGGGGGATTAGCTTAGGCAATTAGGTTGTAGCACTTCTCTGTAGTGTCTGTGGGTTTTGGAGGGATTGGGTTGGGGGGTGTGAGTCTGATGTTTGCTTGTCGTTGCGTCTGTGGTGGGTTTTTGTAGCCTTTTGGAAGGTTGTGCGTGTAGTCGTATGTGGTGACGGTTGATCGTGTGTGTGGGTGTTGGTTCTTGTTGGAGTTTCGTTTCAAGGTGTTTTGAGGTGTCATTGTGTGTCCTGTGGGATGGGTCTTTTTGTGTTGATCTCCCCTGGTTAGTGGGAGGGTGTTTGTTGTGTAGTGGTCCTCCTCGTGAGTCCACTTTCTCTTCCTTTCTTATGTGTGGGCTCGGTGTGAGTGCGCCCTTGGTTAATGTCTTTGCGGTTTCGGGTGTAGGTCTTTATCAATTAAGCGCTCTCCGTAGAGGGGTTTTGTGGGTTTTGTGAGTGGTGGGTTAGGTTGTGTTTTGAAGGTGGTGGTGGGTGTGTGTGTTTCGCCAGCGGGTGGGGATTGTTCCCTTCTTATTTCTTATGGCAGGGTTGGGAATTCATAGAACCAGGGGTCCCAGATCTTGTTGTGGTGTTTTGTAGTGTCATGGATTAAAGCGGACATTTCGTCCATTTTTATAGTGTCTTTGATTTTCCGCTTAATTGTGTCCATTGTTGGGGTATCTGGGCTACCCCATTTTTCTGCGATTGCTCTTCTGGTGGCCAGAGCTATTTTGGCGATGAGTTTGTTTTGGGCCCGTGGTGTGTCTGCCAGGGGTTTGGACAGGAGCCATATCCATGGGTCCAGCAGGATGTTAGTGTGCAAGATCTGTGAAACCATAGTAGCAATTTGGTGCCATAGTTGCGCTGTGTGGGGGCATTCCCACCACATGTGAAGGTATGTTCCCTTCTGTCCGCAGCCCTTCCAGCATGAGTCGTTGTCTGACCTGCCCATCTGCTTGAGTCTTAAGGGGGTGAGGTACCACCTCATGAGGGTCTTGTAAGCCTGCTCTTTATGGTTAACGCAAATTGAGATGGTAGCTATAGCTTCCCAAATGTCGGCCCAGTCTGATGGGTCTTCTGCTGGGCCTAAGTCCCTCTCCCAAGCCGACACGTACGTGAGTGCTCCGTCTTTGGTGTGTTGTATTATGTGTGAGTATATCTCTGAGGTTTGGCCTTTACGTGCTGGGGTTTGTAGGCATTGTTTTTCAAAGAGTGTCTGCTTTCTGGTCCCTCCCTGAGTTATTGTCGGGGTTTCTAGAAAGCTTTTTATTTGTATGTGGCGAAACATGTCGAAGGTGCGAAAAGGAGTGTTTTGTGGAAGTTCTGCGAATGGAATCGGGCGGCCGTCTTTGTAAAAGTGTTGTAGTCTCGTGAGGTCATTATCTTCGAAGCGGGTAAAGTCTTTGGGCGTCATGCCCGGTGGGAATTGAGTGTTCCGGAGTATGGGGGTTAGCGGGGAAATTTGGGTTGTCAGGCCATGTTTGTGTACGATTTTATCCCATACCTTAATAGTGTTTAGGATTGCGGGTGATGTTTGAGGGAGGGGGGGTCTCGCTGGTTTGGGCAGCCATATATACATTGAGGGGAAATCCCTGCCAAAAATATTGTGTTCCAGGTCGACCCATCTCTTTGCCCCTGGTGGAACGTGCCAGTTCTGTGCTTGTGCCAGCTGTGCAGCCTGATAATAATGAGTGAGGTGCGGGAGGCCCAGACCTCCTTGTTTGTTGGGTACATATAGGGTCTGTCTCTTTATTCTAGCGCGTCTGTTGGCCCATATAAATTTATCGATCTTTGACTGCAGCTGTTTGAAGTCTGTGGGGCGTATTGGGATCGGAAGAGTTTGGAATAGGTATAAAAGTCGCGGTAGGGCGTTCATCTTGACAGACGCCAACCGTCCTAGCCAGGATATCGGCATGTCTTGCCATCTATCTATGTCGCGGGTGATGTTTTGAATTGTAGGTGTGTAGTTCAGGTCATAGCAAAGGGAAAGGTCTGCCGGGATGGTTATACCCAGGTATTTAATGTGATTGAGAGTAAGGTCGAATGGATATATGTTGTGTATAGCTGTTTTAGTGGTGGGGTCTATGTGTATTGGTAGTACCTCCGTTTTGTTAATGTTGAGTTTATATCCCGAGACCTTGGCGTAGGCATGCAGGGCATCTAAGAGTGGTGGTAGGGATGTGACTGGTTCTGTAATTGTTAGGAGCAGGTCGTCTGCGTATGCCGCCGTTTTGTATTCTTCCCCTCGTATCGTCATTCCTTTTATGTCCCTATGAAGTCTGAGGATTTGTAGGAGTGGTTCTAGGGACAGAGCGAAAAGTACTGGGGAAAGTGGGCATCCCTGGCGAGTACCGTTATGGATTGTGAAGGTTGGAGGGCGTGTGAGTGGGAGGAGGAGGTGTGCTTGTGGTGAGGCATAAAGTACGTGCAGGGCATTCATGAATTTTTGTGGGAGTCCAAATTTTTCTAGTGTGGCGAATAGGAAGGACCATAGGAGCCTATCAAATGCCTTTTCGGCGTCTAGTGATAGGAAGAGGGCTGGGGTGTGTGTCTTGTGGGCTGACCAGATGAGGTTGTATGTTCGTCTCGTGTTGTCACTTGCCTGTCGTGTCGGTATGAAGCCCACTTGATCTGGGTTTATTAGTGTGGTTAGGTTGGGGCTTAGGCGGTCTGCTAGGATTTTGGTGAATATCTTAATATCCACATTTAGGAGTGAGATTGGTCGGTAATGTCCAGGGTCGAGATTAGTTTTGTTGGGTTTAGGTAGGAGGCATATATTCGCCTGTAGCATTTCATTCGGTAGATGGTCTCCCTGTAGTATGGTGTTATATAATGTGCACAGGTGTGGTATCAGATTGGGTGCGAATGTCTTGTAATATAGCCCAGTGAACCCATCTGGACCTGGGCTTTTGTTGGGCTTTAGCTCTTTTATCGTTCTTGCGAGTTCTTCTGGTGTTATGGGGTTGGCTAGGGTCTGTGCCGCTTCTGTTGTTAGGGAGGGTAGTGGTATTTGGGCTAGGTATTGGTCTATTAGTGTTTTGGTCAGCGTTGGGTGATGTCGTGTTTCAGGGGTGTGGTCATATAGGGTTCTGAAGTATTCTTGAAAGACTCTGGCGATTCTGTCTGGGTCCTCTGTGGTGTCCCCATTTGAAGTTGTTATTTTATGTATTTGTTTGTGTTCGTTTCTTTTTTTGAGTTTGCGGGCGAGTAGTGTGTCGGCTTTGTTAGCTTTGTCGTAGTATAATTGTTTTGTCCAGAGTATCGCTTTGGCCGAGTCTTTCGCCATGTGTTCTTTTATCTCTGTCTGGCATTTTTTAATTTGTTCGTTGAGTTCTTGTGTTGGGTCTATTTTGTGTTTGGCCTCCAGGGTTCGTAGGGTCTGTAATGTTTGTTCGAGATGGGCTACCTGCTTTTTTTTGTGTATTGTTGCTTGGTTGATTAAGGCTCCTCTGATTACGGCTTTGTGTGCCGCCCATAGATTACCTTCGGAGCTTGCTGTGCCTTTGTTGATTTGGAAGTATTCCGTTATGGCTTTGTCAATAGTTTGTCTGATTTGTGGATTGTGTAGGAGGAGTGGGTTTAGGCGCCACGTCCAGGGTCTCGCCATTCCGGGTAGGTTGAGCGTTAGTGTTATGTCTGCATGATCTGACCATGTGATGGGGCCTATTGCTGTGTTTTTGATCATGGGTGCTAGTGATGGTGATGCGAGAAAGAGGTCTATGCGGGAGTGTGATTGGTGTGGGTGCGAAAAAAAGGTGTAGTCTAGAGCTGTGGGGTGTTGAGCTCTCCATGTGTCTATGAGGCGTGTGCGTGAAATGAATGCTGAGAGTAGTTTATCTGCGTTCGCTGTTGGTGGTCTATTTTGTCTGCAGGTTTGTGAGCGGCGTCGGTCTACTTTTGGTGATGGGGTGGCGTTGAAGTCGCCACCGATTATGGAGTGGTGAGAGGGAAAGAGGGCTAGGTGAGCCTGTATTGTGTGCCAGAATGCGTTGGTTGGGGCGTTTGGCGCGTATAGGGTGGTGAACGCATAGGATTGTGTGCCTATCTTCCCTGCAACTGTGAGGTATCGGCCTTGAGGGTCCGCTACAGTCTTCTGTATAGAGAGGGGGCAGGATTTTCTTAGCACTATGGCTACCCCGTTATGTTTCTCTTGCGGAGAGCTGGCAAAGTGGTTAACTTTGTAGTGTCGGCTCAGGAGGGGGAACTGTTTGGCTCGAGTGTAGTGCGTTTCCTGCAGTAGGAGTACGTCGGCTTTGGTTCTATTTGCCCATCTCATAAGTTGGTGTCTCTTAGAGGGGTTGTTTAGACCTTTGCAGTTGGTTGATAGGCAGGTCAGAGTGGCTGGCATGCTGGTTGGTGCTGCAGTAGACCTTAGCGTGTGGGTTATCTGTCCGCGGGGGGTTGTTTTGGGTTGTGGTGTGTGGGTTGTGGATGGGGGGGGTTAGGGTGGGGTGTGGGTGAGAAGCGCTGTTTTGGGGGAGTGTTTGTGTGGGGTTAGGAAGGATGAACCAATGGGGTGGGTGGGGGAAGGTGTTGGGTGGAGCCTGGTCTTACCAGTCAGTTGCCAGGCGTCGAGTGGGCGGTGTGGGTCGGTGTTGTTGGTGTTTGAGTTTTGTGTATGTGTATTTGTCGTTGCCTGTATGTTTTGGTGTGTGTCAAGTGTAGATAGTTGTGTTTGGTTGTTAGAGTTTGTGGGGAGGAAGGTAGTGTGACCGTGTGTCTCTTTCCCCTCTTCCCCGGGCACGAGGTGTCATCTCCACGGGTACGGTGTGTTTGTGGCGGGTTGTATGATTATGTGCTGTGTTGGTGCCGGGTAGTCTTCCGGGTTGTTTGTATGGTAGGGTTCTGGAGTTATGCTTTTTGTGTGTGTGTTTTTGTTCTGTCTGGGGTGGGGTCTTTGTTGAGTCGGCGTATAAGTTCTGGGATTTACGTTTATGGTGGTTATAAACGTTTGTTGCTATCCTCATGGTGGTGGAACTCTCGTGTGGGTGGTCGTGCTATGGCTGTCGGGTGTGTGTGCAGTCGGGTGCGATTTGGTGTGTTCGTAGTTATGGCCTGTAGGTTTTGCTGACTAACCTGTCTGTGACTATTTTTCATTGTAAGTCCCAGTTTGCATGCTGGTGTGCTGTCTTCAGGGTGTCAGGTTTTCATGAAGTAATGGTGTAGCATTGGTAACATAACTTTAATGAGAGTAAACATAAACATAAACAACATGTCATCGAAACTTTTAAACATCACATATATAGTAGGTTCTTAGCATCCTAGCATCATGTGTTCAGGGTGGGTGTTTAGGTCCTGTGTAGGCTGTGGCGGGGTGGACAGTCCCTACTGCCCGGTTCCCGGGTTCCCCTTTTTTTGTGGGGGTCTTCAACCTGTTACAGTTTGGGTGTTTGTCGTGCAGCTGCACTTTAGAAATGCATGTTACCCCTTAGAAATCTAGCAAGTAGGTGCTTCGTGTCAGGTGTCGGGGGTTATCCCCCTGTTGGTTCGTGGGGTTTGTATGCTGCCCTGCGTTTCTCCGGGGTGGTGCCCTTCTCCCCCCGGCACCCCCTTGCTATAGAGCTCCCTGTAGGGTCTTACGTATTGGTTTGAGCGTGATCATTATGAGCAGTAATATAGACCTTTGTGTATAGTGGTCCCACATTGGGGTATGACAGTATTTCTCTGGTGTGTTGTCCTGCGTTTTGCCGGGGTGGTGTCCACCCTTTTTCGGCACCCCTTGCCTTAAATGTACCTGGTAGTGGCAACTGTATGGGTTTGATTGCGTCAGTCGCAATTATTAACCTGAGCATTGATAAATATTAGCCCGGTATTGGGGTATAGCTGTATATTAACTGGTAAGCCATCTAGTGTGTTGTCTGGGTGTTGCCCGCCTCCCTCCGGCATCCAGTGCCTTGAGTATACCCTGTGGTGGCAACCGTATTGATTCATTGGTGTCAGTTGGAGTTCTTAGTATAAACCTTGTTGAACAGTATCCCAGGGTTGGTGTATAGCAATATTGTACCGGCATGTTACCCCTCATTTAGTCGGGGTGGTACCATCTTCTCCCCGTTACCCCCCCGCCTTAAGTATACCCTGTGGTGGCAATCTTACTGGCTCGGTTGTGTCAGAAGTGGGCCTGAGCATAAACATAACTATATGTGAACATTAAACCTTAACCCCATATTGGGGTATAACAGCATGTTATAACAGTGATACTACCGATCTTGGAGTTATTAATGGAGTCCTTGTGCCCGGTCCTTGGCGTGGGTGCCTGGGCTCAGGTAGAATAAAATGAAGGAGTCCTATGCGCACCAAGCGCTGTTGTTCAGGTGTCCTTTTGTGGATGATCTTGCGAGGCCGATGAGGCGTTCTTCTTTGACTGTGTGCGCGCCATGTTTACGCGGGAATCAGTTCGTCGGTTTCGGCTTTCGTTTGCGGTAATTCGGGTGTCTTTCGTCGGGTATCGTAGTTGTAATCCCAGATGTGTCGCGAAGTCCCGCATGTCGGAGACTTGGTGGAGGGAGTAAGTTTGATCCCCTTTTTTTACCGTGATTCGGAAGGGGTGCCCCCACGTGTATCGCCAGCCAGCTTCCAGTAGGGCCGTAGTGAGGGGCTTAAGATCCCGGCGTTTTCTTAGTGTTGAAGGGGCCAAGTCCTGGTAAAATTGGAGCTGTTGTCCCTGGTAAGTTGGTGGGTGATCTCTCGCTGCTTTCATAAGCTGTTCCTTCACCGGGAAATGTAGCAATTTGACGATGATGTCCCTAGGTGTGTTTGAGTTAGGGAATGGGGGCCTCAGTGCCCTGTGGGCTCTTTCGATGTAGATGTCTGGCCCTGGGGTGTCCGGTAGTAAGGACTGGAATATTGCTGTGATGGTGGGGAGTATGGCCTCCGGCAGGACAGATTCCGCCAGGCCTCTGATGCGTATATTTTGCCTGCGAGATCTGTTATTTAGATCCTCCATTCCGTCTTCTAGAAATAGGATTCTGTCTTTCAGCATCCCTATGTCTTTGCTGTGATCTAGCACCTGGGTTTGTGTTTCTTTAAGCGCTCTTTCTGTGTCGCCGGTGCGTGAGGCCATTGCCTCTATGTCGCCTTTGAGGCCTGCAATTTGTTTTTCAAGAGCTGCTGTGGTGTAGGCTTTGATGTCTGCCGACGTTTCTTTCAGCATTAGCCGCAGGTCCTCTTTGGTGAGGGGTGTCGAGTGGGTGCTCTCGTGTTCGCTCTCTTCAGAGTCTGAACCGGAGTTTCCCTGGCTCTGGGCCCAAGATGGCTGCCTGTCTTCCTTTGCCCGGAACATCGTGGCCACGGATGGTGTCGAATCCTTTTTCTTTTTTGCTCCCCCCATGAGGGTAAGTGTTATCTTTGGTTGTGGGTAGTTTGGCACCTGTTTAGCACTTTTGTGGAGGCTGATGGATGCGGATTTCGTGCCCGGGGTGAGAGAGCTGAGGGAACACACGTCCTACTCCATTGACAGTTGCCTCACTGCTTTTTGACAGTAAGCCTCATGAGAAACTCAGAACAGCTTTAGTTCCTGTATGTTCGACCAACAATTTGATTGTATATCCGTTTCACAGCTCTACAGAATGTGCTGGCTGGTTCTTCACTGCCTTAGAGCTGGTAAACCCAGGTTTGAATTCTAGTCAGACCACATCTCCAGTAAGTGTCCCTGGGTTTCTTAACATATCTATGTGATAGAATTGTTACCCCTTAAGGACAGCGGGCGTGCCATGCCATCCATGGGGACCCGGCTTTAAACCTCGTCGGGCGGCATAGCATGTCCACACCATCCTGGCCACTTACCTTCTCCCGGATATCCCACACTGGCGATCGCAATGGGGGGACTTACCTGGCATCACAGGGAGTCCCTCTGCAGCCGATCCGGCCCTCCTGGGCCATGCAATCGCAAGGTCATTGCTAGGACCTCACAATCACATGGGCGGAATAGCTGTCCATAGCAGTGCCAGCAGGAGGAGTGGGAAAAAGTAAAAAAAAAAAAGAGAGGTTAAAAACCGTTTCAAATTAAATAATATATATATATATTTGTGTAAGGGGCAAATAGCCGTATATGGAGTAAGGATCCAGCATAAGTGTAGGATAGTATAAAGGGAGCAAGTCGGTTGTGGTGTGCCGAGACCGACGATACGGTAGGCCTGTAAATAAAGAGGGCCCACCAAGGAGTAAGAAAGTAAAGTAAATGGAAAGAAAAGAGAGTGTTAAAATGAGGAGTGGGTGGGAGGGTCATTCTGATGCTGTCCTCAAGTGATATGAGTCAGGTAAGGGGTGTCCCTTATATAGGGGAGTGAATTAATTTAAGCCCCTCCCACAAATACAGGCCAAACGGCCTTAATACATATATATACACACTTTTACATACATACACTGTCTAAGTGTATTTTATTATTAATAGGAAAATATATATTTATGTAATACTTTTACATAATTAAGTAAATTAATACATTACAATTTGCGGGACCTGCCTGATAACCCAGGCAGAAAGTCCAGAGAATTGAATTTACTAGCACTATATTTAACCCTGTAACTTTCCAAGACACCATAAAACCTGTACATGGGGGGGTACTGTTTTTCTCTGGAGACTTTGCTGAACACAAATATTAGTGTTTCGAAACAGTAAAATGTATTACAACAATTATATCATCAGTGAAAGTGACTTAGTCACAAACACTGGCCAAAATTGGCGTTAAAATGAGGTTTTTGCATTTTTCATGCACAAACAAATATTAACGCTAGCTTTGGCCAGTGTATGTGACTAAGTGGCTACTAAAAAAGACTGTACATACCCCATTTGCAATACCTTGGGTTGTCTACTATTGCAAATGGTATGCCATCATGGGGGTTATTCTCATTCCTGGGCTACGATACGTTCTCAAAGGCAACGTAACCAATCTGGCGAATTTCAATGTGAAAAAAATGGAAAATGTCAAATGTAAAATGCTACATTTGACCCTGTAACTTCCCAAAACACCAAATAACACCATATAACCTGTACATAGGGGGTACTGTTTTACACGTGAGACATTGCGAAATGTGTGTATTTTATTGCAGTAAAAGCAAACAGTATAATGACATTCACAGCTAAAATGTCATGCAGAACTAAAAAAAAAATTCTTAATTTCATTTTTTACAATATTTCATTTATATTAAATTATGTTTCATAGCTAAATATTTGATGTTAAATGAAAGCCGTGTTTCTCCTGAATAAAATGGTGTATAATCAGTGTGGGTGCACTTAATATGAAAGAGGTACATTCCGGTTGAACAGACATATAGTCAAATTCCAAGTTTTGTTTACGTTTTATTTTGATCAAAACGTGTACATTTGGCTCAGTCCTTAAGGGGTTAATTCAGTAACTATATTAATAGCAATGTGTGTGCGTAAATTCTGTGTATTGTCACAGTTTTGTAGTTAACACTCTTCCAATGACTTACCCAGGTCCTATAGGTTTATGCCACAACTTTTCTGATGTAGTGATGTCATAACTGTTACTCAATATTGCACTCCTTTCCTGCTTGCCTGACAATTATAGATAATTGTTTACATTCTGGTAACTTCTGTATAAAGCTCTCCTTGACCTTGCCAGATCATAGGTTCCTGCTCTCTGAGCATTTTCTGCTGTTTCTTCATTTTCATTGTCATTTTCCTTTCTCTCTGACTCCACACCCTCCATTTCCTTCCTATTCCATACCAGATCCTTTATAAACCACCTCCTCCTCTCTTAGTTTCTTCCAGTTCAGTTTCCGTATTCACTTTGTACCCCCTCCAAATCTACATTTTCCACACACTCTGTCCATCATCTTTCTACATATCAGTCCCCTTCTCTCCTACCACAGAAGTCCCCATATCCTCTTTATATCTGATCTGTTCCATCTCCCCATATCAATCTTCTTCCGTTGGCTCTTATTCTCACATGGGACCCCTCTGCCTCACTATGTTCATGTTAGTAGAGCTTCTTGTACTCCCACTATTTCATATCAGCCTTTATTCTTCCCTCATCAGTACTTGCTACTCGCTTTCTGGTCTTTCCTCTTCTTTTCCAACAAGCTTCTTTTTTTCCTCTCGGCTTCCAACTTCTGCATTGATAAAGTACTGTACGTGTGCTCAGATCCGCACTAGCTATCTGTTACTAAGTGATGATGATGCCATGGGTCTCTGCTCTCCTTCTCACACTATGTTTAATTGGATCTCTAGGATTGATGGCTACACTTTTGGTAAACACTCTAAGCCATCCCAGAGGTTTCTGAGACCTGGAAATTACATCCATGCCATTAGTCCACCATTGTTGGACTAGAAGTTGAGCATATATACGAGAGCAATTTACATGCTACGGGGAAGTGTTTACCCCCTAAAACCAATTGTCACAAAAGATGAATAGGATCACCATTACCCCCGACAAGACTACATGTTTGAAGTGATGATGTTAAAATATCACTTTGTAAAGAGAAAAATCAATAGAAAATAAACTGCCCAGCTCCCAGTGATAACCAGACACATGTGCAGATTGTTATCTAGGTAATAGGGCAGTGTGAAACTAATCTGGTCTAAATGGATTCTTTTGAGCATCTCTTTATTGCTAAACCATGCTGCTTTTAGAGTGATTCAGAGGGGTCAAAGTATAGCAGTGCTTCTGTACAAAATTAAATGCAAGCGAGCGTTGTAATTGACTCAGTGCTTGGTGCACTTTACAGTAACCTACATTTGTGAGATTTTTTGTATGGTTAATTGGTAGCAAATTGCATCAGAAATGTAACAGAAAATATCATTTTTCAATTACATGCATGTACATTTTCCTCCAAATAGCCTAACGTGTATATTTTGCGATCTTCTTACCAAACCTATAGGTCATGAATACTTGCAATCTGCTGTAGGAATTCATAATAGAATCTTAAGGTGTTTGAAACCTAAAATCTATAATCCTTGTGTAGACTACTATAAATGATAATATTTTTTGTTGTCACAATGATGGTCATACCTCCAGGTTGTGTCTGCTGCTTACAGTATAGAAGAAGTAAATATGATTGGTTGATGGATTTTGTTGTAAATCTATCAGGGTTATTTACTGAAGTAAGAATTAAAAGCTACAGAATTTTTCCAATTTGGCTATTTTGAGTTGAAATTTCAGTCTGAATACTCTTTTTAGTAAATAACACAATTTGTGTAGCTAACTTGGTATTGAGCATGAAGTGGTGGGATATTCATCTGTATAGTTTCCAGGTGGGATTGGGGAGTTTAAAGCAGTAAATATTTTATAAAGATACAATTTTTACAAAACATTCATATTGACTATATTTTGAATTTCCATTGCCATCAAAATATATCATAAGACTAAATAGGGGCAATTGCTGACATGGACAATAGTTGACAAAAGCAGAGCTTCAAATGTCAACTCATGTCTTCTGTCGGTAACTGTCACTAGCAAGCGCTGTAGGGAATGGTATCTAGTATTGTGGTAACAAGAAGTTCCATGAAAGGACCACTATAGTGCCAGGAAAACATACTCATTTTCCTGGCACTATAGTGCCCTGAGGGTGCCCCCACCCTCAGGGCCCCACTCCCGCCGGGCTCTAGGGGGTACCTTTTTCTCCAGCGCCGGGTGGAGGACTCTGCAAGTTTGTTGGAATAGTGAGTGGGAATTAGAGTTACATTTAAAAAAATGAGTAAATGTAGATTTTACTAATTATTATTGGTGACAAAATTGCTCATAATTTGTCATAGACTTAGCTGTACCCACCGCGCGGCTGCATTGCTCCAGTCCTCAGCCTGAATATGAAAAAACTCACCTTTGGTCCCACAAACAGCTCCCTCTGCTGCTTTGCGGGCCGATCTACAGCCCCTTAATATAAATTGTATAAATCATGATGTCACGCCTTTAAAGGGATCATGTCGTCTAGGCGATCCCATGCTGTTTGGAGTCACAGAGATGAAGTGGACCAATGAGAACTCATGTGAACCTATTTAAAGCCTGTTCCCTATTGTGGTTTGTGTTTATTAACACGTTTAGTGCTCCAGCGACTCTCTTGTGAGTTCCTATTATTGACCTCGGCTTCGTTTTGACTCTGTTGACCTCTGGTGTCTTGGCCTGGCTTGTATTTTGACCTGTGTATTTTTTATATCCTGACCCAACTTTTATATTAATCTGTGTATTTCTATTTTCCTGACCTGGCTTTTGGTTTTGGTTTTTGTATATCCGTATCTCTGTATTCCTGACCTTGGCTATTCCTGACTTTGAATCTTTCTTGTAATATGTTAACTCCTTCCACTCTAAGGCCCGGTAATATGGCTATTTGGACCCTTACTTTGCAAGTATCCTGTTTTCTGAGTGTTTGGGTAAGGAGAAAATTACAATAGTTCAATGAATTTTGCACAAGTATTTGTACAAAATACAAATATTGGGTCTGGCAGTTAAATATCCCACCTTGAAACATTGCAAACATTTTAACAGGTTCCACCCACCTTTTGCAACAACTCCGACTATGTGCGCTTATTTTAGTCATCCTCATCCTTTTGCTCTTTATGACTGTCCCTTTCAGATCACCGAGCCACTGACCCACAAACCTTAACAACATATGAGCATTTCTTTTCTTTTTCCTTTCAGTTGAATATTAACGTAACGTTCTGGGGTGATAGAAAATAAGGGAGAGCTGTATCTTTAAGGTGATAATTTATAATAATCTATGAGTTATTACTCTTCCTTCAGCCCATCGATTGGATGATTCCTGACACATTTTGCATCTTATATTTGTCAATTTTAATTAGCATGCTATGTTGAAAAAATAAGCTTAATTCAGTGTAATGCTACATGGAAACTCTGATCTGAGGCTATTCAAAGTGATACCTGATAAAAATGGACTGGCAGGCATCGCACAGGGAATTAATAAAACATCACTAATGAACATAGACAAGACAGAAAAGTAATTAAGAATGTCTGAATCAGTCAGCATCTGTTGTGCTTCTCATCGCACTAAGGCAACTATTAAAATACAACACTCCATATAAAAAGCAACCGTGTATATATTAGAGGTGGTATTACTTTGCTATCTCTAATAGCATTCTCTTGCCAGCGATCTCATTTTATTTTTCCATGTGTTATGTCTTCGGGACCATTTGATCGCAGCTCTTTTTGCTGCTCCGAATAAGGAATTCTTCCATTCACAGCCAAGAAAAGAATCCAAAATGAATCTCTGCCAGTCAATAGCAAGTGTTTTGTTGGTTTACACTGTTCCTACAGTTACACTGCAGGCACGGGCAGCGTATCCTTAGGTTTCAACAGAGAATGACTTAATAGCAATGTGAAAAGGGAAGCCACACAGTGTAAAACTCACACAGTGTGAACAGGAAATTGATTTGCTTAATTTCTTTGGCTTGTAAGCTGGTCCTGTAAAGTAATGCATACGCTTTGCTGGTCTTTTGCTTTCGAATATTTCATTGATATGGTTTTAGTATTGGCTTTTTCTCCAGCTGAGAATGTTTTTCAAAGTGGAATCTAGAAAAAAAAATACAACTTGGAGGAAAAAACTATAACTTTTATTATGTAATGAATGCTGAGCTGGCATTGATCATTAGGAAATTACACATGGGTTGGTGTTATTTAATATTAAAGTGTATCTGTCATGGCACTTTGCTAACAAATATAAAGATTAGTAGATTTTCAAAAATGTAATGTAATGTAATGCACTTTTATGTTGAGAATTGAGTGACAGGAGTTCAGGAGAACCCTTCTACAGTACATTTTCCTGCTCTCAGTCACAGAAACTACAGCACAAAGTGATAGTTTGTCATTGTTCCTCATCAAGATATGCAGAATAAATAGTGGTTTAGGCACTCCAGGATCACAAAAAAGCAGCTTTATTGGGGCAAAAGCAGCAACATTTCAACACTGTCAGGGTACTCACCTGTTAGACAGACAGCCAGACGTGGTCGCTCCTGGAGTTCCCAACAGGGGACTTGAACCGGGGAACTTATCAGTCCTAGTCCTGATTTCTACCTCTGAGCCACAGCAGCTTTACACAGAGACTACTGAGTCCGGTCCTGTTCATCCTGGCATGGCTTATACACCGGGGGCTGCAGCTTGACTTGGCTGTGTCTCACCTGACTCTCATCGGTCATCAGCAGGGTATTTAAACCCAGCCTCTTCCTGTGCTCAGTGTCAAGTCTTTGATCTAGTGTCCACTGCAAAGTCACACCTAGGGAGAGGGACCGAAGGAGAATCCATGGTCTGTGTTTTTACTGTGGAGAAGGAGGACACTTCATCACGCTTTGTCCTGTTCGCCCTCCTAGACCTCCAGCTCTCCGACTGGGTAATAAAATTCCTTCGTCCAGTGTACACCGCATATCAGCCTAAAGAGCTACAAGGGAGCCGTTATTCCTGCCCAGGCTTGGCTTCCATGGAAAATGCTATACCTCCTGCTCCAGAGTCGTCTGCATCTACTACCAAAGTTACTTCCTGTAGTACCACCACTACTTCCTGTCCACTTGAAAAGGATTTACCTATGGAATGGCACTACGGTCTGTAAAAAAGACCTAGAAGTGTTCGAAAAAGCACTGCTAGCTACGAGCACTGTTCCTGCCAAAGTTGTGGAAGTTCTTGCCACCCCTACCCGGAACCTAGACAGATCGTCAGCCGTACCAGAAGCTGGTACTGGGAAATCCCAAGCTAATAAGGGATTCCATACTGAGGACTTTCACTATGGGGACTCGATGGATTCTGAGAGTGACTCTGGTGAGGCGGATTATTTCAATGAGGAACCTACTTACGCCCAGAGGTCGTTTTTAAAGGGGGAGGTACTGTCAGGGTACTCACCTGTTAGACAGACAGCCAGACGTGGTCGCTCCTGGAGTTCCCAACAGGGGACTTGAACCGGGGAACTTATCAGTCCTAGTCCTGATTTCTACCTCTGAGCCACAGCAGCTTTACACAGAGACTACTGAGTCCGGTCCTGTTCATCCTGGCATGGCTTATACACCGGGGGCTGCACCTTGACTTGGCTGTGTCTCACCTGACTCTCATCGGTCATCAGCAGGGTATTTAAACCCAGCCTCTTCCTGTGCTCAGTGTCAAGTCTTTGATCTAGTGTTGTTGTGTCGTACCAGTGTTCCAGTTTATCTGCTTCGTTTATTTGACCTCGGCTTGTGACTACGTTTATTCTGATCTCTGGCATCCCTTGACTTCGGCTACTCCTCGTTGTTCCTGACCTCTGGCATCCTTTGACCTCGGCTATCCCTCGACTATCCTGCTGGTTCTGTCCTTGCCTGTCCTGCGTATTTGGTACTGCATCCTGCACAGCCCCCGTGCACAGACCCACAGGCCAGGTGAATTCTTACCTGACCACCTCGGCCTGTGGCTATCTGCAAGGGTAAGCAACATATCTGCGCTACAGACTCCCAACTCAGGTAAGACCCTGACAAACACTACCGGGTCTTTCTTAAGCTTAATGAAGACCCGCAAGGGTTGAAACGTTGCTGCTTTTGCCCAAATAAAGCTGCTATTTCAGTTATCCCGTAGTGCCTGAGCTGGTATTAATTCTGCATATCATGGAAAGGAGGCCTGGCCATCCCTGGCTTCTGAGCATCTGGGTTATTTGGTGAGTGCGGTAACCAAAACTTCTCTACTATTTTTCCTCAACAAGCATGTATCTGATCAGACATCATTGCACTTGCAATAAAGGCAGCTTGTTATTTATGACTGTTATTTGTTAATGTTATATTTGTCTTGGTATGTGCCCCCATAATGCATAGAATACAGCCAATTGCATAGTATTCTGAGATCAAGCCAATTACACAGAGTAGAAAAACAGTTGCATGTTATTCTAACTGCATGACCCTAGAAGCAAACATCCCATTGGTAATACCTTTTTAATATTTGTCTATACACTGTATTGATGCAAGTTTGTTACTTACCTGAATTTTATAAGGCACATCTTTTTTTAATAGGGAAAATCCAATAATGTCAGCCAATTCTTGGACACAATACAGAAATACCAAGGGTTAATCATTTTTATTTTCTCATTTTGCGGTCCTAATATGATCCACAGGCATGCTTTTGAAAGTATGACGGTCTTGACAAATGAATTATATTTTTGTTTTCACGCCTCATTAAATGTGCGCGTCCCCTGTGGAATTGATAATGTTGCTATTAGTAATAAAGGGAGACAGAGTGATTTTTCCCACAGTCATGTAGTTCTTCTCTGGGGGTCTACACAGTAATGGACATTTGCAGGAACTTGGAGGGCCTTTCGTGTAGCTGGTTCACATCAAGTCCATGTGAAATTACAGAAATAAATACACACGGAAATGTCTAATTACCATTTAGTTCACATATGGAATTATAAGAGCATTGCTTGCCGCTCGTTTCATTTACCAATGCAGGTCACACTTTCACCGAATTTATTGCCAAGAACACAGGGAAGTAGTTTAATCTACATTATCAAGGCAATCACACACAACGGCACTGTGTTGCTGAGCATCATGGGAAATCTAGTCCACAACACAACCACAAACTAGTCATCACTACCATGACACGAACTGTGATATATTTGATGTATTTCCATATTTATAAGCAGACTAGTGAGTTCCACATTATGTAAAAAAGTTTAAAATCATTTGGACGTTATGCATATTGCAGGAAAGCTTTCTCAGGATTAAGGATTTATCACATTTCCACTGGCATTAAATCTTCATTTTTTCATATTCCTATTTTTGTATGAAAGGAAGCTGATGTATGCTGTTATATTGTATGCAAAGTTGAACACAGCAGCCTAATGACATTTATGTTATGTATGGTAGGTAAGAGATGGCACATTTTGGCTTGGTGGGGGGCATAAAAACAAATCACCTTTTTGTGCTCACGTTTACAATCTCTTAATCTCTTATTCACATTGTGAATTTGGTGTAAGTGTTTGATAGAGAGATGCTTCTGGAGATGTAAAAGCATACCCTAGAGATGTAGACTGATTCCTGCAAGCACTTACACAATCTGGCAGGCTGGTCACCCCAGGTACTCCAGTCTCTCCCAGTATCTCCATTAATATCCCAGTTTACCAGTCAATGCACGTCTGAAGAAAAACAGGGAATCTTAGAACTCTGAGTGTGGGCAACAGTTTAAAGAAATCTCAGTAGCTTGCCCGATTAGTCCTGGAATCGGGTTTTAAATAAAGGTTTTTCTCACTTGGGCTATTACAGAGAGAACCTTTACTATTTGCATATCAGACTGAACCCGCCCACAAGGGCAGTCCAGTTCCAAAATGCTGTCAAGTTCCGTCTGCACAAGAGATACAGTATCTCTGGTCAATTGTTTTGGCCTTCTATGGATGTTGTCAATGGGGTGTAGCTGATGCCCCTCTAGACACATGGAGCCCATGAAGGTAAAAGAAAAGGTGGACTGTGTCTTTAAATCTTTAAAATGAGAAATACAATACTTATTTTGTGCAAAATTCCACTGACATAATAAAGTGCAATAAGTAATACTTTATATAACACTTCTAGTGCCAAACAAGTGTAAATGCACTGTGCGAAAAAGTGCAGAAAATTGTTTTAAAATTCCACAACTTACAGAATTATATTTTTCTCAAACCATTCAAAGAGGTAATAGATATCCATACACATGCATAAGATAAAATGGGAAGGGAAGACAGAAAATATATAGTGTACTACTTACTATTTACTATCACATGGAGTCCATGACTGGATTACCATTTAAACTTAGAGAGAGCCTAAGTAAATGCAATGCAACAAAGACAGATAATATATGGGAACTCTGAGAACTGGTATAAGCTTAGAGAAACCTGACTAGCTTGCACTTCCGAAGAGCATTGAGATCACCGGCCCATAGCGAGACAGATTAATGCCACCCTTGTAAGCCTTCCCTTGTATATAGATAGCTATAGTATCTCAGAGGCACAAGTTTGAGTCTAACTATGCGACCTGAGTATTTTATCCTTCTGATGTCAATTAGATTAATACAATTTACTTGGTTAATAATATTATCAAGATCTCATAATGTACTTGGAAACTAGTAAAAGATAAGTTGACATACTCTCTTATTCAATACCTTGAAACTCATCATATTTAATATCCATGGTCCTATCGCTGCTGATTTTCCTATAAGAAAATAATATCTTGGTTCTGTAAAAATCTATTAATGTGCTTGTACGAGGTGAGCAGGTAATATGCAATAGCGGTGTGAAAAATGCAGAAAAAATGATGTTGATACTTAACTCATTATTATAACTAGTTGTAGCAATTTCTGCTGATTCTGCATTTTAGTTTGACC
The DNA here is from genome assembly GCF_036172605.1 of Pelobates fuscus. Classification (NCBI taxonomy): domain Eukaryota; kingdom Metazoa; phylum Chordata; class Amphibia; order Anura; family Pelobatidae; genus Pelobates; species Pelobates fuscus. Next base: position 111,897,361 of record NC_086321.1, on the reverse strand, counting down.
TTTTTCCCTCTGCAAAGACTGCATTATCATTTCTATACGAAGATGTGGAACTGCTGGTAATCGTGTTAACAAGCTTGAAATGGCGGTAAACTCCATTCTTTATCTCCAGGGATCAGATAAACAAAGCATGGTTTTCTGCACAAACAGTGCAGTTCCCAATAAACCACTGGCTTTCTCTGACATCACCGGATACATTCTATATGTGCATGTTTGGTACATCCCAGTGCATTGTTAAAGACATTTGGGTTCATCTCTGCATCTGATCGACATTCTGGCCATGCCAACAATATGGAAGCCTGGAATTTACGCCTTCTCGAATTCTCACCTTACTGGGGGCTGCCGTCTTGACTTGAGTCGCACAATTATTCTACCCACTCATTTTATTTCCTGGTAGATACAGTTATGGCATCTTCATTAAAAGGTCAAAGAAATGAGGAGCCGAACTCATGTGTATGAATCATTGTTCAGCATTTGTAAAAAGATATGAGATGACATAGGGCAAGTTATTTTCTTGCAGTAAAATAGCTCTGAACCAAGCTCCAATATCAATTGCACTTTAATAAAAACACACCATCTCTGAATGTAAATTTAATGAGACAAGAATATCAAAGGTGATATGTATACTTTAATAATGTCCTATGTTAGATTGAATAATAGTGATGTTTCAACCGCTTCTTCATTAATGGTAAGAAGGTAATGATATAATGGGTTCTGATGTATCGATTCAACCAGTGTTAAACTGTGGGGAAAATGACAGAATTAATTAATTTGGCATGGAAATACATCAGACATGGTATAATGTCAATTCATAATTGTAATTATGATAGCTAGGCTAGGGATGATGCTGTGTTCCAAAACTAAATAAAATAATGCTCAGTGGTTGAAATGTGCAAGTAGTAGTCCGATGGCATACATGCCCATTAAATAAATGGTGAACACAGAATATATGAGTTATGTTAATATGTTTGCACTTTAATGGAGAAATATACCCCCTAACTGTCCTAGATCCAACAGGACAGTCCCGATTTGAGATCATCCCAGTGTTTTTTTTTTTTTTATCTGATGTAATGCTTCTGTCAAAAAGTCTTAAACAGTGTAGCCCAAGTGGTTATTAAACATGTCAATTAAGCATCTCTGCAAGGCCCTGTATTCCCTTCTTGTATTGTACCCACCTAACGAATATGCCACTTGTAATATGTTGACATGTGTAACATTGGTCATGAGAATCTGCTTGATTGCAGTAAAACCAATGTGAGTTTTTAGGCTAATGAATTCTATGATAAATATCTAGCCTTATATTTTTACCATATTTCAATTACTCTGCTGGAATCTGAAACCCTATAACCTTGAAATAAATGTGTACATTTTTGAGAGGACCTTGACTTGCATTCTTGGAATTAGATTCTTCTGCATGGCTTATTGTACGTTATAATCTCTTTGCCAATCACTGTGGCGTCGTATTTCACCAGCTCTCTCTATCACGAGGTTGAGAGAAGGGAAGCTAATTGGAATGGACCAGTTCAGAAGAGATCTGTGCCATCTGTGGCTCTGCCCCCTGGAACACTGGTCAAATAGACATCTATAAAAGATATTGAAATCCCATGTAATCTGTTGTCACAGTAACCTTCTTAGCACCTCATGGAGATAATGGTTTTATGACCAGAGATTATACACCAAGATTGCATTGTTTTTCACTGATACTGCACAGTCATTTTTACTTATGAGAAAACAAATTGTATAGATACTTCACAGACGTCGAAGACACTCTTACCATTAAATGAAATGGAAATAACCATTGAATCCAGCATAGACTTTATTTCATATTTGAGTGTACAGGACACAAGGAATAATATCATCGAACGTAGAACAATATAATCTGCTTCTCCTGACTCACGTATTTGCGATCAGAAATGTTATTTTATTGTAATAAATGGACAGAATACCAAATGACAAACAGTTTGAATAATATGTGCTTACTTTTGAACTACAAATAGTTTGTGGATTAAATACATGAATGCACAAACAAAAAGCCAAAATTTACTTAAAGTAACACTATAGTATAAATATGTGTTCCTGACACTATAGGTCTAAATGACAGTTATCTTATCTTATCTTATCTCCCCCCTTATCTCCAGTGAGAGGTAATTTACTCACTTTTTTCCAGCACCGCGCAGGTCTGGTCACGACTGGCTCCGGCCACGTTCCGCCCCCCAGCACCAATCAGCATCTCCTCATAGAAATGCATTGAATCAATGATTCTCTATGGGGAAAGTTCCTCATGGAGACACTGAACGTCAGTGCTGCACGTTGTGCAGCACTAACCCAGTAGGTACTTCTAGGGGCTTGTCAGAGTGACGGCCACTGGAGGTGTCCCTGGGCAGCAATATAAATATAATTTCTCTGAAAATGCAGTGTTTACATTAAAAAGCCTGCAGGAACAGGATATAGACACCAGAAGAACTATATTAAGCTATAGATGTGTCCCTTTAAATGTTCTCTTTGCCATTTTAAGGCCTCATAGTAGTGCTTTTGGCTAAACCATGATAAAAACAGTTTAAAAATAAAAACCACGACACATTTCAGACTAATTTATTTTTTTTTTCATTGTGATTTCTGTATTTTTACCAATATAACATAGAATCTGCTATTCTGGGACATACTCCCCAGGGCTACCGGATTATTACCATATATAGGTTTCATTAACACTATATACCAGTCAGCTGTTTCTTGAGTTACCAAATCTGTCTTATATACAAGTTATCATTTTCTTGCTGAGTCTAATCTAGTCTCTCTGTTAAAGAGTTACTTTAACCCTTTGGACCAGGGAGACCTTTTCTGTATAACATGCTCTTGTATACAGAGGATGAAGTGATTATGGTAATTGGAGTAACTTTTTAAACTTACATATGTTTGCATTGGCAGTTTTATTTTATACCACGTCTATAGTTTATCCATCTTTATATTATACCATGTTTTGTTTTTTAAATATTACAGAAAAAAAATTGTAATTTGCTACATAGCATTTTCAGTCAGGTTAAAGTTTTTTAATTTTCTTCTATGACATGTCTCCATCAGATTGTCATGGGATGTATTGAAGAAGTTACCAGACAGCAGTATTAGTTGGAGTATGGCAAGTTGTTTTATTAGCTGTAGCACAGGTGCATATGCCTGGAAGCCTTTTTTTCTTCTCTTTATAACAACTTTAGAAACACATTTCTATCCCCAAGTAACACGTCCTGTTTATTTTGTTTTGCTCATATCTCGCAAGTGAAGGCATCATGTAGGTAGATTGCAAGTCCTCAGGGCAGTGAACCCCTTTTCTTGTTATTTTTACTGAAATGTCGGTATTCTCAAATTTCTATTGTGTGCTAGATGATGACTGTATTAACAATATGTGTGTCTACATGTAACAAATGGAAGTTTGTACTAGTGCAAAAATATAAAGCGGATGTAACTTTTAATAATAATGTGTAAGCTTAAAGGACCACTATAGTGCCAGGAAAACATACTAGTTTTCCTGACACTATAGTGCTCTGAGGGTGCCCCCACCCTCCTGGACCCCCTCCCGCCTCTGGATGGAGAGGAAGGGGTTAAACTTAACTGTGCGCCTGTGTGCCTGTGCCTGTATGATCGTGTGCCTGAATAACTGCATGTATGTGTATGTCTGTCTATATGGTTTGGGAGGAAAGAGACACACAAAATAGGGGAGAGAGCCACAGAAAGGGGGAGTGGGGAGACACACAAAGGGGCTGGTGGGGAAGTAAGATACACTAGGACAGGGATAGGCAACCTTAGGCACTCAAGATGTTCAGACTACATCTCCCATAATGCTCTTACAGTCATAATACTGACAGAGCATCATGGGAGGTGTAGTCCAAAACATATGGAGTGCCGAAGGTTGCCTACCCCTGCACTCGGAGGCTTGTAAGAGACACAATAAAGGAAGGGGGGGGGGGAAACACACTAATTGTGGTAGGAAATTCAAAGGAGGATTGTGAGACAAACAGGTGAAGATGCATTGGGGGAAGGGGGGCAGCAAAATGCATCTTCGCCTGTGTAGCCCAAAATCCTTGCAGCGGCCCTACTTACCTCCATCTGTTCCTCGCAGCCAGCGCCATCTTCACTATGCTTGCCTGCAGCCACGTCCGTGCTGTACTCGTATATGCATGAGAGTACAACACTGAGGACTATGGAGGAGACCCAGGACTCTCCATAGACAAAGCATGAATCCCACAGTCCTCATTTGTGATGACTGCTGGGATTGGACAAGAGTTGACAGAGGAGCTTCTCCTTTTGTCAACTTTTGTAAACCTCAGGCTTTACCTTAAGACACAGTAATCCTTATTTTATTTCATGGTATCTCTGGATTGCGTTGGGATGTCAGTGAAATTCCAATGCAGTTTTAATCAGTATTTTATAAAAAAAATTATAGTTGATTATATCTTAATGAAATACTGTTTGATGTAACCGTATTCATCCAAGTCAAGAATTGATTAGGAGATATTAAGATTTATTACTAAGTGGTAGTTATTACTACTACAGTTTTTATTATGCAAGTTAATGGTGTTCAGTAATCTGCAGGGAATTAAACCTAAAACCCTGAGATTTTAAGTTAATAGTCCAGATGTTCTATCTACGGAAGCCCAGAGGGACCATGCATTTTAATTTTTTTTTAAGACTTTCTATGCCAAGATAACAAGATGTTTCCTTGACATAACAAGTACTAAAAATATTAAAAAGCAAGGCCTCTCTGAGCATCTGTATCTATCTCGCTAGAAGAAAGGCAATGAGTTTGGGGGGTTTTTAGTTTTGCATTTTTTAAATGCCAAAGTATTCTGAACAACAATGCTAAGCTTTTACACCACAAAATGCAGACCAACATAAGAATGTGATATTGAAAATTGACTAGTTTAATAAAGTAGGATTAGAGGTGTATAAAGAATACTGTTTTGCAGTCTATAATTTCTTGACGTGAATGGTACACATTAATAATCATATTAATTAGAAACGTGAAGCAGCAATTAACAAAATGCAGCCAAAGTAGATTTTTGAGTTTTCGTTCTGAGTATATTTGTAAAAAATCCATAAAATGTGTTATTTGAGAGCAATTAACCTCACATTGTTATAAATGAATCACAGAACCAGCATTTTTTAAACCAAAATTAGCCATGTCATTAAATGGGAGGAAGCAGCCTCATACTCTCGTAAAGATTGTTTTCAAGCAATTAAAATACTCTAAGTCACCTCCTAGATGTTTTAATCATCTCAAAGTATTAAGAAATATAAGTGGTAGTAAAGCTACACGCACATATCACAGTACCTTTTTTCAAATCTTTATTTATTAAATCTCTCAGTTCTGACAAGTGATATAAACATATATTTCTAAGTATAGATTCATGAACTCTGTGAGCCTAACAAAAGAAGATTTTATATTTTGTTTTTGACGTGGGTGCTGCTCTTCCCCTAGCTCAGATCATTGAGGAGCTGCTGTCACTGGTTCTTGGAGGATCCGGCTTGCCAGCCTCCTGCTCTGTGACTATGGCCCCTGGAATAAACTGTGGTTAAAGACACTATTTGTGCCTTTATTTTACTATCCATGTGGGCGTACCCCTTGCATGGGGATTGTCATATAAGGCCAAGTGTGGCTCCCATTAAACTGAGATTCGTTTACCCCTTCATGAAGTTTTGGCTCATGTTTGGGGGATTGGAGAACTACATTCACTCTGGGGCTTGCTATATAACAATACTCCCCTGAGTATAATCGCTAGCTCTTATAAGAGCTGTTCCTGCTACGCTCTCTGGACTAGAGGTCTACCCACTGGAATCTGGTCTTGGGTCCAGGGTGGGTGGAGGACAGCGAGACCCCAACCAAGCTGTGGCGGTTCGTGGGGTTTACGGTGGTTATGGTGTTCTAGTGCAGTGATCATGGTGCTTGTAAGTACTAGGAAGCAGCGATTGATGAAGGTACCCGGTTGGGGTGCCAGGCGGTCCGTCAGACGCATGTTTTAAAATTATTGCTGTGGGCCAATCAGCATCTCCTCATGAAGAGGGATCAGCTCATCAAGATGGCAAACATCAGTCCTGCAAAGAATGAAGGACTGCAACATGAAGCACTTCCAGTTGCTCTCTAAGTGATTCATATAGAACAATATCTTTGCACTATATTAAGTTGGAATGGTTTTGGTGCATACAGTATTGCTTGAAGTAAAATAAACTGCGTTGGCTTTGCAAAGCTTGGGGAGAGTTCAGTGCAACTCAAAGGCTTCTACCTCAAGGGACCTGCTGTACTAGCTCCAGTCATTACTGAGTACGTTCATGCCAGTTTCTCAGGTCAAGCCTCCATTGACTTAAGTTGGAATTCTGCTGAGGAATAGCTCTGTTTTTTCTTTTGTTTTTTTGCCAAAGAGTGATTTTTTGTGATTTCTTTTTAACTCAATAAGTGTTCGTTTTTGGGTCCATCAGTGATAATTAAATAAATTGTCCTATTTAAAGCAATGCACGTGTCTTTTTATTTATACCACGTTTTGTATTTATCCCACCTACAATATTGCCAAGAAATTGGAATAGTTGTGAAAACAGTATAGCTGCAGACAAATTATATCAAAGACTGGAGGTAGGAATCGGCTGCAGAAATAGATACTTGATCACTTAACAGAAAGAAAGGCGAGAACTGGAAAAAAGTCTACGTCTAACCATTTCACCAGGTTCTACAGGAACCTCCGGGTCTGATTTAAGTGCTTTATTGTAAGGAAAGAGTAGCCTTATTGCTTTCAGCACTTCTCATGTTTGTTGTGAACTCCACGAGTATGTGTTTTATAATTGAATGCAGTTTGTGCCTTATTTGAGTCTGTCATATTGCTTTAATGTTATATTGATTCTGGATTCTAAGTCCTCAGTTCCTAGTCATCATTAAAAGTGCACTTGAATGTAATAGTCACACGTTCATTGGGATTCATTGGAATTTGTACAAAATGTTTCATCGTATATGATTTGTGTGAATATACTATTTTCTACTTAAAACTCGCCAGAACCAGGTCTAGCCTGTGCCTAACAGAATGGGTATATATGTTCTCTCTGTTAGTGGAGTTTATTCACTAAACTGGACATTGCACTGTAATTACAAAAATACAATTCTGGTTCAAAAATGTGTAATTCTATTTTTATATCTCAAGTTCCAATTTGGTGAATAACTCCTCACTGTATAATTGACTACATAAAAACAGGATATGGGTTCACCCTTCATTCATCTTTAGTGTGAATCAGATTATGCCATTTTCTCATGCTTTATCATAACTAACGAATTGCAGTTTAACCCCTTAAGGACACATGACGGAAATATTCCGTCATGATTCCCTTTTATTTCTGAAGTTGTGTCCTTAATATGGGGCTCCAAGTCTCCTGCACTGTGGAAATATTTATTCACTTTCAAGTAAACATTGAGGATTTGTGTCTGTAAAGCAAGCTTGAGGTTGCAGACAATATTTTAGAGTTTGCTCTTTAAAGATTCATTTCAGGTAGAAGATGACCTATTCTTTTTTTAGTTTTGTATTTAAACAATGCATTAACATATATGAGATAACTAAATAAGCTAAATTAAAAATAAAACGACTTTTCAGCTTCTGAATACAACTCTGCACACACCAAGGAATGACTCAACTAATCACGACGCTAACTTAATTTTCTGTGGCCGTGATGTACTAATATCTCTAAATCCAAGCACATTTGTGCTCTTTATTTGATACCTTCTATATTGGATAATATACAAGGATACAGCTGTATTATTGCATCAACAAAAGTAGACACTGCAGGATGGGTGGGATAGTCAGAAAGTACTGGCTTATCAGGCAGAACTATACAGTGTATTATAAAAACAAAACAAAAAAATCTAGTGAACAATAAAAATAAAAAACACTCAGCATAACTAATAGTAACCTAGCCTACACAATGCTCTTAATATGGGTGGTTTTCCGGTGTGTTGCTTTACCAGCAGCTCGTTGCCATTGTGTTAGCTATTATTATTAGTATTATTATTATTTTATTATTTATATAGCGCCATCAGATTCCGTAGCGCTGTACAATGGGATTATTGATGCACAGGGAGATTTTATTCAGTGCACACACGACAGGGTTAACTGTAGCATGTACTGTGTGAAGCGGTCTGCCACCTGTGAAGGATTCACAAATTCTCGAGCTAGCTGAGCTTGCTATTGAAATTTCTCAGTCTGTCAACTTTTATTTTTAATTTGCACTTTTGTTCACTGATGGGTTGATGTTTGTACAAATTCTACCACTTCCAACAGCAACCAATGCTTGTTACATAGTTTTAACTCTGTCAACGCTAGCAAGACGTTGACATCAGTGAGCCAGCAATAAAAACATTTTCCAAGGCCAGATTCTATAGTCTCGCCATCGTCAGAACTCACATAACCTCTCCCGACTACAGCAATGTGATATGTCATAAGGGTATTAGGACTGAAAGATTGATAATGGCTGTTACTTTTTAGTGATGATTCTCTTAGCACTTTGTAAAAGAACATCATAACCTAAATTTGTCAAAGTGATTGCGCCGTAAAGACCTGTCAGTGCAAATGACTTGGGCGGACAGAGTCATTTTTTCCCCCCAAAATGTGTAAGCTGTAAATGTAGTGCATTCACAAGTGGCATGTATATTAATCATTGTTATATGTACAACGGAATCCATCTCGGACACGTCTGTTCTGCTTAATCATTGATTTGGATTTTTCAGGTATTCTTCCTGCGGGGGTAAAAAAAATGTCTACATCTTTATTACTTATTCGAAATAAATTTTAGCTTGTTTTAAGTCAACGTGTTCCTATAATATTGCGTTTTCACAGATCACTCAAAAACACTCACCACCGTAAAATATAGTTGTCTTATAAAGGCTGTTATTTCATGAAAATCATCCTTTTTGTGCCTTAGAAATGCTTTGTTAATTTAACTTCAGAAGAGGTAAATATCAATACCAGCAATAGATAGATCCACACAGAGGACAATGGAACAGACCTTAGAAGGTTAATTGAAACAATGCTTTTAGTAGTAAAATGCTTATACATTATTTGGCAACACAGATCACTGGAAGCCCAGCATCTCTTCTTCTTTCAAGAGAATAGGCTTTTGAAAAATACTAGTATGTCACGGCAAATAGGCAGGTTGCCAGAAACTCTTATGGGCAATGTTCCTTGGATAGTCAACAATACCAAGGATATCAGCATGATATTATAGTGTAGACGAAGAAACAATCCAGACTTCTCTTCATGTTAAAGAAAGCTTGTTGACTCACACTTCAAACAGGATTCATATTCCCACTTGTGGAACCTTGTGTATCATTCCAGGGTGGTCTGCCTGCACAGTTTCCAAAAAGATTTTCATGCTTCTAGCTTTTACAAAGCTGTTCTGTCTTATGCCAGGTTTTAGATAGAATGTTAAACCAGTGGAGATATCAGAAAATTTCAAAAATAAAACACTGGAAGACAGTAGCTGCATTAACTAAACCACCAATGAGCCACCAATAAGGACATAAAGTCATATGTAGCCCAGAAATGGTAGTATGTCTCATTTTGGAGTGGTCACTTAAGATCTCTGCTTGGCTAATATTTGTTATTGTGCGTCTGAAACACTGTTTTTCTAAATACATGTTTCTGTGCTGCACACAGTTTATATTCTGTATATAAGTCCCTGTCGGGTTCTTTTTTTTTTTTTTTTTTTTTACTAGTAATGTTGAAATCTGGAAGTTCTTTCATATGTGGACATCTGGGCTCTTTTGTTCAGTCAATATACAGTATGTACATATGTTTAGAAGAACACCTCTGTGAATTTATTTGAAAGTGGATATTTTAATATTAAATTCATTTTTTTATTTTAAATTTTGGAAGAATACGTTGAGATGTACTTCTTTTTCTCACCTGTTCTTTTCAAAAGCATGTGCATATTCTGTTATACACATTTGATAATGCAATCTTTTCCAGAATCCAGCATGATGTTACATTTTCCTGAGAGTTCTAGAATATTAATAAATTCTCATTATTCTCACTGCAATTAGTAGACTTGTGCACGGCGAGAAAATTCAGTTCGGCTAAACCATTTTACCCAAAAATAGAAACATTTCCAGGGCACCAGAATTTTGGCCATATGTAGATTCAGCTCAGCAGAACTTCGGTACCGAAAACCCGATTCGTAAACAAATCAGACAAACCAAAAGGGAGCAAAATTGGCCGTATTAGTGTACCGTTAAATATATACATAATATGACAACAGTAGAGAGAAAGAGGCAGAGCAGAAAAAAAAAATCTGATAGGCAAAATTTGGATGAAACAATAGTCTACTAATTTGTACATAGATTATGAGATGAGGATAATGCCCACTTGTGTGTGAATGAAATTTGGATTCTCCAGTTCACTCGTGTGCAAAGTGGATCAGGCTCCTACACTTACTTATAGGTAAAGGAGATATGTTAAAACTATTTTTTTGTAGTACAAAATCGTATTTTCTTCTTTATCATTTATCATGAAAACTGTAACAGCATTTCATTAAATCTTTGTGGTATCTGGGATCTACATTTCGTATTACAACAAATTGACAAATTGCGTATACCACATTTCACAGAAACCTCAACCCATATATAGTTCAGGTTTCAGTATTCTTCTTACATATTGTACTTAGTCTAATGGTTACCACCAGACATTGAACAGGCTGATGTCATGCCCGACATATTTCAGCAGCCATACCTAATGCATGCTAAGGAAGTAAATCTCTTTATAGCAAAATCTATTGATTGGGCTTAACAATGAGACATTTCTTAGCATGTGTACTTTTTATGCATGATCTCCTCAAATTATCCAGGATCATTTACGAGAGAATGGTGCCAGAAGCAAAACGTTGAGTGTTAAATCTTGTAGCCTCATGAGCAAAATGAAATGTTCAGTGTTTGCAGACACACATCTTTTAACAGTGTTAAGGAAATGCCACCCCCTTGTTGGCATAATATTAATAAATTATAGTAGCACTAATAAAATAGTCTCTGATGTACATTTGCATGTAATTGTGTGAAGAAAATGGAGAGAATGTATCACGTTTGACATTTTAACAGCAGCATAATTGCCTAAGAAAAAAAGAATTAAAAAGAGGACGAATGTGCTTTAGAAATGAGGGAAAATGTGCAGTTGACTGATATATTGAACGCAATAGGAATGTGGTGGATGGAATTATGACACCTGTGGTATTGTTGGCTGAATGAACCCAATGGATAGGTCTCTTCTCATCAGAACATGGCAGGACCTTTGTTAAATATATCAGTCACTGTTAATAGAAATCTACTGCATTTAGCCAGATAGCTCTCTCTCTCTCTCTCTCTCTCTCTCTCTCTCTCTCTCTCTCTCGGTGGGGGAATGGCCTGGGATTGCTGGTAATACAAAAGGGGCAACTTGGGACTATTGCAAGCAAAGTTAGTCAATACGTACTAACTGAACTCCTTTCTGCTGGGAATGAGATATATATATATATATATATATATTCATTATGCATTCCTCACCCTTAACACTCTTTTTTTCTTGCCTCAAGTTAATATGTTCTGTTATCAGGAATGAAACCAATGGCTCCTCTAGACATTTTAAAGATATCAAAGACCATGTCAAACTTACTTAAATAAACCATATGTTGAGATATATAGTATTCCTCCCACTTAATCCAGACAGGTGGCGAAGCATGGGAAGCTAATACTTACATGCATTAACTATAACTGCCCTTATGCCCATAGATTGTAAACTCATTTAAGCAGGACCTTCTCCACCTCTTGTCTCTTTTGTATTCTGTATACATATATAACTAACATCTTATAGGAACATTTTAAAGGGACTCTACAGGGCCAGGAAAACTGATTGTTCCCTCTTCCTCCCAACTCCCAATCCCTGGTTGCTGAAGGGGTGAAAACTCTTTCAGTCACTTACCTGAGACCCCCGCTGATGTCCCTCGGCGGTGGTTTCGGGTTGCCGCCGCTCCTCCTCTGCATTACGTCGGCCGGTGGGCAAGACTGATCTCGGCCGCTGGCCGCGGAGACCTAATGCGCATGCACAGCAATGCCGCGCATGGGCATTGGAGCTCTCCATAGGAAAGCATTGAAAATGCTTTTCAATGCTTTTCTATGGCGAATTGAGCGATGCTGGAGGTCCTCACACAGCGTGAGGATGTCCAGCGACGCTCTAGCACAGGTTTTCTGTGCTATGGACCAGGAAGTGCCCGCTAGTGGCTGTCTAGTAGACCGCCGCTAGAGGTGGAGTTAACCCTGCAAGGTAATTATTGCAGTTTATAAAAAACTGCAATAATTACACTTGCAGGGTTAAGGGTAGTGGGAGATGGCACCCAGACCACTCCAATGGGCAGAAGTGGTCTGGGTGCCTGGAGTGTCCCTTTAATTTTAGGGGTGTTTTAGGGGTGTGACACTGGTTGTTGTTATGAGACATTTTAGGTGTCTAAAATATCATAGAGAACAAGAACAATGTATCTTACACCAACTGATTTATTGAAGTTTAAAGACACATTACTGTGACGATTATTGTTGTGGAGCTCTGTTATACACTCAGTTCAATATTGTTGGTGTGTCTGATAGAAAAAAAACAGGGAAAGAGGAATTTAGAGGGCCAAAATAAGTACTGTCCTAAACAGGGTAACTTGAGAGGTATGTGTATTTCAACTACATGTTGGGAAACATGCCCATTCTATAATTAAAAACGATGCAGAATATATTGAAGCTACATAAATGCTAATAATAATACAACCCTTTAAATAAGTATATTTTCTTTATTTTTGGATATTTACTAGTATTTACCAATTTAAGCACTTTATCTTCTATATAGAAATAGAGGATGTTAGATTGGTTTTGGATGAAGTTTTATCTGCAATTTGAGACATTGGGCTGGATTCTCTAAGCAGACTGCATGTTTACGCTGCAGTGCTTAATTAATTAACAATCCCTTCATTAAAGTCTATTGGTAAATTGTCTTTCAGTAATCCAACTGAAACCATTTATCTGCTAAGAGAATCCAGCCCATTAGTTATGTTGCTGTACATGTACATCCCAATGAACAGGCCTTCAAAACTTCAAAGCTGTTCTTTATTGGCACATATGGTTAAAATCCATAAACCCCCATTTGATGTTTTTACAATATTATTCTGATAAATTGTTCCTTACTTCCATGTGTGATCTTCAAAGGTTTTCAAACAGACATACAGCCCATGTCCGAAAATTTCTGCTGCTAGTCATAATTACAGTGAACTCATTGTGCCCCTAACAGTGGTGTGGCTGGGATAAAATGTCTTCCATGCATGACGCGTGGACCTTTAAATTACATATTTATCTTCCATTTTCATTTTCAACTGCAGTGTGATTCCCTGAATAGACTGCATTGCTTACAACTTGAAGGTGCCCCTGTGAAGCTTTGTGAATAATAATTGGCATGCTATGTTATCAGATTCATATTATGTAGTGTCCCTCTAAGGTCTCTCAATTTTACTTATTAAATATTAAACCTTTGTAATTGTATAGTGTATGGAAGAAGTTTGTGGTGAACTGAGAATTGAATTTGTGAATTTCTCCGAATGAGCTATTTGTCTTGATATGAGCTATTTGTCTTGATTTTAGCTATCCTTACTAGTTCTTCGTAGCTAAGTGAATAATCCACCCTGATTCATATGCAATTGTTTGCCACCATTGGGTTATAGAAGGAATTGGCTCTTCCTAAGTGAATATCTGCTTTATTCTGTAAAATAAGCAAATCAAGCCATTTGCATTGAATAGAAGATTAAAATCAAATGTGTTTTTCCTCAAGGAGAAATGATTGACAGTGTGTAATAGTGCTCTTAAAACGCCTTGGAATAATACTGTGAATTTCTACTACGAATCTCAAGTTGATAATTAGAAAGATGTGATGATTCTTCTTCTGTAGTAAACAAGTCTTAATCCTGTAAAACCTGTTTTTTTATTCTTGAGGAGTAGATGTAGGTTTTATATAGGAAACAATATGAATATAAATGAGCACGTCATGAATGTCTATTGAGCATATGTATTTATAAAAAAAAAAAGTTAGTTCTTGAATTATAATAGCATGGTGGTTTGTTGTGCATCCACACTAGCCTCTCAATGCTTCAATATAAGATAGCACATGATTTGCTGAGCTCATTGGGATTGACGGAGTTTGGAAGAAGAGATAGCTACGGCAAAACCATGTGTCTTTTTCTATTCCTTTAAGTTCTCCTGGCAGGTATTAAGTTAACCCTTTCATTGCATGGTGGACTTTTGCTTGCCATTTGCAAATAATGGATCATCACATAGTTACTATTTTGTTTTTCCAATGAATGTGGGTCATATTCTGCATTTAACTTGACAATGGTTATTGCCCTTAAGGTAAATTGACCACATTTTTATGATAAAAGTACAACCTTATAGCAATACATGTGTAGATCGATGTGTGTATTATTGCCATGATTTTATCAGGGGTGTTTTTTTGTGACATGCTAAGGAAAAAAGTGGGCACTTCTTAAGACTTAAAAAGACAGACAGAAGGGTGCAAGTAATTGTATAAAAATATTTTTTACATAAAAATTAATTAAATAGTTGCAATACACATTGAAGAATATTCCCCAATTCTCCCCAAACAAGTATTTACAAAAAAAGTGTCTCTGTGACAGTCCACAACCATTGGCTATCTCCATGATAATCCACAACCTTCGGTAATCTCCGTGATAGCCTGCAACCTTTGGTACACAGAGTATTTAAAGCTCATTGGACATTAAGTATCTTATCCATTGGATACAGTACAGAGCGAATATAAACTACCTGACATCCCATCCATAATAAATCCACCGCTGTGGAGGTGGAGATTTTATTCTGAACGCTACACAAAACAAATTTAATTCTACCGTAATCACCCCTATAAATTAACTAAGGGAACGATTGACTAAGCACTGACACTATTTTGTAAATACTTCTTAAGGCTTGAAGAATAACTCAATAATTTTCACATGGTATTCTTTTAAAGAACACTTTAAGCACCAGAGCCACCACATCTTTCTATAGTAGTTAAGGTGCCGTGAGTGCCCTTTCGTTGTCCCAGCATAATCTGTCAAATTGTTTCGGTATGGTTTGGTACTTACCTGTGTCTTACCAGGCACCCACTCTGCTTCGGTCTTCTCGAGCAGGAAAAGCTGGATGTTCGTTTGTTCAAAAAAAGTAACTTATTTAAAAGTCAATTCATGCTTGAGAAGACCAAAAGTAGTGCTGACACTTACCTGAGTTCCAGCGGGACCAAAATAAATGTCAAACTGTGCCAAACTGGTTTGACAAACTATGCAGTGAGAGCATCAGGGCACTTCTGGCACCATAACCACTACAGCAGGCTTTAGTGGTTATGAAGCTTGAAGTGTTGCTTTAAGAACCATGGATGGAATTTTATTACACTCACACGCTGCCTCCAATGAATTAGTCATATCGGTGTCTGAAAATAAATGATCTAGTACAGGAGAATACTGTATACAAATGGCCATGCAATTTTATGACAGATAGGCTAACGGAACCCATCCTTGTAGATATATGAATGAAGGATATTTGAATGGAAAATAAATATTGAAAGGCCTACGAATTCCTCATAGTGAAGCACATTTAGTTGTGGCTGGTACTTCAGCATTGATTTGGAATTGATTCTATATCTCAGTGTTGATTACATAACCGCAGATATAATGGACTTATAATTTAAGAAACAAAAAAAAAAACTGTGCCAGTATTGTATGGCACAAGACCTTGTATAATAATGTTTTGGGCCGTCTGCAGGCCTTAAAATATAAGAAATATACAGGAATATTTGCTTAACCAGGAATTGTCAGAGAAGTACTAATTATAGAAGAAAAAAACCTGAACTAGAAAAATCGCTGAGATAGACTTTTTCCAATTCCATTCTTGCCTAGAATTTGCAATCGTCTGGGCAACTTCCAGTAAATAACCCTGAATGTGTATGCACAAATAGCTCAAATGTTTAAAGGACTGAGACAGATACCTCCCCACGCAACATTCTATTAATGAAATCTAAAAATAATGAAATAAAATAATGATATTATCTCTCTAAAGCCTGGCGCGTGTATACCGCTGCTGGACTACAATGTCCATCACTCTAAGCTACTTACTAATTGAGAGTGGTGGGAATTGTTGACCTGCAACAGCCGGAGGGTGTGAAGATAAAGCAATACTGTCTCTAGTATGGCTCTCCTGTGTAGCATGGAGTGTTACTGTCACACCTAAAACTAGTCTACCCCCTGTGTGCAATTATGAAGCCATTTGTTGTTTTTTCTTCCATATTTTGTATCTGTGTTCAGATCTTCCTCCATGTTTCTCTTTGTCTCATATGTAACAATCCTTTCCACCTCTGCCTGCCTTTCTTCTCTGTGCACTTAGTGTTCCTATTATGCTTGTTTCCTATATTCAAGTCCTACCTTCTGTCCTCTATGCCCTGTTTCTTAGCTTCCTTTGCTCACTTTCCATGGAGTTATATTGGATGCTATAGGATACATTTTCCTCTAATTATTATTTTTTTTCTTTTTTTTCCACTTTTTGTGTATATATTTAAATACTTATGAAATACTTTTTGAAATTCATCAATTATTAAATACAATATTATATTTTCAAATTTATCATTTATAGTACGGTATCATTTATTGGTTTATGATTATTAGGAAGCTAATGGGCTGCCTGGATACCTTGCACCAATACGGATAAAAGAGTGCCTATATCTATGATTTCATTTGTCTGACTCTGACCGGGGTCCAACGATTTAAGGCCTTGACTCAGACAGATACAACACTCAGCCACAGACAAAACTTACAGAACAGAGCCAAGGGCCTAGAAGGGTGGCCTAATCTGGCATCAGCTCTAGGCCCCCTGGGCAACCTTAATCCAGTTCTGCCTACGCCTATCAATCTTGCTATAAGTTTAGATCTTTGGTGTGTATCCTGAATATGCACGTATTTGCCCGTTGTCTCTGAACCTTTTACCTATGTTTCTTTATGTGTCCTATTTGCCATTTTCTCTTCCATACACATGTCCTGATCTGTACACTCTTACACTAGGGCTTTCTTTAATATATGTGCTTGGATCTGTATGGACCTGTGTTCTGTAAGGCTATTTTTATCTCTCCTCTGTACAACATTAATTTATTTCATATCTGGCCTAGAACTTAAAGGGACACCATAAGCAGCAATAATACCATATCTAAATGTATTGGTCTTAGTGCTCAGCTACAGCCCACCCTACCCCACCCCACCCCCTCAAATGTGCTTTGTCCTTTAGAAAGTTTATTTTTCTAAGTCCTTAATGTTCTACATCATCATGCCCAGCTTGATGACTCCGAACACAGCTTAACAGCATCATAGAGTAGAATAGTGATTATTATTATATTTATATAGCGCCAACAAATTCCATAGCGCTTTACAATGGGTGGACTAACAAGCATGTAATTGTAACCAGACAAGTTTGACGCACAGGAACAGAGGGGTTGAGGGCCCTGCTTAATGAGCTTACATGGTAGAGGGAGTGGGGTAAAGTGACACAAAATGTAAGGGAAATATTAGGGAAGTAGATTGGTAGAATAGTATTCACTGAAGAGTGAATACTACTGAAGTGTGTTTAGTTTTTTTTTAAATGACAGTTGCAACAGAGGAATCAGTTGGGAGTCGTTAACAGATTTATTGATACGCTTTTGTGAAAAAGTGGGTTATTAATGATTTTATGAAGGAGTGGAGACTGGGTGAGCATCTAACAGAAAAGGGAAGGGAGTTTCACAGAAACAGTGCAGCCATAAAGAAGTCTTGAAAGCGAGCATCGGAGGTGGGAGTATAGACACAGGTCTTCGGCAGAGCATAGGAGCCTACACGGGACAAACTTGTGTATTAGGGAGGATAGATAGGTGGAAGTAGCATTATGAAAGCAAGACATTTTTTATATTGAGCCCTATATCTTACGGGAAGCCAATGCAGGGACCCTATATCTTACGGGAAGCCAATGCAGGGACCCTATATCTTACGGGAAGCCAATGCAGGGACCCTATATCTTACGGGAAGCCAATGCAGGGACCCTATATCTTACGGGAAGCCAATGCAGGGACCCTATATCTTACGGGAAGCCAATGCAGGGACCCTATATCTTACGGGAAGCCAATGCAGGGACCCTATATCTTACGGGAAGCCAATGCAGGGACCATATATCTTAAGGGAAGCCAATGCAGAGGGGTGACGCATGGGAGGTGAGGGCAGACAGGAAGATTAACCTCGCCACCGCATTCAATATAAATTGCAATGGGGCGAATTGTGAGCATGTAAGACGACTGAGAAGCGGATTGCGGTAGTCAATAATGTCTTTCTATAAAATGTAGTCGATAATGTCTAAATAAAAAAATAATAAAAAAATTCTGATTGGTGAAGTAAGGCCCCAATGTTTCTCTAATGAGGAGCATTGGATTTGGCCAGAGATCATAACAGTGATGATCTCGCAATAGGTGGCACCCATTGTACAGCGCTACGGAATTTGCTGGCGCTATATAAATAATAATAATAATAATAATAATAATACAGCTGAAGACTGTTGCAGCAACGGATGAAAGGTGAGTTTGTTTGTATTTTATTTTTATTTTAAAGGGGAGCCCAATCATTTAAAACAGGCCAGGAACACTATAATATTATAAATACATATATGTATGTATCTTCCAACTGTGTATCGCTAACCTTGTTTAACTCGTCTAAAGCTATAGCATCTTCATCTTTCTTTGTTGTATTAATCCCCCCACCCCACCCCCTGTATTTCCATAGTCTATAAAAGTTTGTGTGGAGGTCTTAAGCTTATGTTTCACTATGGTTTTTTTTTTTTCTTCGATGACAGATGAGATATGCAGGACTATGTCACGCAAATGGTTTAATGGAATGTATCAATGGAAAAAAATATCGGTACTGTACCTAACTATAATAATGTTGCAAGCATACACAGCAGGTGTGAGATGCATTTTTGGTATTTTGCCAGTATTACAATATATATATATATATATATATATATATATATATATATATATCACTGACCACTAAGCTTCAAAACAAGTGTCTACAGTAAGGTCAAACTGGAGGCTAGTATTTCAGCTGAACTTACAAATATTTTTTATATAGGCTCACATCCTAAGAAATCTATACTATGACTGTATTACTGGTTATTTTAGAAAATGCAAATCTAGAAATTCTTTGCATATAAATGAGCTGCAATGTTTTATGATGTATTAAAACCACTAAAGCATATCGAGAGCGGTGTGGAGAACTACTGCTGCTGAAAGAACTATGTTTTAGCAGAAAATACGCAAACAGCATCCAAAGGTTCCTTGAACCATAAGCACTACAATACAATCTAGTGGTTATGGTACATTGAGTGCCCCTTTAAGTCTGGTCCTGATCCTAAATGTTATTTACAACGTTTGTCATTATTTAGCACCTAATATTGTTCACCAGCTTACTAATCAGAGATTCAACAGATGACAACAGATATACAAATAATTTTGTTTCCTAAATTAACAAAATAGATTTCCATTATTATCAGGGTATTATTGTTGACAATGCTGTAAGGAATCACTATAGGATCCTTGGAATTCCCAGGTCGCTGTTTTTGTAACCGCACAGAAACCAAGCATGTTACCTTACGAAGGAACCAGAAGCCAAGTGCTCTAGTAAAATTTAGTTTGGGAACAACTCTCAGAACGTAAAAGGCCAGACAGTCATTACAGCCCTAAAAAAAAGAGTTGTGTTGTCCCTTTAAATACATTTACAAAACTCACATGAAAAATATATACAGACTAATTCTGCATATGCAGAAAATTATAAACGCACCGTGATGTGCAGACTGACTGTTATAATGTATTAGCACTGTACATGTAAATGTGTGACTGGTTAATTAACCCAACCCTCCACCCCATGTTTCAAAAGATAAAATTGTGTGACTTGACACATTGGTGGCCATTATCTTAAAGTGGCACTGTCAGAATCTAGGGACTTTGCGGAATTTACAAAGACCCAAGTGGTGACATCGCCACTGGGGAGGGCAGGCAAAGGTAAACACCTGAACATGCCCCTCGCAAACGCCACCATATTCTTCTGGCACGTCCTCTTCAATGCCAGGAGCCGCAGTCACTGCTGTACTTTTGTGCATGCACTAGAGTACAGCATTGAGGTATGTGGAGGATCTCATTAGAATGCTGGATCCTCCATAGATAATGTCAGGATTGGTGTAACCTCTACACGCAGGGAGAATGTTGTTAGCGGAAATAGGATACATGTACCGGACCTTAGAGTGGCCAGACTTAATGTATGCCTAAAAAGGCAAGAAATTGTAGTAATAAAGGATGCCTAGGTCAAGGAATACAGAGGGACACAAGAACGAGAAAATAAGTCAATATCACAGGGAAACAGAGAGTCAGAATAGTCAAAATACGCAACCAGGTAAGCAACAGGAAAACCAGAATAATAATAATAAACACTCTCAGGCTAACAAGAACCACAACAGGGCAATGATTCCCAGCAAGGAGGGATTTTATATAGGGGTAGAAAGAATACTATTGGACACAATCATCACCCTGCACCAGGACACACAAAGGGGTGTGACCTGTGCAAGACGTCCCAACAAATATGACATCACTAAAAGGTGAGTGTAAAGTGTAATTTCAAAGGACGCCTGTAGGTGACATGAGGTTGCAATGGAAATCTGTCAGTCTTGCATATAGTACAGAGCTGTCTGCAGTTCTATGGTTAGAACTGCAGCTGGAGGTATCCAGGAATGCGGCGTTCACCGCAGTGAGAGCAGTGTGGGACTGGGATCTTCGGGGCTGCCGCGCAGCACCCCCAGGTATGACAGATAAAGCCTAAATAAAGCCAATTTCCTGCAGCAGTCACTGGTGGGGATTGACACGGTAGTTCCGCCCATTGTTTGGAAGTGTCAGGTGTAGAAAAGTCTCAAAAATATCTCTTGGATGGTATGGAATGTCAGTGAAATTCCAACACAGTCAAAATTAGTACTGTATAAATATTCTATCTTTATGAAATACTATTATTTTCGGTCTGGTTGACAGTGCCTCTTTAACTATTGGTGAAAAAAAACGGGGACAGGAAATCTAAAGAACAGTGATGTACTTGCTTGTATATTCTGTTTGGCTTCTGACGAGGACTTGGTGATAGCAGCTAAGATTGAAGCTAAGCGTTAACAGCTAATTGTAAATACAATCTTTCAGACCCACTGAGTACTGTGTGTGCAATTTCTTCACACCTGTAGAATTTCCTTAATTCACAGGAGAGCAATCTCTCACTTTTCCATCACTACTAGTTACATTAAAGTGAAGTTTGATGTTCATTTGCATATTGCTGCACAACATTCTGGGAGTATTATGCATTGCAATTATGAAGCTGATTGTTTCCACATTGTGGCACCATAGTTACAATTTGTGTTCTAGGAATGTTCATACTATATCATGATCAATTTGGATTGCTAATTGTCTGTTGTCGCTACCTCACTACCTCCACTTTCAGACAGAGCAGCTCATCAATTTACCTTTGACAACGATCTTGAATGGAAATTGCTCTATATATTAGGAGGGCATATTGTCAAAGAGCTCACCAGAAGCAATTGGTCATCTCTAATTGTTCTAATAGGAAAAATAAATGGTTATACCTGCAGTTTAATTGACTTTAGTGCAAACTTTATCCGGTAATTGAAATTGGATCTGTATTTTCAAGCAAAGATTAAGGATCTGTTTGCATGTTTTCCTGGGAGAGTAATTGACTTAGATTTACAGCACACCTATTTACAAGTGACAGCTCACTATGATTCAAGCAAGTAAATTTCACCATACAGACAGACCATAAACCATTTAGGTATTTTTAATTCACAAAAGGGTGTTTTGCACAGCGTTGCTGCTTGTCATCAAAAGAATGACCTATTCTTGGCTTCCTATTATTCAGTTATACAATACCGCTCACAAGCAGTTCTTGCCAATTCAGAGCCACTGATGCTATTTCATTTGTTTAATTGATAATCATAGTCACATACATTTAGATCATATATTCACACACACACACACACACAAAAGGAAGGAATATGGAATAGTATCTGCTTCATCAGACTCATGGGCAGGGCCGGTGCAAGTATTTTTGGGTACATAGGCGAAGATGTATTTTTCCGCCCCCCCCCCCCCCCCCCCCCATTCAAAAATAACATCTTCACCTATGTGCCTCTTAACCAGCCCCTCTCCCCGTCCATTATTGGTCCCCTCCCTTCCCTGTCCCTTAGTGTTCTTCTGACAGTCACACACACTCAATGACAAACACAGAGACTCACTGATCTGACACACACACACTGATTGACACTCATTGACAGACACACTGACACACACAGACTCAATGACAAAGATACTCTCACTGATTTGACAGACACTCACAAACACACACTGACAGACACACACATACACTGACACACTCACATGCAACACTCATACAATCACTCACAGGCACACATACACTCACTCACGCACACACTCACAGTCACACATACACTCACGCTCACAGTCACTCACAGACACACATACACTCACGCACACACTCAGTCACTCACAGACACACATACACTCACTCACGCACACACTCACAGACACACATACACTCACTCATGCACACACTCACAGTCACTCACAGACACACATACACTCACGCACACACTCAGTCACTCACAGACACACATACACTCACTCACGCACACACTCACAGACACACATACACTCACTCACGCACACACTCAGTCACACATACACTCACTCACGCACACACTCACAGTCACTCACAGACACACATACACTCACTCACGCACACACTCACAGTCACTCACAGACACACATACACTCACTCACACACTCACACACAGTCACTCACAGACACACAGTCACTCACTCATGCACACACTCACTCACACAGAGACACATACTCACAGACACTCACACACACTCACTCACACACACACACACACACAGACACTCACACAGAGACAAATACACACTCACAGACACACAGACACATACACACTCACACAGAGACACATACTCACTCACAGACACATACACACAGACACTCACACTCACTCACAGACACACAGACAGACATTCTCACACACAGACACATCACATACATTCACAAATTATTTTAATACATAAATAATATCCACCCAGCCTCCCTACCTGGAGAGCTGGTGTGGATCATTCCCTGGGGTCCAGTGGGGCTGCTGGGCGGCGTGCGGAAGTGCTGCGATCAGGCGCTGCGAGGGAGCTCTAACCTCTCTGCTCTGCTCCCTCGCGGGCTGTCTGCTGATGCCGCGGGAGCCGGAATATGACGTCATATTCCGGCTCCCGCAGTATCAGCAGACAGCGCGCGAGGGAGCAGAGCAGAGAGGTTAGAGCTCCCTCGCAGCGCCTGATCGCAGCACTGCCGCGCAGGGGGCGGAGATGGTGGCCGGCAGCAGGGATAGCTTCCCTCCTGCCGGTCACTGAAATCTTGCGCCCCCGGAGCCGGTGCGCCCTAAGGCCTTATGGACGCGCCGGCCCTGCTCATGGGTTGTCTCAGTTAGGGGTTCTATTAATTTAATAGTATTAGTGCAGTAATAACAGAGTGCAGGAAGCAATTTTACTTAAAATTATAATCCAAACAATATATATGTTCAATGTATTGACAAATTATTTCAAATAATGTAGGTGTTGGAATTTTTTTTTTTTTTTGGGGGTGGGGGGGGGGGGAGGGGAGACAAAGCAAACAGAGTGAATATTCAAATAAATGTTCAAATACAGCTAATCACTTGTAGTATTTTATGCAGTACTGGAGACAGTATCTCCAGAAGGATATTGGTACCTTAGAGAGAGTTCAGAGAAGGGCTACTAAACTGGTTCATGGATTGCAGGATAAAACTTACCAGGAAAGTTTAAAGGAACTTAACATGTATAGCTTGGAGGAAAGACGAGACAGGGGGGATATGATAGAAACATTTAAATACATAAAGGGAATCAACACAGTAAAGGAGGAGACTATATTTAAAAGAAAAAAAAAACTACCACAACTAGAGGACCGTCTTAAATTAGAGGGGGAAATGTTTGAAAATAATATCAGGAAGTATCACTTTACTGAGAGGGTAGTGGATACATGGAATAGCCTTCCAGCTGAAGTGGTAGAGGTTAACACAGTAAAGGAGTTTAAGCATGCGTGGGATAGGCATAAGGCTATCCTAACTATAAGATAAGGCCAGGGACTAATGAAAGTATTTAGAAAATTGGGCAGACTAGATGGGCCGAATGGTTCTTATCTGTCGTCACATTTTATGTTTCCATGCCATTAGATACAATTGAAAACTTATTTAATGTAAATTCAGAAATTGCCATTAATCGTTATCCTTCAAAATGTATCCATGGGATAGATTCTTTATTGCGTTACTTTTCAAACCCATGTATCTTGTTGAAGAGCCAGTGTTCAGTCACCTTATTTTTCCACCATAGCCGCATGCAGTAAAGTTATGCTTACTGCGCAGAAGGAATGTAAACTATCTACATGTTGTTTATACGGTATATGATAGCTATTTCTTCTTCAACGCCATTTAATCTATATATTACTTTTTAACCTTAACAAAAAAGTATATATGTAAAAAAATGGCATAAATTTCATAGATGTCCATATAAAAGAACATATGCACACAATTGTAGCTTTTCATGCTAGCCACGCATCCCATATAATTATCTGATTGGTATCCTCTTATTTAGCAGTATCATTTAATGGCTCTGATGAATAAATCTGCTGTTGGGAGAAAAATGAAATACCCATAAGTATCTCATAAAACCCAGGTCCTCAGAGGTTGATAAATAACAGCATGACTGTAGCTCATGTAATATGTTAGTTAACTTTAAAAATGGTTCTTTTACGTTCTCATGTGGATTGATTACAGAAATATCTCCAGGAAGTTTGGTTTCAATTTTCCAACCAAACTTTTGTCATGTAATTTGACTTTTCCTTTAGCAATGAGTAATTGTCTTGTAAGGTCATCCCAGGTTCTCAGCCTAAAAATGTCTGGCACTTGTATATTTAACACAAAAATAACAATGGCTGTGCCTAGTTATTTCAGGAATGAACACTTTACATCTGGAGCTTCTGTTTTATATAAAGTTGTGAGATGTGCAGAGTCATCTGTACCAAATGAGCACAAATGCTTTGTAAGTTGCCTTTTAAGGCTGTAACATTTTTACACACCAAGACCTCTTTGCCTGTTCTATGTAAAATACAATACATGCTAGCAGTGGCGTACACACAATCCATGGGACCCCGGTGCAAAACTGATCCATGGGCCCCACCCCCACTGCCATCGCCATCTCCTAACAGCATGGGCCACCCGATGGACCCCTTCACGTGCGGCCCTGGCAATTATACCGTGCTGCCGGGGCCGCAACACATGGCGGTGGGCACTCGGTCGCAGGGGTCCGCAGGGCGGCCGGGCCCCCTGGAGTGACGGGCCCGGTCGCAGCTGCGACCCCATTGACCGCGGTATGTACGCCACTGCATGCAAGACTGGTACCACTTAGTCCTCTTCTAAACTCAGACATAGCACAGCAATTAGCAAACTGTAACTTGTTTAATGTTGGTTACATTTGGTATTTTTTATTATAGTATTGTCTATTGAAATTTTTGTCAGCGTGTAGGACCAGCCCTGATACCGATTCTCAAGTGGCCAGATGAGTGAGGCATCGGAACAATGATAAAACATTTGGTAACCACTTCTATCTTCTACTATTTGGCCACCTTACAACTAATACAGGTATTTAATGTAAATTTTTAATTATTCTCATTAGTATTAGTCACAATCTTAATTTATTGGACAAGTAGATGAAGGAGCTCAGGTGGAGAAAGATTAATTGATGCATTTGCTGTAGATGGAAGCAGATCCTACATGAGTCCTACATTATCCCATGAGTAGATCTGCTGTTTGGTTTGTTTGTTTTTTAAGTGTCCACTTGCATGAGCCTTTACTTTCTTGTGAGACATACTAGTCATGGTAGAAAAAAAAATGAAATCCGATATAATGATATGAGAGTTCCTGCAGCTACAGAGTCATCACAATTATTACGACAATCACCCTTGATGCAGATTGCCGAATCACAGCCCACCCCCTCTGGAGGAAACATACTGGCAATACATTGAGGAAACCCAGAGTGGATTGAAGGCATTCAATTTCGTAAAATTTGTGCAATCTATAACCATGGCACAATATATATGACAGTGCTTCGCATTTATGTTTTTGTGTAGGAAAAGCTGAAACCCCATTTGTGTTTTTGTCCAATATCTACATGTACCTGCTCGAGCAGAGATTTCTTGTCTCTTGCATATATTCTTTTTTTTTTTTTTCTCCGTAAGCACATAACACATTTGCAGAAGGCTTTTTTTTGGTGTACACTTACTAGAAGCCAGTGTTAGCAGCATTTCACGGAAAGATTCTGCAAAGCAATTGCTCTGAAAACTCATCTGCATTCATTTTATAACCGAGCGTGCATGTTAAAAAGACTGAAATATTTTGTGGCAGTTGTGCTCTTAACTATTGGACATATCAAACTAGCTTCAGGCGAACGAAAATAACACTCGGGATTTCAGCTCGCCGTTCGTGTCAATGTAAAAAAATAAACGAGTGTTTAATCTTGCATAATTAAATACAAAGCCATAAAGGCAAAAACTCTCGCTGTAATCTTGTACAGTTTAAACTGATGCATCTCTGTAGACATGAGAAATTTCCAACTCATTGCTGCACAAGCTGTCTGTGGGCATTGCTTTTAAGAATACCCACAATGTATTACATGTTTGTTTCTTTGTTTGTTTATAATGTAGTGGTAATGCTGAGTAAATGATTAATAAAAACATTGTTTTTATAATAAAACGTGAAGATGGTAACTATTGGCATTAATGTCTAAGTGCGTTTTATTCCATTCTTTAGAAAGTACAGTAAAATAAGGCATTACACAGGTCAAAAGGGAATCAAAAAACGAAAATGAAACAGGCAGATTAAAATATCTGTGAATTGTAAAAAATTTTTAAATAAAATAAAAGGATTTACCCTGTCTCCTGTATTTTCAGCATTGCTATATATATTTTTGCAACAAATGAATTCACATTTTTCCATCAGCAATCTCACCCTATATAAAAGGCAAAGTGTGTGAGAAAACACGTAGGTTGATTTTACCAGTGCCCATAAAAGCCCACATAGTAAATATAAGTTGGGTCTGTAATTCACAAACATTCACTAGCACTCAAGGCAACAAACCGTGTTCTGTACAGCAGCCGAGCACGGATGACAGAAAGCCATGTGTACAGCACCCATTTTCCTGTAAATCTTATTCTAAAAGTAAGAGAGCATCCATGGACTGCAGTCCCCAAAATATTTTTATTGAGATGAACTTGTTTGGTGGGTGAAGAGTCCCTTTAAGACAGGACATATATGTTTTGTAAGAGATTCTATTATTATATTGAACTTTTTCTAGTTGCTTAGCATAGCTGTAATAGTAGATCCTTTGAAATCTCTTAGTAGTAACGCTCATTATAATACACACCAACAAACTGATTTGTTGATTGATGAAAGCTATTGCTTTGGAGTCCCTAAGCTGAAAATGTAGGACGGTGGCCAGGACCAAAATGAGTCAAAATATATATATATTTAGTAAGGCTGGACAAAGTCTGTTCTCATGTTTACCAATCTTGTAAATATCTAACCCAAATAATTCCTCTCAGTTGGGTTGTTACTGCTGTGGGGGGTAGGGGTACTGCTGGGGGGAAGGAGTACTGCTGGGGGGGAAGGAGTACTGCTGGGGGGGAAGGGGTACTGCAGGGGATATGGGTACTGCTGTGGGGGGTAGGGGTACTGCTGTGGGGGTAGGGGTTCTGTGTGTGGGGGGGTAGGGGCACTGCTAGGGGGGGAAGGGGTGCTGCTGGGGGTGGTAGGGGTGCTGCTGGGGGTGGTAGGGGTACTGCTGGGGGGTAGGGGTATTTCTGGGGGGTAGGGGTACTGCTGGGGGGATAGGGGTACTGCTGGGGGTAGGGATACTGTTGTGGGGGTAGGGGTAAGGCTGTGGGGGGAAGGGGTACTGCTGGGGGGGTAGGGGTACTGTGTGGGGGGTAGGGGTACTGTGTGGGGGTAGGGGTACTTCAGGGGGTTGTAGGGGTATGCTGGGGGGATAGGGGTACTGCTGGGGGGATAGGGATACTGCTGGGGGAATAGGGGTACTTCTGGGGGGGTAGGGGTACTTTTGTGGGGGGTAGGGGTACTTCAGGGGGGGTAAGGGTACTTTTGTGGGGGGTAGGGGTACTTCAGGGGGGGTAAGGGTACTGCTGGGGGATAGGGGCGCTGTGTGTGGGGGGAGTAGGGGTACTTCTGGGGGGGTAGGGGTACTTCTGGGGGGGTAGGGGTACTGCTGGGGGGTAGGGGTACTGCTGTACGGGGGTAGGGGTACTGATGGGGGTGGTAGGGGTACTGCTGGGGGGATAGGGGTGCTGGGGGCCAGGGGTACTTCTGGGGGGTAGGGGTACTGCTGGGGGGGTAGGGGTACTGTTGTGGGGGAGTAGAGGTACTGCTGTGGGGGGAAGGTGTACTGCTGGGGGGTAGGGGTGTTTGGGGTGGTAGGGGTACTTCTGGGGTTAGGGGTACTGTTGTGGGGGTAGGGGTACTGTTGTGGGGGGTAGGGGTACTGCTGTGGGGGGAAGGGGTACTGCTGGGGGGATAGGGGTGTTTGGGGGGGTAGGGGTACTGTTGTGGGGGGTAGGGGTGCTGTGTGTCAGTACCCCCCCCCCCTCCTTCTTACCTTTAATGAAGTAGGGGGCGCGGCACAGCCATCCCTGGTGGTCCGGTGGTGGTAAGCACTGCAGGGGGAGGGATCTGTGAATCAGCTCCCCTGTCGTCCCGCGTGATGCTGTATGGAGCGTTGCCATGGTAACGCTCGGCAACGCTCCACACTGCATCACGCGGGAGGACAGGGGAACTGCATCACAGATCCCTCCCCCTGCCTCCCGACCCGTAAGCAGAGTAGGCGCCTGCCATTTCGGGCAGGCAGGTGCCTACTCTGCATTGATGGTGAACCTATGGCCGCGTGCCCACAGAGAGGGCCCGGCGTGCCACAGGTTCGCCATCACTGCACTAAAATATGCAACAAATGTGTTGTTTTTGTTGTTGTTTTTTTAAAGTACTGACAGTGCCTACTGCTTGGCCTCTAACTTGTTATAAGCAGAGGTTTATGTACCTTTTGTTATTACAAATAATAAAAAGAAATTGTCATACCTTCCTTATAAAAATGTTATCCTACTATACTTACATTCTGTACTTCTGTTCACTGTTATTTTCTCTAAAAATAATACTGCAGCCTAAGGTAACATCTCTTTATTCAGTTCACTATGTAACTTTTCACAATCTAGAAAAAAATGACCATAATATGCAAAGTATGTGGTATCAGCAAACGGCAGTGTTGACAGCCTCATTTTCAGTATTTACGACTTTCTTGTTGTTCAAACATAAATCTGCTCCAAAGAAATAATTGCCTTTGAAACAAACTAATCCGTATATAGCTGGAAGAGCCAGCAGCACATTGCAATGAACTACGCTCTGACTGTCCTTAATATGTCCTGAGGGGGTGATGCGGGCTTTTTTTAATCCACATTTTAAAAAGAAGAAGGCATTGGTCAGGATTGATTTATTTATATTAGTTAGTTGGGATTCTAGCTTTGTTAATGGACCATAACTACTCTTGTCTGTGTTACAGTTGATTTTGTTTTATGTTTGACAGAGGTTCACTCGTGTCATAGTAAATTTCACAATTGTCATTGACAACATTAATTTTGTTATAAAATTAAGTCATTTTGTAAGATGTTGTGATGCTCCCTTTGGTGTGCCATCTAAAATGAAGATTGTATTTGTTTTAGGAAGAGGTTTTAGGAAGACTTCAAACATTTCTCAGCAGTATATTTTACAGGAGTCCAGGACCAGCCTGAAACTGACGGACTTTGTGTAATGGAATTGGGGAATGATTACATACATGTTGAAGCCATTAAAACTGTGTTTGAATTTGACTTTGCATGAAAAGTACCCCTCCTGCTCTGCCTTTACATAACCTACCACATTGTAATAATTTATACTTGAATATCATAGGATATGTTCATATATATTTACTTTTAAAATTGTCAATTATTTCAAAATCCCATGAAGGAACACTATAGGTTCAGGAATACAAACATGTATTCCAGTCCCTATAGTGTTAAAAACACTATTTAGCCCCCGGATACCCCTACCCCCTCCAACCTCCCCAATAAGTAAAAAGCTCACATTAATTCAGTGATGGTGATAGCCCCACCCCCAACCTGACTCTTTGGCTGACATAATCAGAACTGATCTTCTCAACCAATCACAATGTTTTCCCTTATAAAACCATTGGATTTGTCAGGGTTCTTACCTGAAATGAGAGTCTGTAGCACAGATATGTATGCTCACACTTGCAGATACAGTCCACGGTGATCAGATAAGAAGCCACCTGGACTGTGAATCTGCACATGGGGGCTGTGCAAGAAAGGTGATTCCAATGCAGTACCGACAAGGACACAAAGAGTAGGATAGTCGAGGGATAGACGAAGTCAAAGGATGCCAGAGATCAGGATTATCGAAGTGTAGCTGAAGTCAAGGGATGCCAGAAATCAGGATAAACAAAGACAGAAGCCAGAGTCAATATGGAGTAAAAGTTCAAGAGACTGGAACACAGGAACTGAACACACACAACAGGATCAAAGACTTCCCATGGCGAGGCTGTGTTTATATACCATGCTGATGACTGATCTGAGTCAGATGAAGCACTTGCAATGACCACAGACGAAGTCCAGCCCCCAGTGCTGCAGACCTAGCCAGGAATTATAGGGCTAGAACAGCTCAAAATAAACAGTACTGCTGTGGCTCAAAGGCAGATGGCAGCCCAGGACAGCAATGGGGCGGCCACGCCTGGCTGTCTGTATGGCACGGTGAGAACCCTGGCAGGATTGTCTGAGAGTCAATTTTGATTAGCTCAGCAGGTTGCGGGTTGGGCTTAACACCACCCTAGCCAATCAACATCTCCTCATAGAGATGCATTGAATCAATGCATCTCTATGGGAAGAGTTCAGCGTCTCCATGCATGGAGTACTGACCCAGGAAGTACCTCTAGTGACCATCTGAGGAGTGGCCACAAGAGGTATTCCTAGGCTGTGATGTAAACTCTGAAAAGGCAGTGTTTACAACAGAAAGCCTGCAGGGACCAACTATATTCACCAGAACAACGTCATTAAGCTGTAGTTGTTCTGGTGACTAAAGTGTCCCTTTAATCGACTATGAGTAATATTTAGGGTTTTTTGTGGGGTGTTTTGCAGAATTATTCCTTTGAGCAGATCATTGAAAATAATCTTCATGATCATTTTTCTTTCAAATTTATATTCAATAATGATTACATAACATCACAATCAGTTCAGTCTAGGCACAGCTAAGGCACACATTGCAAATGAGCAGGAGAAGTAGAAACATTGTTTAATCTCTTAACTTCTTTGCATATGGCAGTCTGCACAGAGTAAGCATACAAAGGACACAGCTTATAACAATGATTGAGAGAGAGCTGAAATGAAGGTGCTCATTTGCTGAATAAAGATGTGTGGATTCCTAAAATTTGTTTTCGCAGCCTACAAACACATATATATGTTCAATATAGAGGATAAGTAAAAATGTTCAATGTAGAGGATAAGTAAAAATAATATTTAAAAACCCTGAGAAGTTACATTTCCGTTTTAAGTAACATAGCGTACTTTTTTGTTCTTTTTTCTTGTTTTTTTTTATAAATGTAACTTCTCCGTGCTACATTCGTTTCAAAACCAGCTGGTCGAGCTTTCCTCTGGCATTTAAAGATTAAGAGCAGCCAGGGGAGAGGACTTGTAATGTGCCCGCGGCATTCGAAGAAAACCATCATTATGAAACATTTTCCTTTGTTTTAAAACATCAAAAACACATTAAATAATTATAAATCATTTCTCAAACAAATAACATTACATTCTTTTAAATTACATTTGGACCACAATAAAAGGTACTTTAGGTAAAATCAAATATTCACCCTGTTTAAAATACCCTATATATACCTTTTGGTATTTTAATTGAAAATGATATATTAATAATTGCTGATGTTTAGTTTTCACTTTATTTTCTTGTATACCTTTCCTTTTATATAGGTAACTTTGTAATTATCTATTGTCCATAACTTGTTGTGGTCCACTTCAACGTTTTCATCTCAAACACAGTATCCCCTTATCAATCTTATCGAGAGTGCATATATACAAGAAGATATTGTTACTAGTGGGCTCTAGCATTACCTTTTTATCATCCAATTCCATCTTCCTACAGTTGTGAATTTTCTAATGATTGTACTGTTTTCAATTTCATCTGTTCGGGTTCTAAAACACAAATACCAGACTTTAAACTACAGATAAAATAATTTCCCTGCATGTAAAATAATTCTGATTGAACACCCCTTTTATTACATTCCAAGTCGAAGGTTTTAAACCTGACAAACCACATAAATCTATGGCATGGTTCTACAGCCAACTTTTTGAATGCAGACACCTCCTAGAATTTGCTGTAACCTCAAAATGTTTGTATGATTTTGGAAAACCTATTCTACTAGACATTAAAAATAAAAGTTAGCAGTACCTTATACTTCGCTGTCTGTGTTCCCTATGATAGCTACTAAACGATATTGTGATAGAACCCTGACCCATCCCATCTTCAACTCATTCCCCGACCAGTGTGTTTCTGAATTTCTTTTTCAGAACCTACTACCAGTTATAAGAATTTTGTTGAAAGTAGCTCTACATTAAATCCATTCATAAACAAAGAGACCAACTTTGACACTCTCCACCTTTACGTACTCTTGTACGTAATGTAGAAAAAAACCTACTCACAGTATGGCTGCTCGAAGGTTCTCATACATCTAAAAAGCTGATTAGTAACTGGAAGATTTAGTTCTCAATGGAATTTAGTTGTCCTTGAATACCTTCAGGACGTCACAACCAATCCCTTTAAAGACTATTGTCTTTTGAGAAGAAATCTGTTCCATTATCCTTTATGCAAATCATGAGTCTGTTCATCCAGCTTTGAAAACGTCCTGTTACCCTTCATCTCCCTTTTCTTTTTTGTCTTTTGCCCCATCTTCTACTCATGGTAGTGTTTATTCTAGAATGTTTTATGTTCATGGGATAGTAAACTCAGCCTTACATAATACTGCTCTCTCTTTCCCGAGTATTAATTTCATTAAATATGATCTTGGAAAATAAATATTTTCAGATTCTGTGTTTTTCCCCTCTGATTATTTACATTTTGTCCAAAGGCTTACTAGTTGTTGAATTCATTCCCCAATTGATTTAATCTATTACGGTACAGAAGAAACATATTGGCGAGGTGGTAAAGGCTTCTCATTCCTTGGAGAAATCCATTCTGATCAGGCACGCTAGTAATTTGGTGGCTTCATGTATACGTTTGCCAAGTATCCAGGTAAACATTGTGCTTCAGCTATTTACATCTTCCACTTGGCTGTCAAACTAGTTCTCAGTGTGGATTCTGGATTTGGAACACTTCGAAGCTTTATTTAGACACCAGCAGGCATTAGATGCCTTTTCAGTTTGTTAGCAATTGTTTTGATCTGTAGCCATGACTCGGGATACACATTGCAGCATAAATAAATAAATTTAAACATCCTCAGCACTTTCACTGTGCCAGAAAGAAAAAAAATACAGTAAACTCTACTATTGAGAAGTCCTCTTATAGGAATGTTCCAATAATAAAAGTCCTTTTTTTTTTTTTTTTAAATTTACCAGCTAGATTTAGGTTTCTTTATCAGGCAAAGAAAGAAAAGTGTTTCTGACACTTTGACGAGTACTGCTAGATGTGCAGTTACATGATTTGGTGCTTTAAAAAACAAACAAACAAAAAACATTTTTATAAGAAGCCTTCTCTGTTTCCTAATTTTGAATTTGTTTCTGTGTTACTAGCATACAAATATTAACCCCTTAACTAGGCTAGCACTTAAAAAATAAATATTAGGATTACACTTACTTGATATATGGGATTCTTACCTAGCACATAAATAAATATATGATAGTAGAAACATTTTGCTTATAGATTTCTGTTAAAAGCTAAAATTAAAACGATGCAATCTTGCACAATTTATATATTCATTGATTCATTGAACTTTTTTGAAATTCTACAGGAATCAAATATTTTAGACATATTGTATCTAGCACTTTGTAGTATTTTTACACAGGGTTTACCATATAGTAATTGTGACAAAAATAGATAAATAAATTAAGTTAGATAGCCTGCTGATGGATATTTGTAAGGACTGTGATATCATTATTAGCAATACAGTTTCCAAAAAATGGTGAGAAAAAAAAAAATCAAATTGATGTAATGGAATCTTTGCTGGAGATTAAAACATGTTTATTTTGGTTTTATGGGCTAAATTGTGGTTTGCATTGTGAAACCAAAGAACCTTTAAAGGAACACACCAAACACCTCAAGTACTATAGCTTGATGAAGTGCTTTATGTGTATATAGTGCATACTCTTTTTAAAATTATTTTTTTATTTGATAAAAAAGTGTAGATTTCAATCGAAATGGGCACTTTAACAAATGTACCTTGTTACAACTCCCAGGATTCCATCATATGCAGAGCTGTATTAATGTTTCCAAGTGCCCTAGTGTAACAGTGATATACCCCAACACGCAGGATTCAGCTTAACAAATGACAGCACAGAGACAAGATACGTCTACCGGACCTTAGAATGGCCGGACTCGACGTAAAGGAGAGAGATACAGAGTCAGGAACGATCCGAGGTCAAGGGCACAAAGAGACAGCATAAACTAGGACTAGCCGAGGTCTGGTACACAAAAATCAGCAAACAGGCAAACAGAGCAGATAAGGTTAAAGAGATAACGGAGTCAGAAACAAAGCCAAGGTCAAGTACGAAGAAACACAACTGAACACAACAAGCGCTGACAAGCACAACAAGGGAACTGAAACAGAAACCACGATAGGGCAAGGTACTAAGGGAAAAGGGTGAGTATATATACCTTAGCAATTAATTTGATTGGCCCCTGTCATATCCACGCCCCAAAAAGTGAGTGTATGTGGAATGTGGCATGACAGGGTCCAATGGGAGACCTTCTCCAATTTAGGCTCTCCACTGTTCCTTTAAGAGCGCGCCCGAGACCCGCGGCCTGCTCTTAGAGTCAGGCGGGACACGTGACCGCTTCTCGCGGTCACTGCCCGCCTTTCTGTTACAGCCGTCGGATGAGCCGCGCGTGGCTCGTGAAGCAGCAGGACCGCGAGCGGCTCGAACAGAGGACCCCAGCCGGCCCCTGGAAGGGGTAAGTACCGCTACACCTAGGCATGCTAAAATGTGGTGCACTCCTAGAGACCTGGGTTCTGTTTCTGTGAATGCTGTGTGTGTTGACTGAGTGTTGTGGGTGTGAGTGTGTGTGTGGGGGCTGAATTTTGAGCATTGTGTGGGTAAGGGAGTCTCAATGTGCCTCAGTGTTGTGTGTGTATGTTTTGCCCCCTTGTGGTCCAGTGGAGGGTGAGCAGTAAGCATGATGGTCCAGTGGAGACTGAGCTGTGTCCATGGTGATATGGTGAGTGAGCTCCATAATCTGTACCAATATTATATACAGAGCATTTTAAAAGAGATCTTGCATATCCTGCTCTCAGTTAATGACGCAAAGCACCGGCTGTAGCACTAAAGTCATTGAGAAACGCTGGAAGGACGGCGAGGGCATTCTACAAATATATATTCCTAACACTATAGTGCCATCTGGCCCTACCTTCCTAGCCAAAAAGGGCTAAAACCTCTTGTGTGTACTTACCCGATTCCAGTGCAGATGTCCCTTGGCTCTGAGTTGGCGCTTCCCCTCTTTCAATGGGAAGCAGGGCCAAAGCACATGGATGGAAAGCACTGTAAGTGCATTAGGCCCTTGCCATAGGAAAGCATTGAACCAATGGGGGTCTTCACTGACGCTGGATGTCCACATGCAGAGCGTGAGGACGTCCAGCATCAGTTAGGCGATTTAAAGTCTGGTAAAATTCCATAAGTGCTGCAATGTAAATATTGTAGTTTCTCAAAAACTGCAGTGATTTACATTGCAAGACTAAGGGGGGCAGGGACACTGCACCCAGACCACTTCAATGAGCTGAAGTTGTATGGGTGCCTTTAGTGTCTCTTTAAAGTAATATGTACCTTATATTTGTGCAAATCACAACGCTCCATCAATGAAGATCTGAAAAACTCACTCAGAGCCAGAACTACAGGCCCTGTCTGAGCCTAGAACCAAGGAGGCCACCTCGGTTATCTAATAGATAATCCAGCTCTGCTTACATCTGTTTTCTATACCAACAACAGAAGAAGTTGGAAACATTTAATATATGATATCACTTTTCAAAAACATTTAATTAATGGGGGTGGGGGGGGGGGGGGGATGAACAAGGGATGATGCCCATTAAAAAAGATAGTTTCTTTCAGAAGTGATTGCTTGGGCAATTTTGTCATTAGACATTGAAATTTCCAAAACTGCATGCGATGCCCAGCTGTGTCTATGCTAGGCCCTTATCTGTTCGTTTGCAGGTAATTTTAATAACCTCATTTTACAGGCAAAGAGTCTTCAAGATATTTATAGATGCAATAGAATTTGGCATTAAAAAATATATATATATTGTAGCATGACAGAAATTGCCAGTTGAAAGGAACTGCTTTTTTAATATACTTTGCTCTGAACATTTCTTAGTACCTGCAATGCATTTTATTTTTCATAAATCATAAAAGCTTTGGGTATTTACATTTCTCCACAATGAAGTATCCGACTCATACTGTTAGACTCTAAACTGC
Source organism: Pelobates fuscus (assembly GCF_036172605.1). Lineage (NCBI taxonomy): Eukaryota > Metazoa > Chordata > Amphibia > Anura > Pelobatidae > Pelobates > Pelobates fuscus. The sequence goes on along the minus strand of NC_086321.1, from coordinate 111,860,299 downwards.
TTCAATGTAATTGAATTAGCCTGCGTGATATTTTTTGCACTGCTAAGCCATAATTTGGTTTCATCTTAATTTAATTTGTATTCTATTTTATTTTATTTTTTTTATGCTTCGTACGTCTAGCGCTATTTTTTTCCGGTTCTTCCATATTTTATTTTTCTTCTGTTCTTAAACTTTTAATTTTTTTTATTTTGACAAAGTATAAATTGAGTCTTGCAATCCCTAATGTATTTTTTAACAATTCAAAGCAACCTTATAAAACTTGAGCTACAAGTGGTTCTGCCTGAAGTGTTTAAACGTTTCAGTACCTAGTTGAAAGAGAAATGAATGATGTATTTCATTGAGCTCATTTTACATCCTGCTGTGCATCGTTTTAATGTTAATCTGTCCTCAAGGCCAGGAAGCACAACGCTATCTCTGTATTTCCTTGTCTACCTAGATCATCCGAGAGCAATAGACATTGGAAAATAAATATGGAATCTGGAAAAGTTACCAATACAATACAAATCGGGGCACTAGAATTCTCTAAAAAAGATGAGGGGGCTTGTAATCCTATCAATAAATGTATAGATAATGTTATAATATATGTCTCTATGCTCTTCTGCTAACTTAAAGGGCCAGTCGATGCAGCATGCTGTAGTGTATATGGTGCCTTACTTAGGTCCTGCCAGTGGCCTGTAGCTGAATACCGTGTTTCCAGAAGCAGCTGTTACTTAGTGCAAGGAAAAGCTGATTGGCTGAGAGCACTTAGCTGGCATTCTCAGCCAATGAGTATGGTCCTCCACAGATGGGCTTAGTTTAGCGTAGCTAACTAGATGTTTCTTGCAGGACCCTGTGGTGTTAGGCAGATGCCTGCTGGAACCAGGAAAACATACTTCTTGCTCTAGGACAGAGCCTGGAACCATAACCGCTAGTTATCACAGTTATTGTGTTTGGAGTATTTCTTGTATTTTGTATGCCTGGGTACATTCTATGGAACCATAATGCATAATGGAGATTTACTAAAAAAAAAAAAAAAATATATATATATATATACATATATATAAAATTATTTTTTTATCCTGTTTTTCATGTTTGGCCATTTATACTTTTCACTTGTATTAAAAGAGTTAAAAGTGTTCACACATTGTAAGAATGGGAACGGGACAGTTGTTTGCAATCTCTCTGCAAGATGTAGAGTGACTAACCAGAACCCCAGAGGTGTTTTTTGTCTCCATGAAAAATTGTCATAGCAAGTTACCTGCCAACTGTAATAAACACTAAGAAAGAACTACATTTCTTACCCAATATCCCAGTAAAATTAATTTTAGCTTAGAACTTTAGAACTTTCTATAAGCAATACTAGGAATCCCCTCTGCAGAAGAGTCAGAGCAAACTGTGCTGTCCCTGTGAAGTCTGAAGATGCTGTAATTTTCTTTGTCACCTGCAGCAGTCAAGGATTGGCATGTTGTTTTTATGACAGCTGCTATGTGGTAGGTTGGCTATCTAGCCTTAAAGCATATAACCTTGCTTAGATGGAACCTTTTTATTTATTTCATCACCATAATTCTTTGTTACTCAAAAATTGCTTAAAGGTCTTCTTTGCGGAGGCCCAGCGTGCGCATTGTGCATGCACAATAGCTTAATCTCTCTCCATTAATTTACAAACTACCATCTCCTGTCCTAGAAAAGACTGAATAATGTGTTTTGTTATGCATTTAATCGGCTTCCTGCGTTGTGCTGCTTCGGCAATGTTCCCACGATGTCAGGAAACAAAACAACATGATTGCGGAGTTTAGTGGAATGACCACAAATGTCTCCAGTTTGATATGTCAGCACAGGCCAGTTCTGTAATCATCCTGCACTGTGGGCCGATTGTCCGTATATATCCCAAAACAAGCACTACTGACGGAAACAAACTGTACTACTGAAATATTCTACCTGTGTGTGTAAGTAATGTAGTGTAATATAGCAAATACATAACATTAAAGGGACAATCACGTGTCAATTTTACACCATGCTTCTACAATGTAATTTGGCCAGTAACTACAAAATATTAAATATCTCACCGAATTCCTGGCCAAGCATTGACACCAATGGGAGGAGCACCAAGTAGTCTATGCATTAATATATACATTGTCATATGTACCCAGATGCAGTGTTTCATCCATACACTGCTCGGATACATACACTGCCCTGCACTAATATTGAAGCAGGCTGTGAAAAATTGTCTTTATTGTTTAACTTTGATCTATTGTTAAAAAAAAATATATATATACGCCACAGGGGTCCCCTCTGCCCCCCCCCCCCCCCCCCTCCTTTTTCATTTTCAGTGCTATCACTGTATTATTATTGTATTGCTGTGATTTTTTGTACCACCCATCAGTCAAAAATAAAGAATTGGAAAAAAGAAATACACAAAAATACCATGCTCTTATGGATATCAAACAATTGTAAACACAATACATGTCTATTAATAAAAATCTATTTTGTGTATATTTAACAAAGTATTGGGACACCTGGCCGTTATACCAACAGGGACTTTTATACATAGACATTAATATGTAGTTAGTCCCCCCTTTGCAGCTATAACAGCTTCCACTCTTCAGGGAAGGCTTTCCACAAAATTGTGGTGTGTTTGTGGGAAGTTGTGTCTATTCATCCAACAGAGCATTTGTGATGTCAAGCACTGATGTTGGACTGGAAGGCCTGGCTCGCAATCTCTGTTCCGGTACATCCCAAAAGTGTTTGATGGTGTTGAAGTTAGGGCTCTGGACATGCCACATCAAACTCATCCCATCATGTCTTTTTGAACCTTGCTGGAATAGAAAAGGGCCTTCCCCAAACTATTACCACAAAGTTAGAAGCATAGCATTGCACAACATGTCTTGGTTCGCTGAAACATTAAGATTTCCCTTCACTGGAAGTAAGGGGCGTAGCCCAACCCCTGAAAAACAGCCCAATACCATTATCCCTCATCCACCAAACTTGGCACAATGCAGACATGCAGGTAATGTTCTCCATGCATCCACCAAACCCAGACTCACCCATCAGACATCTTAGACAGAGAAGTGTAACTTGTCACTCCACAGAACACGTTTACAGTGTTCCAAATTCCAGTGGTGGTGCGCTTTACACCACTCGATCAGATTCTTGGCATTGTACCTGGTGATGTGAGGGTCTGACGCAGCTGCTCAGCCATGGAAACACATTCCATGGAGTTTTATGCTGATATTAATTACAGTGTACGTATGGAACTCTTCAGCTTTGGAATTAACAAGGTGTTCGTGACTTTTAAGCACCATGCACCTCAGCACTCTGTGACCCAACTCTGTGACATTACGTGGTTTTCCGCTTCGTGGCTTAGTCGCTGCTGTTCGTGAATGCTTCCTTTTTCCAATAACACAACTTACAGTTGACCGTGGATTAGTGGAATAGCTAGCAGGGATGAAATTTCACAAACTGACTTATCGCAAAGTTGGCATTCTATCACAATACGACGCTTGCATTCACTGAGCTCTTCAGAACAACCCCTTTCTTTCACAGATTTTTGTAAGATCAAAAGTTTAAACAATAAAGACAAATTTACCAATGGTGCCAATATTAGTGGCGGGCACTGTACAATGCAGGCAGAACAACTTGGGTGGGTAAATGGACCCTCCTCAGCAGTGGCCTTAGCTTAGTATATATTGGTGTATATGGGCGTGTAGGAGCTTGTGAACAGCTTGACAAATACCTGTGGTCTACTGAGCAGACCCGGAAGCTCCACTGCGCTAAACCCAGCCATGTAGGGCCAGCTCATTGGCTGAGAATGTCAGCTGAGCGCCCTCAAACAATTAACTATACCAAAGGCTATGGGTAGGCAACCTTCAGCACTCCAGATGTTGTGGACTACATCTGGCCTGATGCTTTGCCAGCAATATGGCAGTAAGAGCATTAAGGGAGGTGTAGTCCACATCTGGAGTGCCGAAGGTTGCCTTCCGCTGCCCTAGGCCCTTCACAGTTTGACGACTCACCACTGTGAGGGGAATGCCAGGGCACTCTGGCAACAGAACCACTACAACGGACTATAGTGGTTATGGTGCATGGAATGTTCCTTTAATGTGTATATGGACTGTATGTAACTTTTGTTTAAAGTGTGTATGGGCAACGTGCAGGACTTGCATATAAATTGGTTCATAAAGCATAAAAAAGCATAAAAAAAGTCAGCTTCATAAATGGATTGCTAAAATAACATTTCTGTGGTTTTGCAGCAAAACCTTCATACAAGACGGTGATATAATGCATTTAGACATACTGACACAGTTGCAATCTATGGGATTTGGGGCTTTCATTACACAACAGACAAAGATTGCAGTATTGTTAGACGGTCCAGCCACCGGTAATGTCTTTTTTTTTAGTCCAGCCATGTAACCCAGAGGAACGATAGATTTCCAGATGAAATCTTATCTCAGAACTGGCACCTCTACATTACAGCACCAATCCTTCGGGGCACAGGTTCAGTGTTATTTTGTACGCAGTGACAGAAAGTGGATTTTTGAATGGTTATTTGAGAAACTTCAAGAAGCACTTTATACTGTTTTTGTTGTGTTGAATGATTGTCTGTGCTGCAAGGTGAACTATTGTCTCTCTCTGCTCTCTTTTTTTACTAAAATGTTATTTTTATTCCAGATTTATTTTTCTCTTACATTTTCATTATTGATCGGTAAATGTATGCATCAATATGATTTAGCAGATCTTTTCAAAATGATGAAAAAGTTCAAATAAATACCTTCATGGACTTGATTAGTGTTTTAACTCATGCCGGACTTGCAGGGCTGCCATCAGAAATTTTGGGGCCCCTGACAAAGCACAAGGTCTGGGCCCCCTCCCGGGCCCGCCCACGCCCTACCTAGTCCGCTGACAATGATGCAGGACTGAATGTGCTGTGTATGGTGGAAGTAAATTAGAATGTGTGTAATGGTTGTAGTGTTTGTGTGTATTAGATACTGTTTGTGCAGTGAATGCAGAGTGTGTGTTTGTGTAGCGGATGCAGTGTGTATAGTGAACGCAGAGTGTGTTTGAGTAGTGGATGTAGTGTGTGTACAGTGATGTAGTGTGTGTTTGTGTAGTGGATGTAGTGTTTGTATGTACTATATGAAATGTGTTTAGTGGATGCAGTGTCTGTAGTGGATGTAGTGTGTTTATTAGACGCAGTGTCTGTGTATAGTGAATGCAGAGTGTTTCAATTTATGGTGGATGTAGTGTGTGTACTGTGAATACAGGATGTTTGTGTAGTGGATGCTGTGTGTATAGTTAATGCAGAGTGTGTGTCAGTATAGTGAATCCAGAGTGTGTGCATAGTTTAGTGAATGCAGAGTGTGTGTTAGTGTGTAATGAATGCAGAGTGTGTCAGTGTAATGAATGTAGTGTGTGTGTTAGTGCAGTGAATGCAGAGAGTGTGTTAGTGTGTAGCGGATGCAGAGTGTGTGTGTTAGTGTAGTGAATGCAGAGTGTGTTAATGTGTAGTGAATGCAGAGTGTGTTAGTGTGTAGCGGATGCAGAGTGTGTGTGTTAGTGTAGTGAATGCAGAGGGTGTGTTAATGTGTAGTGAACGCAGAGGGTGTGTTAGTGTGTAGCGGATGCAGAGTGTGTGTGAGTGTAGTGAATGCAGAGTGTGTGTCAGTATAGTGGATGCAGTGAGTGTGTTAGTGTGTAGTGTATGCAGAGTGCATGTTGTATTAGTGAATGCAGTGTGTGTATTGTATTAGTGTATGCAGTGTGTGTTGTATTCGTGTATGCAGTGTGTGTTGTGTCAGTGTATGCAGAGTGTGTTTTGTGTCAGTGTATGCAGAGTGTGTTGTGTTAGTGTTTGCAGTGTGTGTTGTGTCAGTGTATGCAGAGTGTGTTGTGTCAGTGTATGCAGAGTGTGTTGTGTTAGTGTATGCAGAGTGTGTGTTGTGTATGCAGAGTGTGTGTGTTGTGTCAGTGTATGCAGTGTGTGTGTGTGTTGTGTCAGTGTATGCAGTTTGTGTGTGCAGGGCCGTCTTTAATAACGACTGGACCCTGGGCAAGCGTTTGCTTGGGCCCCCTGGGCCCTGCCGCCGTCGCCCCTCACTCCCTGGTATGCAATCACGGCATCCATCCTAATGCAGTGGCGGCACTAAAATAGAATGAATTTTATTGGGACACCCAATTGCAAGAATGGACTAAAGGTAGAACCCCATCTGTCGTGCAACTCCAACAATGCTTTGACAGCTGGTGCTCTACCAATTTCCCATGCTTGCAGGGTTGTATTTAGCACTGTTTTGTGTGTTTGAATGTAAGCATGTGTTTGTATGAAGTATGTTTGTGTGAATGTGTTTGTATGTGGTACTGGAGTTTGAATGCAAGTGTGCATTTATGTGTAGTGTTTGTTTTTTGAATGTAGGAGTGTGCTTGTATGTAGTGTTGAAGTTTGAATGGAGGGGTGTATTTGTATATAAAGTTGCGGCTCAGATGCACAGGTACATACTCTGACACACAAGCAGATACACAGATACATACACTGACTACATACAGATAAGCAGGCACATACACTGACAGACATACTGACACACAGGTACATATATTGACACACACAGACACATACACTGGTAGACGTACTGACAGACACACACAGGCTCATATACAGACATACTGACACACAGGCACATATACAGACATACTGACACACACACTGATCAACATACTGACACACATACACTGACAGAAATACTGACACCCACACACAGGCACATACACTGACCGAGATACTCACACACACACACACACACACACACACTGACACACATACAGGCACATATACGGACACACACAGACTGATATACTGACAGACACACAGACACATACAGAGACTGACACATGCATGAACATGCACTGACAGACATAATGACACACACGCAGACATACTGACACACACACACACAAATATATTTACACACAGACAGACCTACTGACACACAGACAGACACACAGACACACAGACAAACAGACATACTGACACACAGACATACTGACACACATGTAAAATGTACATTTTTAAACCCACCCTCCAGTTTCCTACCTTTTGCTGGAGGGTGGATTCTATGGGGTCCATTGTGGTGCCTGAGGATGATGGGAGTGAGGATCCCCCATCCTCACTCCCTCGCGACTCCTCCTGCCACCTTCCATGCTGCTCCTCTCTTTATGGGAGGAAGTGACTTGCGGCTGTCACTTCCTCCCAGCCGGCTGCCGGAAAGCAAGGGGCCCGGTCGCGGTGTTAAAGGGAAAGAGCGCCCGACCGGGCCCCTGCTGATACAAGCCCTCCGGGTGGCCCTAAGTGCATGGGCCACCCGGTGGGACTCAGAGGACGGGGGGAAAATTTTACATAATTTTTTTTTTTTTTATTTAATTTTTTTTAATGTTTCTCCCCCCTCCCTGCTTACCTTTGTCCAGGGAGGGGGGAGATTCCATCCCTGGTGGTCCGGTGGGGGGCCCCCCGGCTCCCTGTTACCGCATAGGGAGCCCAGGCAGCACACAGCTTCTCTTCTCTCTTCAATTACTCTCGCGAGACCCGCGGAGCGTTGCCATGGCAACCGGGTCTCGCGAGAGTTATTACAAGAGAGAAGAGAGGAGAAGCTGTGTGCTGGGCCCCCTCTGCGGTAACAGGGAGCCGGGGGCCCACGGCTGCACACATAGATAGCGATATTCGCTATCTATGTGTGCAGAGAAAGAAAGTGGGGCCCAGGACTGCCAGGGCAGTCCGGGCCCCCCAGGGCCGCCGGGCCCGTGACAACTGTCACGGTTGTCACCCCCTGATGGCGGCCCTGCGGACTTGGCCATGTGCGATACATTTGGCGATGGGTAATGAAGGTTTAAATAGAAGAGATACTGTAATACCCCTCCTTAACAATTCACATTTTCATACAGGTCACAGTTTCTGTGATGCTATTAAATATTAAAATGCAGCGTTACAAGATTTAGCACACTTTTCTTTTTTTGCTGACTGAAAGGAACAGGATCAAATTTAGATTTATTTTTTTTTGTATCTCAGATTGGAGAATGGGGTCATAACCTATGCCTGCTTTATTCTGCTTTTTTCTTGCCCTGGGGAATAGAACTGTCGCAATAATTGTGTGAATAGAGGTTCTCTGAGGTTTTGGGGTATTCTTTGATAACCAAGGCTCACCGATCGATGCCTACTATCCTGATCCTAACAGCCTTGTCCACTCACTGTTTTTGTGAATAACAAGTCTAGTCTCTCGGTATTATCCCAGCCTTTAAGTACTAAGCAAATATTATAATAGTGACTTGTTAAACTAAGCGTAATCAACCTCTTTCTGATCTCTGATTCTAAAGTCACATAGAGGCATATTGTATATGTGCATTTGCAACCTTTTCATATACATGATATAATAACAAGTGTTATTTTGAATGTGTCTCAAATTGTATACACACACACACACATCCGTAGTGACAGGACAATGCAGGGAACTAATGCAGGACAGCGAGACAGGGCCCTGAAATTGGAACTGTCACGCCAGAAGCAGATTGTTGGGAGGTATGGTTAGTGAATAGCTCTGACCGTGTTAAATATGAATGATCCATGGGTATGGGTCAGTGTGTGTGTGTGTGTGTGTGGTCAGCCTGTGTGTGGATGGGTAAGGGGGGCTTCAGTCTGTATGTGGGGGGGGGGGGGTCAGTCTGTATGAGGGGGGGGGGTCAGTCTGTATGAGGAGGGGGGTCAGTCTGTGTGTGTGTGGGGGGCTTAGTCTGTGTGTGTGGGGGGCTCAGTCTGTGTGTGTGGAGGGGTAGTCTGTGTGTGTGTAGGGGAGCAGTCTGTGTGTGTGTATTATTATTATTATTATTATTATGATATTTATAGAGCGCCGTCAAATTCCGCAGCGCTTTAAAATGGGTGGACAAACAGACATGTAGTGGTAACCAGACAAGTCGGACACACAGGAATAGAGGGGTTGAGGGCCCTGCTCAATGATCTTACATGCTAGAGGGAGTGGGGTAAAATGACACAAAAGGTAAGGATAGTATTAGACTAGTGACAGTTGCAGAAGAGGAATCAGTTGGGAGCTATTAACAGTTTAATTGATACGCTTTTATGAAGAAATGGGTGTATGGGTCAGTCTGTGTGGGGGGGGGGGGGGGGGGGGGTAATCTCTGTGTGTGTGTATGGATCAGTCTGTGAATGTGTCAGTCTGTGTATGTGTATGGGTCAGTCTGTGTAAGTGCTAGAGGTCCAAGAGAGATACCTCTCATTTTGTGACCTCCCCTGTATCCGATGGATAGGCAGCCTTCTCAACCACCACAGATCTGATGGTGCCACCCCTTTCCTGCAATTTAAGATCAGGGAAAGGGGAATATTCATTTTTTATTTTTTTAAACAATAAAGTAAAAAATTTGAAGCTCTTCCCTATCCCACTCTCTACACCCCCCATATACAGTGCCCCTCCTTTAACACAGAGTACAGACAGTCACACACAAAGGCAGGTAGTCACACAGACAGTCACACATACAGGCAGGCAGACAGTCACACATGCATGCAGACACACAGGCAGACAGTCACACAGGCAGTCTCTCTCACGCACACACACACAGGCAGGCAGTCACAAACAGGAAAACAGTCACACACAAGCAGTCAAGACAGTCACACACAGGCAGGCAGGCGGGCACACACACGCAGGCAGGCGGGCACACACACACAGGCGGTCAGATAGACAGTCACACACAAAGGCAGGTAGTCACACAGACAGTCACACATACAGGCAGGCAGGCAGTCACACAGACGGACAGTCTCACACACATACACAGGCATGGAGACACACAGGCAGGCAGTCACATACACACAGGCAGGCAGACAGTCACACAAAGGCAGGCAGGCAGACAGTCAAACACACACACACACACACACACACACAGGCAGTCAGACAGTCACACACAAAGGCAGGTAGTCACACAGACAGTCATACATACAGGCAGGCAGTCACACAGATGGACAGTGTCACACACACACAGGCATGCAGACACACAGGCAGGCAGTCACATACACACAGGCAGGCAGACAGTCACACAAAGGCAGGCGGGCAGACAATTACACACACACACACAGGCAGTCAGATAGTCACACACAAAGGCAGGTAGTCACACAGGCAGTCACACACACACACACATACACACAGGCATGCAGACAAACAGGCAGACAGTCACACATACAGTCTCACACACACACACACACACACACACACATACAGACTTACCTCTTTCCATTTTGGTTGGAAGGGGAGTGGATGCACTTGGTTGTAGTCCTTCTTTCATCCCTCTTCCTGTGCAGGGGCTTTGGGTATTAGCTCCGCCTCCGCCGGCCGTTAAGCCCCGCCCCCGCTGCCGCTATTTTTTTTTTTTTAATAGACTCGAGTGGAGAATAATTAATCATCCACCCGGGTACCTGCTTTAGCTCCCCAGACACCGGCCATGTGCGAGCTGTGTCGGCTGTCAGGGCGCCCCCTGCTCCATGGCGCCCTGTGCAGCCGCACAGCTCTCACACCCCTAAGGCCGGCCCTGCATACACACACATCATCTCTTTACCCACATACCTTCACCCCCACACACATATGCATACATACATGCTTCACCCATTACACACCTAATCTCATATGTATAATATAAAAACTTCAGCTCCTTAATAAGCACACAATGCAACCCCAATACACATACACACTTTACAGGCCCTCTCAGCACACACACACAATCTCAAAAGCTCCTTTACATGAGCACGTGCTCAAACTACAACCCCTACATACATGTTACATGTACATGTTACATGTAGTACACCATAAACAGACTCCTTTATACACACACTTCACCACAGCTCCTTCTAAACACCATGAAAAAGTATCTTGCATCTCCTGAAAAGGTTTTCCAGTTTCCATGAAAAGGTGTCTTGCCTGTAATAAGGAAGGCACAGTAGTGGAACTATAGGCAGTGCTGGTGCTGCGGTTACACCGAAGCCCATCGAGTGCCCATGCAATTAGGGCCACCCGATGGGCATGTGTCTTCAGGTGCCCAAAACAGTTGTTGCACCAGGGCCCACTGTATGTTAGTTCTGCCACTGTTCAGCAGCTTCCCCAGCACACAAGCTCTGCCCCTGCATGGAAGATCACCTCCACGTACGCAAGCTGCGTCCCCAATCTCTGACTGAGACACACAGTGAGACACATACACAGACAAAAATGTTCTCTATTTTAATTTTAATTTAAATCCTCCCTACCTTTGTGAGAGCTGAGTGGATCTTTCCCTGGCGTCCAGTATGTCTTCACTCAATCTTCCTGCAGTTTCTCTCTGCTCCCCTGCCCCACAGTGAGACACATACACAGACAAAAATTTTCTCACAATTTGCTATTTTAATTTTAATTTAAATCCACCCAGCCTCCCTACCTTCATGAGAGCTGAGTGGATCTTTCCCTGGCGTCTAGTATGTCTTCACTCAATCTTCCTGCAGTTTCTCTCTGCTCCCCTGCGCGCTCTCTGTAGTGATGCCGGGGCCGGAGTGACATCATGTCACTAAACAGCGCTCGAGTGAGCAGAGAGGAACTGCAGGAAGGTTACTGCTCCCTCGCGCGCCGGCTCCATGCTCCCCGCGTCGGCCGTCTTTAATGTTTCCTGCGCGGCTTAGCAAAGGGCTGACAAATGTCTAGTTGCCAGGGTGAAATGTCTAGTCGCCATGGTGACCTGGCGCCTAGAATAGATATATATATATATATATATATATATATATATATATATATATATATATATGTGTTTATATATATCCACACACACATATAAACATTTTATAACTGCCCTCCTACTTTTGTCCCTGGTTCCTTATGTGCCCCCCTAAGTATGAATCCTGGAGCCGCCACTGCATGTGCTCCTCCAATCCTGCTATATTTCTTTGTGAGAAACATTGGAGATATTTGGCACCAATATGCTGTGTGTGATGACAAAGAATATTAAGACCTTCAGAAATTAAAAAACGTCACAATCACCATTTGGGGACTTTTCCCCCGATGGTGATATCACCGCTGGGGGTGCAGTGATTGTGGGGGGCCAGGTACAGATAGGATTTACTTACCTGAACCTCTCCCTGGTGGAGTTTGTGCTGGGATTTCAGTGAAATGCTAACACTGTCAAATGAGTATTTCATAAAGATTCGGTCTTGTTTTACATAACCAGAGGAAAGGAGGAGAAACTGTGCACCAAAACCACAACATTACGATGCAGTGGTTTTGATGCTTAGTGTCCCTTTAATGTGGCCCTCGTTACAAACTATTTCTGGAGCAGAAGAGAATGGCTGTCCCTGAGCTGATTTATTAAGACGATTTACATGAATATAGTGCCTTTGACGGTCAGTGTGCTTCGGAGCCCCTAGTGTGCTGAAATCTGGTTTTCTACTATAGTTAGATCTGTTTCTAGCCACCTGCGTGTGACTTGAATAGAAATTAGAGCTGAGTCTCGCTAGGATATACACAGGATAATTGAGAAAAAGACAGCAGCAGGGTACCTGATCACCCGAAGCAGACTAGGAAACAAATTTCATGCTTTAACTTGAAGCTGACAGCAGCAGAAGCTGCATTTCAGATCAATCACTTCGCCTGTCAGCCTTACAGGGTTAAATTTGTGGTCCTACACCTGTCGTACGACGCGCGTTTAGTTTTTTTAAACGTCGCTGAGAAGCACAGCATTTTCCTTTTTTATTTCCTTTTCAACATCTGTGCAGGGAATCCAGTTCTTGATGCTGTCATAAACTTTCCATTCGTTTAGGAGTGATGAGCTGCTTCACTGCAAATGTGTGGCAGCCACAATATTTACAAAATCTACAGCCATCCAAATGTATTTAAATCTGCCTTAGCTATATCAAATCTGAGCGTAATATGACTCAGTATATGTTTTCAAGGATATCTTTACTGTACAGACTACCAAGTTTGTCGTAGAAACAAGGCTGTTTATTTTATTTGTTTGACTTATTTTGCTGTTTTCGTGTTATTTTATCTCAAAATGTATTTACTAACACTTTGTGTATTCCATGAGTGGTGATGATGAGACAGACAACCCCCCTGCTCCCATCTCTTCACATGATAATTTGGCATGGGGATTCTTGTTTATGCAACCCCAATATGCTTGGTTGCATACTGCCATACTGTTGCTGTAGTGTATGACATGGTAGGAAAATGAAGAAAAATGCAATAAAAGTGTTTAAAACTTAATCTGTCATAACTAATAGATTATTCACTATACCAGAGCCGTAGCTAGCTCCTTTTGCGCCTGAGGCAAGAACAGAAAGTGCTCCCCATGATATTAATCTAGAGAAAGACTGTGGTACAGCATGATTCCTATCATTATATATTGATCTAGACATAGAGGGTGGGATATCGTGACTCCTGTTTGTGGGATTGAGCTGTGGGGGTAGGTGCTGTTGTCTTCATGTGCATAGGATTTGTAGTGTTTGTGGGGGGAGATAGGGTCTGTACGTGTGTGCGTGTGTCAGAATTGGGGCTGTCATGTTTATGGAGGTATGAGCAGTATGGTGTGTGTTTCTGTGTGAGTGGGACTAGATTGTGTGTGATGGGTTGCAATGTGGAGAGATATGGGGCTGTAGTGTAGAGGGAGATGTGGTATCCTTAAATACGGAAATCCCACATAAAGGTTATAATTTAGGAAGTTATTTACAACAGCTGAACGATCAGAATTAAGAAAAGCCCTTTTCTTAATCTTGATATTTAAATTGTTTAGTAGATAACTCCCGTATAGCTATCCTTATTTGGGATTTCCATCTTTAAGGATCACAAATTTAGGGAGCTATAAACTAAACACATACACATTTATATACAAATAAACATATAACCACAGATATGTACACACATAACCACAGATATACACACATAGACATACAAACAATCACAGATACACACACATCATCACATACACAATCACAGAACTACAGTCACACATACAATCACAGATTACACATACACTCACATAATCACAACATACACATTTAATCACAGACATAAACACATAGCTCAGCTCAGCACTAAACTGTGAATGGGCAGCTATATACCACCACTTAAATCAGAAGAAATATTTTTTTTTATGTTAGTTTTGCTTTCTGGTTGTCTACTCACAACACTGTATTAGGGTTTATTCACTAAATATTAAATTGTGTTGAATTTAAAACCAAATTGCAAAAATCAGGCTAAAATATTTAAAATATGTCTAAAGTGGAGTTCGAATTTTTCTGAATGAATTGTTATTCTCTACATTTTACATTTCAGTTTCTAAATAAATAAATCATTTTCGTTATTGTGTGACCTAGGTGTTGAAAGGCTAACCTTTGGGCACTGCTCATTTTCTGAACTGCATTTCCCATAATGCTCAGGCAGCCTAAATGTGGTCAGACATTTTTTTATTAATATGCTTGGCATGCTGAAAAATGTTACACCCTTTGTGCTACATGATTACCAAGTAAGAAGCTAACAGTTTTTCCTTGTCTTCTAGATGGAAATTCGCTACGTGTACAGAAGCCATTAGCACCATAATTGCTGTCTATCACTATGACAACCAGTCGCTGCAGTCACCTTCCTGAGGTCCTACCAGACTGCACAAACTCAGTCCCATCCGGAAAGACAGTGGAAGATTGCACCAGTCTTGTGAATGGGCAGCCACAGTATGTCATGCAAGTATCAGCAAAGGACGGTCAGCTGCTGTCTACTGTAGTACGGACTCTAACTACTCAGAGGTAACAATTCCCCTCTCTTCTAAAAACATCAGTGTGAGCAATGTATTATTAAAGAAACACTTCAAGCATCATTACCAATATTACACTCTGTAGGGTTTTTTTTTTTTGGTGCCAGGAATGTCTTGATGCCACCCCCTTCTCCCCCCCCCCCCCTTTGTAAGTTGTCAAACTGTTTTAGAAGTTTTTGATATCTTACGCCCTTTGCCGTTTCCTGAATGCCCTGTTTTTGCTGGAAAGCTGGGAAATTCTAAGCAGGAGCTTCCCTGAGCTATCCAGAGCTAAACCCTCCAGTGCAGGCTGAGTGTCATTGGCTGAGAATATAGATAAAATAAATTAGGTCCAGGCACTCAGGGTTGCTGCAGAAAGGCAGGTTTATTGGAACAAAAAATGCAACGTTTTGGCCTACACAGAGGCCTTTATCAAGCATAGCGCATGAGCGAGCTTCTTTGTGACTTGTAGAGACCAAGGAGCTTTTCTAAGCCTTTGTCTGTTATCAGAGTTAAATTCTTTATTTTTGTTGCAATGCATTACCATGGCTCTTCCCAGGTTAAAAGGTTAATCCAGAGGTGGCCTGCGTGCTCTTTCTCTAGAGGGGTATTCGCTACACCTCACTGACGAGGCCCAAAGTAGGCCAAAACAATTGTCTGGCATTGCTGTGTCTCTCGTGGGAGAACTGAATTTCAGCATTTCAGTTCTGGACTGCCCATACGATTCAGTCGGATAGGTTTCGGAATATGTTCTCTCTGTAATGGCACAAGTGAGCAAAAACTATTTTGAGACCTGAGTGGGGATTTACCGAAGTGCAAGCTACTGAGTTTCTCTAAGCTTCTGTCTGTTCTCAGAGTTCTCATATTCTTTGTTTTTGTTGCAGAGATCATGGAGTACCACTGCGGTAGTGTATATAAATGGCCCATAGAGCACCAGTAACAGGGTGCAGCGACTGCCTCCATTGCATTGTAGTCCTTTAAAGATCTGAGTCGAATGCCAGGGTATGTTATTCAAGTTCTAGAGTGGGAGAGTTTCTGACTGCTGAAATTACTGCCATCTTGTCCAGGTGTGTGACAAATTGCATGATGAGATCCCTGGAGGCCTGATTAGGGTTTTCTGTTTGTGCACGGATCCTATAGAAGCGGTGGATGAAAAAGCTCTTGGCCTGCTTAGGTAGTAAGAGATGGTGAAAAGGGCATCTCAAGAAATGCAGTAGCTCCAGTGGTTCTAAAGTGTCTGAAATACCCAGATTTTAATATTCTTGCGGCTGTTGCGATCTTCATGGTCCTCCATATTCTGCGCCATATCAGCCGAAGTCTGCAATAAGCATTTTTGCTTAGCAATCACAGAGCCTTGTCCTACCTTTGGGTCCAGTGAGTCCTCCTCTGCAGCTCTAATTCTCCCGGTGAGGGTATATAAATATTCCCGCAGTATTAAGATGTTAGCTTGAAATAATGCACATATATCACCTAGAACTACTTTTATGTGACTCTTAGTAGCTGTATTATTAGATTTCTCATCGGAGGACGTATGGTGCAATCCCCCTGAGGTGGGGATCTTATCTAATGTGTCCATTGAGAGTACCTCTGCAGATGTTGAATCCTCCTCTTGCTGAACAGCCATCTTAGGTGATTCTCGTTCTTTCTTCTTTCGTCAGCTATCTCACCTTGGTTACATTTTTAAGTCAATTGACTTAATTTTACAGATTTTCATATTTTCTAAGCGCAAGGAAAACATTTTAGGTGCTTATCCATGGGGATTTACATACTGTATATATATATTTTTGCTGTGTTACTTTGTCAGTGTTCATTGGCAAATATTCAAGGAAAGTGGAAATATTATAAAGATCTCTTTGCTTGTAGACAGGTTCTTCCTGTGCATTTCCAAGTTCTTTGAACACATAGAAGAGAAGGTTTTGATACTCTCTGGTGGATGCTAAACTCTCAGGGTTCTAAGGTTTTTTTGCAGACACACAGATCATCAGGTTCATTCACAGAGAATTTTTATTTCCCAAAAATCTGGATGTACTGTTCTTTGTGCTGATGGTCAGCTCTCTACAATCTCTGTGTACAGTACAGACATACTCTAAGGACGATGATACATGGGAAAATATTCTGTATAACATTACCTGCTTAACATTTTAAAGAAAAAGTGTGAGACTCTTACACAGCCAAGAAGTTTAGATAGGTATGGTTTTATTTTTTTTCTGTTCTGTTTTACATTTATTTGTTTATATATATTTGTACATGATTGATGAGGCTGTCAAGTCACAGACTGATATATAATGTAGATAATGGTGTTGAGATGCATATTTAACGTTCTATAAAGTAATGGCTAATTTGCAATATGCTTATGAACATTTATGTTAATCAATATGACTTACATGAATAACTTTTCGGTTTAAAATATAAAATGGTACATATATGCAGACTGTGGTAGAACTAACAAAGAGGGCCCTGGTGCAAGAACATTTTAGACCCCTCATATGGTAAGGTGGCCAAAATGTTGTTCACAATCCTCATACAACTCCAACAATACATTGCCAGCTGTGAATCTACCATTTGTTCATCCTTGCAGAGTTATACTTAGCACTGATCAATTTTTGTGTGCTTGTTTTACTATGGAGTTTGTGTCTGTGAATGTAAGGATGTATTTGTGTGTAGTGTTGGCATTTGAATGCAGTTGTGAGGTTTTATGTATTATTGCCATTGAAAGCAGTGGTGTACTTCTGTGTAGTGTTTGCTTTTGAATTTAGGGGTGTGTTCATATTTAGCATTGATGTTTTAATACAGTGGTATGTTTGTATGTTGAATGCAGAGATGTATTTGTGTGCAGTGTTGGCATTTGAATGCTGAGAATTCTGCACATATACACTGACACACATACAGATACGCAGACACACACATAGAAACACAAGCAAATACACAGAAAAACACACTGACACACATGCAGATACAGTTATACAGATACACATACTGACATACAGATGGACCCCTCCAGGCGGCAGAATGGTCGGCACGGAGCCGGCCCTTACCCCAGGATTTGGTGGTGGTCCAGGGAAGGATGCCCCCAACTTTGTGAGCCCTGTGTCGTTGGGGTGAGCTGGACCCCTGGCGGACCGGTGGCCGGGGAGGCGAGCGCCGGCGACA
This sequence comes from Pelobates fuscus, assembly GCF_036172605.1. Lineage (NCBI taxonomy): Eukaryota > Metazoa > Chordata > Amphibia > Anura > Pelobatidae > Pelobates > Pelobates fuscus. Next base: position 111,842,395 of record NC_086321.1, on the reverse strand, counting down.
TGCATGAGACCGGAGAAGGGTGAGGCACCATGGGGCTGGAGCTCCGACGGGGAACTGCAGGAGTTGGGGAGGTGCAGGGGACAAGGGGCCGAGGACTTTTCAGGGGTGGGAGTCTGCCGGACTGCCGACATCCCTGAGTGCCCACAGCACCGCAGTGTTCCCGGTTGCACGGCCGGAGCAGGCCTGGAGGGGAAAAGAGGGGGACAGATGCACCGGAGGTGCTAGAGAGACCTTGCAATGACCGACCGACTGGACACATAGGAGCACCCTTGGCATGAGCGTACCAGAGGCCACGGTAGGGAGCAGCCTGCACAGTTACACCTTATCTTGCCAGGCACTGCTATGCCACCTCCAGCGGAGAGACTTAATTATTATTATTTACTTTGTCTGAGCACTGTCCCAAGCAAAGAATAAATAAAACAACGAAGGACAGATAAGGATAAAGGGACTGTTTCATGATACTTCGTTTGAGAAACCGTTCTTTATGCAATTTTAGTTTTTCCTTGCTTTGATTATTTGATACTCGTTGGTCCTCATTAAGTTAGCTTAAAATGCTAAAGGAATTCATAGTTTATGCCATAATACCAATAGGGGTCAATGATTGATGTTGTTTATAGCTGCGTATATAATAGCTGCCAGCTACGTGACAAGCTGTGGAGTAGCTTCTTCCTATATACCTGATAACCAGATAGCTTTATTATATATTAAGCCAGGCTATTACAATGCGTTCTACATGTTTGTAGCTTTAACTGTACTGCTTATGTACTACCTGACCATGCACTGACTTATATAAAACTGCACGATCTGTTTGTATCAGGCCTCCGAAATCCGATAGATCGGGAAGCCTTAATATCTGAGATTAAGTTATCAGGCCGTTATACATCGCAATATTCATTCTTATTGTAAACCTGCGCCGTAATTTATGAAGCGCAGATGCGGGACAAACGGCTCTGACTTATCACAGTCATATGATACTGGGCAGACTAGATGGGCCGAATGGTTCTTATCTGCCGTCACATTCTATGTTTCTATACATATCGGCCTTTAATATAGTCGTACAAATGTGCATACAACACCTAAACCCGACACGATTACGATTGTTCTAGGCCTTTGTTAACTTACAGTCATCCTACTTAATGCTCAATCTCTATAGTTTCCTACGTCAGCGCACACCCACAAAGTTAAACTGTTAAATGGTGGCCATGCGCTAGCGTAATGAGTCACAGCATAGGCAAATTTTCGCATACTTGCTCTTACCAGCAGTATGACTGCCTTCAATAATACTGTAATGATAACAAACGGTATAAGTCTTGCTTTCATGCAGACCCCTCTGCTACTACTACCAGAGCTAAACAAACATCAAAGGGCTATGGTTGCCCCCAGCATTGAAATTGCCATTCTGAGTTTAGATAAGGTCTTTAGTGCAACGCACCATTCCCAGCCTCGCATAAACTGCGCTCTACAACTATTACTCATGCGCTTATTACTGCGTTAGTTATATGTAATAGCACTAGCACAATCTCTGCAATTTATGCTGTAATGCTTGTAAGTACATTCCTGTAAAGCTCGAATACGCCTATATGTTTTGATCCAATACGCCTCTGCGCAGGCGATAACCTGCACTACCACCTATATGCTGACAATTAAGCCTCTGCGTAGGTGACTGTTCCTCTTATTGAATGTTACCGCTTACGCCCCTGCGTGGGCAACCACTTGCCTTATAATGTACCAATTCGCAATCTGCACTTATACTGTGAAACAATAAAAATATTAAAAACACATACTGACATACATACAAACACAGATGCACACACACTGACGCATGTGCAGATACACAGACACACAGATACATGCATTGACACACATACAGATGCAAACACTGATGCAGATACAGAGACACATAGTTAAAGGGCTGCAATTTATGACCAGGCCCATGAGGACACATGCCCGCAGCTGTATTCAGGGCCGGCCCATACATAGGACTGACTGGGGCAGCACTTTAACAGGAGCAGCATTTTGCATTTATATGCAGCAGAGGTGGCTAATCAGTCAGGTCCTCGGTCAGAGTTCGAGGACCCGACACGAGGAGAGGGCCTGGCGGCTTGCCCTGTGTGCTGTCGGCCCCCTCCATCAGTCTGCCCAGGGAGAGCCTCCGGTCTGCAGATCCGCCAAGTGCAGAGCTGCAGACCATGTGATGAAAGGCTTGCGAGCTCCCAGAGCGTTGCCGTGGGTTACCACGGCAACGCTCTAATTGGTCTGCAGCTCACACCCGGCGTAGCTGCACACATTTAGAGCCTGCCCACTGGACCACCGGTGAATGGAGCACTGAAAAAATAAAGGTACGTAAGTGTGGGTAGATTGGTCACAGCCTGCCCTCAGCTCACAGCCTGTCACCTCCCTCACCATGCCCCTTACAATGTCACCTTCACATCCTGTACTCCACACTGTCACAATCATATACTGCCCCCTACTGTCACCCTCACACCCTGCCCTTCACCACTGTCACCCTCACACCCTGCACCCCCCGTTGCCCTGACACTGTCACATCACATCCTGCCCCCCACTGTCACCCTGTCACTGTAACCCTCCATCCCTGCCCCTCCCACTGTCGCCTTCACATCCTGCTCCCATACTGCCATCCTCATATCCTGCTACCCACCACTGTCACCCTCACATCCTGTCCCCCACACTGTCACCCTTACATCCTGCACCCTACACTGCCCCCTAACACTGTCACCTTCACATCCTGTCCCCATACTGTCATCCTCACATCCTGCCCCCACACTGTCACCTTTACATCCTGCCCATTACACTGTCACCTCCACACTGTCATCCTCACATCCTGACTCCATACTGTCATCCTCACATCCTGCCCCACTCCAGTGTCATCCCCACACTGTCACCGTAACATCCTGTCCCCATACTGTCATCCTCATACACTGCCTGCCACCACTGTCACCCTCACATCTTGCCTCACATCCTGCACCCTACACTGTCACCCCCACACCCTGCACACCACCACTGTCACCCCCACACTGTCATTGTCACCCTCACATACTGCTTCCCGCCATTGTCACTCTCACACCCTGCCCCACACACGGTTACCAGCACACCCTGCCCCCACAGCCTTCCTACACACTGCCCCCCTATACTGTCCCCTTCCTACACACTGCCCTCCTATGCTGTCATCTTCCTACACACTGTCCTGACATTCCTGCCCACAGATAAGAGGCAGGAAGGGGGGATATCCCCAATTCAATTTAAACTGCTCGCCCCATCATCATTTATCCAACTCTACACACACACTACATGCACTACACAGACACTACTACAGACACTGCATCCACCACACATACACTACATCCACTACACACGCTGGCTCCACTATACACACACAGACAATATATTCAATACACACACTGCAAACAATACACACTACATCCATGACACAATTACAGACACAGCATCCACAACACACAGACGCAACATCCACTAAAACACTGAATATGATATACACACTGCATCCACTACACAAACAGACATTACATTCACTGCACACACTGCATGACATATAGAAGAGGGGAGTGGTCGCCCTAACAGACTAAAAATCCCTTTAAACCAGAGCTAGGATTGTTAGTGAGTGTTGCATTGAAATTATTTTATAATCTAAATTTCTGAAGAATTTTTGCTATTATTTATGTTTGTATTTAAATGAATATACTCCTGGTTTAAAAAGGAAAGCCAATTGTCTACCTTTTTTTAATCAATTTCAAGTTCACACTTTAAAGGACCACTCACTATAGGCACCCAGACCACTTCAGCTTAATGCAGTGGTCTGGGTGCCAGGTCCATCTCGGGTTAACCCTGCCTGCTGTAAACGTAGCAGTTTCAGAGAAACTGCTATGTTTACACTAGGGTTAATCCAGCCTCTAGTGGATGTCTCATGACAGCCGCTAGAGGCGCTTCCGCGCTTCCGCGCTTCCGCGCTTCTCACTGTGATTTTCACTGTGTGATTATCACAGTGAGAAGACGCCAGCGTCCAAAGGAAAGCATTGAGAATGCTTTCCTATGGACTGACTGAATGCCCGCCGATGACGTCCGAAGGAGGAGGAGAGTCCCCAGCGCCGAGGGAGCCCGGCGCTGGAGAAAGGTAAGGGATTTAACCCCTTACTCCCACTTCATATACAAGATGAACAAATAAAAACAAGATTTTTTTTTAAACCAGTGGATGCCAATAGGTATATTGAAAAAAGAATTAAGAATTAGACACAGCTGCTCGAATGAACAGGATTTTACAAGTCAGGCAAAGAAAATAATTTCCGGAAAAAGGATACGAAGAGACCAAACTAACAACAGCAATGGAAGAAGTGAGAAACATTCCAAGAGAACAACTATTGTTCTACAAATAAAGAGATACCAGGAGAATGAGCACAAATGAGGCACCCTTTATATGCAATTTCAATGGTTATAATAATAATAAAAGTGAATAAGGCAATTAAAAAATACTGGCATATTTTACAAGGTGATCCAGTTCTTAAAAATCTTTTACCCACCCAACCAAAAATTATTCATAGAGGTGCTGCTAATCTCAAGAGATCTCGAGTCCATAGTAGTGAGGGCCCACAAACAGCAAGACACGTTTTGAATCAGAAGAATGGCTTTTATGGCTGTGGTACATGCTTGGCATGTAGGTCAACAAAAAGCAAAAAAAGACACCTAAATAACATCAAAGAACACATTAATATAGATATACCATCAGGGATCAACTCACATGTTTTTCAAAAGGGGTAATTTGTATATTGAAATGCCCCTGCAATTTATTATAATATTGGGAGGACCATCAGATGTGTAAACATCAGAATATCGGAGCATGTAAGAAATATTAAAAAAAGGACTGGAGACCCATAGTGTCTCCAACCACTTCAAGATTCATCATAATCAAAATGCAGAAAACCTGTTCTTCTGCCCTCTGAAGTCAGTTTAAGGACCAGTATAGGCACCCAGACCACTTGAGCTCAATGAAGTGGTCTGGGTGCCAGGTCCCTGTAGTTTTACCCCTGCAGCTGAAAACATAGCAGTTTCAGAGAAACTTCCGCGATTCTCACTGTGAAAATCAGTGAGAAGACGCTGGACTTCCATAGGAAAGCATTGAGTAATGCTTTCCTATGGGCGGTTTGAATGCGCACGTGGCTCTTGCCACGGTGAATTCCCTAGCGCCGAGGGAGCCTGGCGCCGGAGAAAGGTAAGTAGCGGAAGGGATTTTAACCCCTTCAACCCAGCGGGAGGGGGCCCTGAGGATGGGGGGGCACCTAATGACCCTATAGTGCCAGGAAAACGAGTTTGTTTTCCTGGCACTGTAGTGGTCCTTGGAGAGGGGGGACTACAATCGAAAAAAAGGAACAGAAGAAATGAAATTAATTTATAATTTTAATACCCTAATTCCCCATGGCTTAAATTCCGACTTTGAGGTCTGCCATTTCTTCTAATTGAGATTTAATATCTATACTTATGGGCACATTATAGTCTGATTCCCTATCATCATTTTAAAGTTAATATTTTAAAGATACATTTTTTTCATTCACTTTCCCACATTATGGTGTATTTTGAAAGGTTGTTATACACAGCTCAGAGGGTGCACTATACAATTATGTATCTCCCTTGTATTAATATTTCATTGTTTTTATACGAGGAGGTGCATTATGGGATCGTCTCATATCCTTTTTTGTAATATTTTAGTAATATTTTATTTTTTGATTCTATTACATCCTAAAGCTGTTTTTTCATTTATTAGAAATATGGTTCTTTCTAATCCAAGTGACAAATTTTTACCCATCAAATGCAAATTTTTATCCCATAACTGGTTTCCTATTAATACAGTATTATCCAGCTCAAGAGAACATTCTTAGTACAACTTGTGCTTAAGATAGGTATAAATTATTAGTAAAAACCAAAGAAAATAAAAAGTTACCTGCGCTCTCTCCTTAATCCCTATGTATATTTAGACAAATGGAGGTCATCTAGTTGCTCCAATGGCCATTGGAGGGAATGCCCGCCTGCCAACGCCAAGGCAGACCCCCCTAAGCGGGTCCTAACACTGACCCTTCAGCCTGCTTCCTTGAGCTTCTGGCAAAGATATCTCTAATGAGACAGAGAGGGGTATTTTTTATATACACCCCTATATACGGTACTTATTAACCTTTAATAGGGAACACATGGGATGGGCGGCAGCATTGTAACCAGGCTGTGTGATACAAAGTAAATACAAATACAAAAAGAGAAGTCCTGTGCTCACTCCCATCACTACTGGGCCGGCAGCAAGGACTACAGTACACATCAGCCCCAATATATAGTAAAATTATTACTTTGTATATATGGAGATATAAGACCAACACTGCGACTTTCACAGAGGACTAAAATCCCCCAGTAGAATGCACACGTCACACTGCATGCGTTCCACTGACGCCGACCATGCGTTCTAACGATGCAGGTCACACCAACCGGATGTAGAAAGCACGACGTCTGTATTGAAACAATGCATTCCAAGTGCAGACAGACGGACCCGGAAGTACCCACAAGACAAGACTTAAAAGGTTGCCAAGGAGGCTCCCTATAACATACACAGACTCAGGAAGCCCCCATCATAGGGCGAAACACAAGCCATCAGGCAGTGCCAATATTGGACCAATTTTGACTTATTTGAACTTTTTTCATTTAACCATCAAATAATTATTTTTATTGCAAATTGTGCACTTTGTTTATTTTATTTCATTTAATAAAGCCTTTTTATATTGGAGAGAAGCTTTTCATCTCATCTTTACTCCAGAATCTTTAAAGGCTACACAAGGACCGACTGGAAGAAGGATGGGGACATCCTAATAAGAGTCCCTCTGCACTACCCATGAGAGCCATATGTTAAGATTTGGCTCCATGCTTATGAGTATCTGATATTCACAATATCTCTACGTTATTTATGCTGGCAATATTGTTATGTTTTTGTTTTTCTTTATAGAATCATCAGACGTGTGTCCCACCCATTGTATGTATTTTAGACCAATTTATATATATTTAAGATTGGCAATAAATAAATAAATAGTTTAGTGGAAAATTCTTCTTTCTCTGTTCAAATATTTTGTGTTATGATGAGCCAGCCACTTATTTTTTAATATGTGGTAAATTTGCAATGTCAGTAAAGGAAGTTGTTTGTTAAATAGTTTCAGGAGTCCCAGAAGTGTCACATGCAAGAATTGCCTCAGAAAGCTGCTTAGCACATTCCACCTGCATTTTAATGCATCTTATCATTAAGTAGCTGAGATCAACTTTACATATTTTAAATATGACTTCCACACTTTGAAAGAAAATCCCTGTTCTCTGACCAACACTGTGCAAGTGGTTTAAGCTCTGTCTCAACAGTTGTCAAAAAAACATTATAGGATTTGTAGACTTTCATGTGTGTGACGAAGATACAGTAAAGTATCTTGGTTGGCCTTATTTCTAAATGACATGCCTTCAGCCAACCGTGACTTGTAATGAGAAAAAAAACCACCACTAATGGAAATGCAGTGTCGTGCCTGCCAAATATTTCCAAAACTTTTTGTATGAAGAACACTGCTGAGTATAGAACTTACTACAATTTGTGTAACAGTAACTGGACTTATGTTGGATCTTTCTATCCTTACAAATGCATAGGGTGACCTTCATATTTAAACCAACTTCGTGCCTGCCCAATATCTAAGATGGGCAGAGGGCTTTCCATTTCAGTGGTTCTCATGAAGAAACATGATTGGATATTGTGAGAATTTGTAAGAGCAACCTATAAAATATATATTTGACTGTGAGACTCATTAAATTGTAGCAGACTTATTTCACTTTAAGGACTTAATGGACCTCAGCTCAGGTTCAGAGATGGTCAGTTTCATATTTTGCAGAGGATTTTAGGAGGAAATGCTACAGATTGCTTGGCTGTACACACTTACTGGACACATTAGCTCAAGCATGTCAAAATCAAAGTCTAGCACGGGCCAAATAAACAAGGTTTAAGTTGCGTACCCCAGTGCACCTCCAGGTCCTCCACTGTCCAGCCGCAGCCATTGCAACACTGACCGACACACACACTTACTGACACACTCAGTGACACACACTCTCACTCACACATAGACACACTCACTGACAGACCCACTCGCTGACAGACATACACAGACACACAAACACACACTCTTACTGACACACATACACACTGACACAGACACACATACTCACTGACAGACACACACACTCACTGACACACATACACTCACTGACATACACACACACACTCATTCACTGACAGACACACACTCACTGACAGACACACACTTTACACATTCTTGCACACACTCACATCATTGTATTTATGCCTGGGGTCCAGTGGGGATCTTCTATCTGGAGATCTCCTTCCTACTACTCACTGCTCCCTCACACGTTTAGTGATACCTGAATATGATGTCATATTCTGGCACCCGGCATCACTACAGATGGCACGCGCGAGAGAGCAGTGAGGAGCAGGAAGACTGAGCTCCTCCAGCGACCTCTCTGAGTCCTGGCCGAGTAAATTTTAGCAGAGTAGGCACCTGCAGTGTGGAGAAAGCAGGTGCCTACTCTGCTGTAACACTAAGCATGTACTTGCGGCTCGCCAGGCCACAAAGATGTCCATTGTGGGCCGAGAGTTTGACATCCTTGCATTAGCTAGTCTTTTTAGATACACTTTTTTTTTTCTAACGCTGCGAACATTAGTAGGGCCAGACAGCTTCTTTTTTTTTTTTTTTTTTTTTAAGTTTTAATGTTCTATAATCACTTTCTAATGTGCTTTTAGGAGAGATGGATGTGCTAGGCTGCTTTTTCCTATTGAAGTCAGAAGATGGTGGTATTTATGTCTCATTGTTCAATTACTTTAACTCTCACTAGGATCATAAGATACAGTCAAGACATACATTCTTTTACATGACTGAAGACTTTAGGCATTGAATTATGTAATACATAACTGTAAATTTTGCTTTAGCTTTTGCTCCATTGAGGATTACTTTCACCAATTCATTGAATAATTTGAAAGTTTAACTATTACCTGTGGGATTGTTTTACAATAATATTATTTATTCTCTGCTTTGGCCCTCTCAGGACTGGTCTTACACATAAGGTATAGACAGGACAGAAGCGCGTACCACTCTATAGAGTGGCCAGGCTGACTCAGGAAACAGATGAAATGTCTGCAAGCAGAATTTTAGGAAGCATGCATAAGACGAGGTCAAAGAGTAACAGAGAATCAGTAAAACGAGAATACAAGCCAAGCTCAGGATTACAGAAATCAGGAAATGTAAAGCAAGTCAGAGTCAGATATCAGAAATAAATAACTAAGGAAACGCACTGTTTAGTAAGATAACCTAGAAGTATATATACCCTATACTGGGTTTTGATTGGTTACAGAGACAGATTATGTCATATGTGTGCTACCAACTGCACATCATCAATAAAATGTAAAAAAAACAATGTACGAATAAGAGAAAGGAAAGGCATTTATTGCCATCGAGGACATTGAATGGATGCACCACGTGCGCCAGAACGCAGAAGGGTCTTAATGTCTCAGACACTTGTGACCCACCTGCACCACAAAGGAGTAAGTACCATAAGAGGTCCTACATTGGCCCACTTCTTTAATTGTTGGAAGCAGTAGAAAATGCAAGCACTGGAAATTATGGGTAACATGGTTTTCCAAGATTTAATGACAGACTAAGAAAAGAAGCCTGTTCTGTGTTTCCATTAACACATCAAGTGCTGTGAATTCTCACACAAGTACACACTTAAGTATTCCTTGTAAGTTTTCAGCTTTTAAATTAAAATTCCGGCGTAATGTAACCAGCTCCAACACCATTGTGACCCTTAGGCAGAAATACTGAACATCACATTCATATATCATTACTACCATTTTAATATACATTAATTTACACCAATCTTTCAACTTCTGTAATCTAGTTCAGAGATATTAGTATGCTTCCTTCTCACACAGTCAAACACGGTATCCCCATCCTGTTATTTATCATAAACCTGCCACAGGCTGTAATTACTACTGTAAGTGACCAATGTTTTGGATTAATGGAGACTGCAAGGAAAGCATGAGGAATAGATGATAATGCAGCTCCAGTGAGCTACATGGTCATTTGATATCACATAATCCCTGTGCCCCATATGCATATAATGTCTCTGCCTTCTGTCTATGACATACAATTATTACAGAACCTAACGAAAAGTCCTGATTTGGGGCCACCACCTGCTGGAGACACCAGAGAAAAGCCTTCATAAATGCATGTAGTGTTGGTGTTTGATTGCTGGGATGTATGCACATATACGTACATACATTCACAAACAAATTAACACACAGACAAACATATAAAAACATTGACACATACACATAAATTCGTATACACACTGACATATACACACAGATACACACTGGCACATAGATACACACCTTGACACATGCACAGACCTTGACACACAGATACACACTGGCACATACACAAACACACATACTGACATACACACACACACACACACTCAGATACACACAGTGACACATACACAAACCTTGACACACAGATACACGCACTGACACACATACTCATTGACAGACACACATACACTCTCACTGACAAACACACAAACACACACACTGACATACACACACTCACTGACAAGCACACATACAGTCTCACTGACAAGCACGCATACACTCTCACAGATAAACACACATACACACACACTCACTAACAAACACTGGGGTCCAGTGGGGCTGCTGGGCTGAGCGGCTGGCGTGCGGGTGGCGAGGAAGCAGTGTTCTTCCTGCTCAGATCCCTTGCGTGCCTCTTAGTGATGCCGGGACCGTAGTGACGTCATATTCCGGCTCCGGCTTCACTGCGGTGTGCGTGAGGGAGCTGCGCAGGGGAGAGTGCTCCCTCGCCGCCTACCTCAATCAGCGGCACCCGACCGGGCGAGAACCCGGTCTTGCAGAACCCCAATTGGGAAATGCTGGTCTAAAGCAAAGCAAAGGTTTTTTTTTACAAAATGAATAATAAGAATGTGGAATTCTCTGCCTGAAAAGGTGGTTTTATCAGAGTCTATACAGATGTTAAAGCAGTAATTGGATTCATACTTGAAAAAAACATAATATTCAGGGGTATCTTTAATTAGTGGGGCAATATCTTTTTGATCCAAGTAATGATCTGACTGCCATTCAGGTGTCAAGAGGGAATTTTTTCCTAATTTTCTGCAAAATTGGAAGCACTTCAAACTGAGATTTTTGCCTTCTTATGGATCAACAGCAAAAACAAATGTAAGAAACAATGAACTTGATGGACACGTCTCTTTTCAGCTGTGTAGCAAGTCAAAACTGAAGGAAATTCGGTAAAAGACACCATGAGGGATAGGTATCTTGAATTATAATGGATAACTTCTGAAATAACTAAAAAGGTTAATAAAATTCACCTTGTGCTGTCAGCTATACAGCCCCTTTAATGTGAGCCCCGCAGGGACGCATTGATTGGTAATGTTACTCTCAAGTACACATTTTTCATAAGCTTTCTTTGTAAAAACTGGGATGTGCTCTAGACCTGTCTTTAGTTTACAATTAACTCACAAGATACCCCAAAACAACTTTAGCATAATGAAGCTATTTTAGTGTATATATAATTGTCTCACTGCTTAATTTTCTGCCATTTAGGAGTTAAATCGGTTTTGTTCCTGTCCATGCAGCCCTAGCCACACCTCCCCCGGCTGTGACTCACACAGCCAGCTTGAAAATATGGTTTCAGATCTTACTTACTTTAGAAGTTTTTATCTTCTGCTCTGTAAATTAAACTGTAATATACACACAGCAGGCGTCTCCACAAGGCCATTAACAAAGCAGGATATAAGGAATTCTAAATTAAACAGACTGTGCAATAAAGGAAGTTTATACAATTTCTCTTGACAGGAAGCTTTTAGAAAGGCTGTGCAAGTCACATGCAGGGAGGTATGACTTGGGCTGCATAAACAAAGTAATTTAACTCCTAAATGGCAGAGAATTGAGCAGTGAGACTGTATGGGCATGATGCTTAATTAAGCTACAGTAGTTTTGGTTCCTATAGTGTCCTTTTAACTAAGCAACCTAGCAGAGCTTGTGGTGCAATTGTTACGTGACAGAGAGGGTTTACTCAGAAAACATTGTAGTGAATGAAAATATGAATTTCAATATTCATGTTAAAATACCTGGGCGGGGGGGGGGGGGGGGGGGGAATTTCCAACTTAGCTGTAGTCACAGGGTCACCTGAAATGTAAAAATTCAGTTTTTACTCTGCTGCCATTCACCGTGAATAAACATTAAACAAGTTCTGTCCCTGTCTTTAGTCTCTGCATAATATGCAAAGAACTCCAACAGTGACATTGCCACCAAGTACCCGGGTTGCATGGGATAGTGAGTTATACTTACCTGAGCCTGTCCATCACCATTCTCTTTTTTCCAGTCCTCTTCAGCTGCTGGCACTGCCAGAAGCCAACGTCAGCGTTGTACTCTCACGCAGATGCAAAAGTATAACATTGAGGTCTATGGAGGATTGCACAATCCTTAAACGACAGAGCCTTTTTCCCTTAGCCATCATAAGTGATAGCTGGAAGGTTGACATGCTTTGACGAGGCTTCACTCCCCCCTTTTTGTCACGCTTGTCAAGAGGAAGAAAAATAGTCTCAGTATTTTGTAATCTTTGTCTCAGTATATCTTTTGAATGGATTGGAATTTCAGTAAAATTCCAACACAGTTAATGTATTAAATAAAGATTGTATCCTTATGAAATACTTATTTGGGGGTGGGTGGGGGGATTGACAGAACCACTTTAATGTGCACCATCATTGGTCATGTCATCAGCACTTGGCAAAGTTTGCAAATTTACTTTGAAACTGAATAGTTTTTTTTTTTTCTTTGACTTTGTTCCAAGCATAATCTTCATCTTTCATTTTACAGTGAGTCACTTATTTTATCCACATTTCTCTCAGGACGAATATATCCTTATCTGAGGCTATAACTTACATACATTATTGTCAGATAGGGAGATTTAGATTTCCTCTTTAAGGTTTATACATATGTGTCCTAGGAGTGACCTGTGCGTTAACTTGCGTTCAGCTGACACAGCTAAAGAATGTTCCTAAGCAAATCATTGCTTTTATCCAAACTTCATCTTCAGAAAGTTTTACCATTACTGGCACATTTACTGACATTTGAAATATATTTTCAAATTAAATGTCAGTAATTTTCTTAATACTAGGGGTCACCTAATCAAAGATCAAAACTGTTAATTAGTGTAAAGGCTAGCCTGTCTGGTTCGATCTCATAGAAAAGCTAATGAAGTTCAAATTGCTGAAAAACATAATGATGGCCATGATAGTAAGGTGTTAGAACAACAGTGCATTGCAGTTCGGTGTGTATGGTACAGCGTAGCCGCAGGCCCTATAGTGTTAAACCCACCATTTAGGTGGCTTGCCCCCCACTTAGCCCCATAAAGGCAATTAAAACTCACCTTATTTTCAGCACCATGCCGGTTCGCCGGCACCGCCCCCACCCCGTTGATTTTTAGTCAATTCAATGCACTGGCTAAAATCGCCAAAGGGGGCGGGGCCAAACACTGTTTCTAAAGATACCCTTATTTTCATCATATCATATAATTTATTATAAAAACTTTTTCTAACTTTGTTCCCCAAAATTTGTTATGCATCTACAACCGTTAAAAAAACACCAGTGCTAATTAGTTTCTAACTTTTGTCCTGAGTTTAGAAATACATACCCAATGTTTACATGTTCTTAGTTATTTTTTTTGCAAGTTATAGGACTATAAGTACAAGTAGGACATTTCTGTTTCAATATATATATTTTTAAAATGTATCAATAGTGACATTGTAACACTGTTTTCTGTCATAAATCTCTAACTCAGACCTCACATGTTCACATTTTTGTTAAGTAGACAACCCAGGGTATTCAATATGGGGTATGTCCAGTCTTTTTTTGTAACCACAAACACTGGCCAAAGTTAGCATTTATATTTGTTTGTGTGTTAAAAATGCAAGAAACTATTATTATGAATGCTAACTTTGGCCAGTGTTTGTGACTAAGTGGCTACTAAAAATACTGAGCATAGCCCATTTGCAATACCTTGGGTTGTCTTCTCTTGCAAATGGTATGCCATCATGGGGGTAATTCTCATTCCTGGGCTACCATACAGTCTCAAAGGCAACATTACCAATCTGGCAAACTTTAATATGAAAAATGGAAAATCAAGCCTTATATTTGACCTTGTAACTTTCAAAAACACTATAAAACCTGTACATGGGGGGTACTGTTATACTCGGTAGACTTCGCTGAATACAAATATTAGTGTTTCATAACAGTAAAACGTATCACAACAATGATGTCATCAGTGAAAGTACCGTTTGTGTGTGAAAAATGCAAAAAACGTCACTTTCACTGACAATATCATCGCTGTGATATGTTTTACTGTTTTGAAATACTAATATTTGTGTTCAGCAAAGTCTCCTGAGTAAAACAGTACCCCCATGTACAGGTTTTAGGGTGTCATGGAAAGTTACAGGGTAAATACAGTGTTAGCAAATTGAATTCTCTGGACTTTTGGCCTGGGTTGTCAGGCAGGTCCCTTAAATCAATAAAATTAAATATGTAAAAATATTACATAAATATGCTCGTAGAATTTAAATATATATACATGTTTATATATTTTAAGTCTACGTGTATATTTATGAAATTATTTATGTAATTATGTATATGGATATATATATATATATATATAATCATATTATTTTTATTTTTTTATTTAAATATACATAGATATATATATATATATATATAATTTCATTCTAAGTATATTGATATATATATATATATATTTATATTTATATTAACATCAAAATACAGTTAGAATAAAATTAAATATATATATATTTTTTACATTTTTTTAAAAAAAAAGTTATGTTTATTTTTATTTATATATATATTACACTTAGTATGGTATATACATTACACTTAGTATGACATTATATATAATTATGGACGCCTATTGCAGCCATGTGATCGCTCTTTTAGAGTGATCACATGGCCCGCGAGGGTCTAATTTGCAGAGGGGGGACATTCTGGGTTGTCAGGAAGTACCTCCAGATCAGGAGCAACACTGATCGCTGGCGGGGGAACATCTGCGATCGGGTAAGTAATATATTTGCCGCGGACGTCCAGGGTCTTTAAGGACCGTTTTTGACGGATGTACCTAGTACGTCAGCAGCCCTTAAAGAGGTAAACTCTTGGTCCGTCACCGCCACCTGTTACTGCTCAGGCCAATGCTTCTTCGTCAGCACAAGTAGCACAAGGGGGATGAGCTGCTGGGGATTCTCTGTTAACATTAAAACATTAAACACAGTTTAACGCTGAATGGAAGCGCAACACTAGGGTACTCCAGACACTATAACCACAAGATGAAGCTGTTAAAAAAATTTCACTGGCATGTTTCATGTCATGATGAGACTTAGTGTAAATATTTTTGAAGACGGGAAAAGGAATGGGTGCAATTTAGGTAAGAACCTCTGGAAAGTATGTTTCCATAATATTTGCAAAATGTTCCGAATTGCACACAGAATTATCACAGACTGAAGATAATTCAAATGATTTGGTCTGTTCAGTGTTATGGTGACACTCAAGATTCATGTTATTTTTATATTGCAAGGAATTAAAAAAGTGGATTTTTTTGTTTTTAAATATGAAAAAATAGCAAACTCGCTATTAAACATTTTCTGCAAAAATAGCCAAATTGGTTATATAAATCAGCCATGTTTTTAGTTTAGCTATAGTGGTCTATATTTAGAAATGAGCTTTGAATTCCCAACAACTCATGGTTTAGTCAATCATGCTGTAAGGTTTTTAGTAACATAACAGTGAATTTTGGCAAATTGGAAACTTTTCAGTTTGTCAAAATGCACTATTTAGTTAATAAACCTTACACCTTGTTGGCTAAAACATGAATTACTAGTTTGAAAATTGAAGCCAAAACAAATCAGATGGAAAAATGGTTCAATTAGTTAAAGTGCCGCTAGAATTTGCAATTCATTTTTAATTACAATATTTTATGTGAACAAACCATACAAGACAAGACAAATATGCAGACAGCTTAGGTAACTGAAGAGAGGAATGTGCTTTAAATAGGGCTGGTTGGCAAACCCACAGGACTAGACAGGATGCAGGTATAGGAAATCAGTGAGAGGACAATGATGGGGTGAGGTAATAGCTGTGTGAGAATTTAATATGCCACATGTGGATTTGGAAGTCCCTGTAGCTGGATCGGCAAGACTTGGAACTTCCTGGAATCTTTTGCAGTCACAGTTTCTCAAACAACCTGAAAAAAAATTTACTAATGGAATACGTCAGCTGTATTTGAGGGAATGTTTGGGCTAAATGATCGTAGATTTGCACAGGATTCCTTCATTAAAATGACACGGGGTATTTTAAGCCAAAACTGTCAAAATGGAATAAAAATCAAAAAAAGGTATTAAGGAGTTGTACAACTTTTGAAATTTGGTGATTACAGCATACATTTTGTAATTTCCTTACTAATTCCTAATCATTTCCAGCATGCCC
The DNA here is from genome assembly GCF_036172605.1 of Pelobates fuscus. Lineage (NCBI taxonomy): Eukaryota > Metazoa > Chordata > Amphibia > Anura > Pelobatidae > Pelobates > Pelobates fuscus. The sequence goes on along the minus strand of NC_086321.1, from coordinate 111,825,708 downwards.
AAATTTCACAACTACTTATAAAAAAAAAAAAGGGTCACGTTATGTGTCTTAAGCTCTCCAGCCTTGATCAGCAGTGGCATGCTATGAGTGCGGGACTAACCTGTCCCATGCTCACGGCCTATTATTGCCATCCAAGGTTGGACAGCTTTGGATGCTAATATGGAAATAAATAAATATTCTGCATTACCGATATACTCCAGAGGTACTGGCTTTGTATGCTGAGAAGAACTTCAGTTTTTTTCAGACCACTTGAAATCAGTTACATAGAAAATGGGGGTAAATAGCACCTAAAGACATAAAGCACCATAATCACTGCAGTGATACTCTGTTGTTATGCTGCTTAAATTATCCCTTTTATGGTGTATTGCTATTCTTTAATCATCAATTAATTTGTACTGTTCATTTAATTGATTTGTACTGTTCATTTAATTAATTTGTACTGTTCATGCTTAGATTCATGCATTGGAGACAGGCTATTGTATTTTTTTAAAGGGACACTAAAGGCATCCACACCACTTTATCTCAATGAAGTGGTCTGGGTGCCAAAACCCTCATTTTAACCCTGCAACTGAAAATATTGCTGTACTGCATAAACAACAATATTTACAGTGCAGGGTTAAAATGAGCCACTAGATGCACTTCTACCAAAATAGCTGTGTGAAACTCGTCTATTTTAATCAGATGGTTTCATCGAGAGCGTCTGATTGGCACAGCATAGAGCTTTGCTGCGCATGTGCACGAATCCTCCATTGCTTTCCTATGTGAAAGCACTGGATTGTGTGGGATCATCTACACTGTTGATCTCAGCCAAAGAGGCAAAGCTTTTCCATGGAGACCGGTCTGACGAGCTCTGAAATTAATCCTTCCAAACCTCACACAGCAGGAGAGAACACTAGGATAGATTAAAGCTTAGGAATACATGGTTTTATTGCTAATGCTGTAGTGTTTCTTTAAATAAACTAGTGATTCTTGCCACCTTGGCGAGAAGTATTGTTTAATTTTCTGGCAGACTGAATACAAAATATCTTAAGTGCTGTAATGCTGGCTTGTTAAAATCTAGTAATTGTTTTTGGATAGCACTGTGAAGTATTTGACAAACCGGGATCTAATTAATATCAATGATTCTCAGATAAACATTGTGTTAATATTAATATTTTAGTGTTCATCTCCTATGAACTCAGAACAGTAGTAGTTTCCATTAGCAAGGAAGTAGGTTATTTGTATCAATTTCTGCTCCCAGCTTCTTGGAGCCTGAGGCAAGAAATTGCTCAAGTAGTGTGTTTAAAGGATCACTATACCGTTAGGAATACAAACCTGTATTCCTAACTCTATAGTGTCCCTCAGCAGTTAACCATTTTTTATTTTACCTGATTCCAGTGCCAATGGAATCCATCTCCTCCTCCTCTAACGTCAGCAAGATGGGGGAACCTAATGCTCAGTGAGTGCCGCAAACTCATTAGGCCTTCCACCTGGTAAAGCATTAACGCAATGCTTTCCTATGGGAATTTTGTCCTCATGCAAAGCATGAGGATGTCCAGGGTCATTTCACAGAGTTAAACTTCTTGAAAAGCTAGGAAGCTCCTCTAGTGGCGGTCTTGGAGACAGCCAGTAGAGGCCGTCTTAACCTTGCAATGTAAACTATCCCGTTTCTCTAGTTAGAGTTAAGGTAACAGGGGCACTTCACCCAGACCGCTTCAATGAGGTGATGTGGTCTGGGCGCCTACAGTGTCCCTTTAAACATAGCTTCCCATATCAAACTGTCTCTTCTCCATTCTATAGTGCGAGTGATGGGGTGAATGCCCACTTGACCAATCCCAAACTCCAGGAAGCAAACAGATGATGTTTGCGAAGCCCGAGGTTTCAATTTTAGAAAAAGTGAGATTGCACATGCACTCACGGATCACCTTGTGAAAGTCCAGTCAGTATGTACTCAACAGAATGTCCTTTAAGAAAATGGGGTACAACTGTAAACACTGTGATGCTGGGATCATTGAGAAATCTTACATTGTTTCTCTAATTTTATCAGAACTAGAGGAATTGAGTTTCCTTGATCTGGATAAGTTTGGTGCTGACCGAATGCAAATACAATTTTATCGCACTGTATTGACTGAATACAAATTGCCCTCCTTTTTAGAGGTTTGCTTATACCTTGATTGTTTTTTATGCTTTTATTTACTTAGCACCTTCAATGATCGTCCAATGTGCAGGATCTGTCATGAAGGAAATACCCAAGAGGATCTCCTTTCTCCATGCGAATGTACGGGAACTCTAGGGACAATACACCGGAGCTGCCTGGAGCACTGGCTGTCATCCTCCAATACCAGCTACTGTGAACTCTGTCATTTTAGGTTTTCTGTGGAACGAAAGCCTAGACCATTAGTAGAGGTCAGTCAAAATGCTCACAAGTGGGCCTTTATACTGTATAATATATATTATTAATATTATTATTATTGACTTCTTATGGAGTACCAGCAGATTCCTCAGTACTGTACAATATATCATGGTTATAAATTGACATAACATAAAGTTTAATATAACATATACATAACTACATAGTGGTACAGAAAGATAGAGGTCTGCTGTTGTGAGCTTACCTTACAATCTATCTTGAGGTTTAGTTAAGGGAAACAGAAGACAAACAGAGGCATGAAAGAGTAAATCAGATTATATGCAGCAATTCATGGTAAAGTGTATGTGTGTGTGTGTGTGTGGTGGGGGACAGAAACAAAGGTCCTATCTACTAATGCCCTGTTTCCACTGAGTGGTATGGCTCGGGTCGATACGGTCTGGAACGCTATTTTTAGTGTTAACATTATTAGTGGCCCATACAACCGAACCAAACCGCACCATTCCTGGGGCCCCTTCAGATGTAGATCCATAGGAAATGGTACGGTACGGTTAGGGCAGAGCTACTGGCGTCACACTATACAATCCATTGATTGGCACATAGGAAATCGTCAATGCTCACGACAAATGACACGCTAGGCATTTGGTCTAAACCCTGTATGCCCCCTGGCGGTTCAACTTGCATTTGAAACGCTCACCTGAATAGGCTGGACCATTCTAACCCTTCCGAACAGTACTGACCCGAACCATAACGTCAGTGGAAACGAGGCAATAAGTGGCCAAAGTAGCTTATTGTGGTTTGTGGTGTGTGTAGTGGGGCTAGATATCACTGCTGCTCTTGGGTTTAGTTTGGCTAGGTAATACTGTTGCTATTGGATGTAGTTGGGCTAGTGAAAAGCGTTGCTATTAGATGTAGTTGGGCTAGGTAGCACTTTTGCCGTTGGATGTAGTTGGGCTATGTAACAGTGTTGCTATTGGATGTAGTTGGGCTATGTAACAGTGTTGCTATTGGATGTAGTTGGGCTATGTAACAGTGTTGCTATTGGATGTAGTTGGGCTATGTAACAGTGTTGCTATTGGATGTAGTTGGGCTAGGTAACAGTGTTGCTATTGGATGTAGTTGGGCTAGGTAACAGTGTTGCTATTGGATGTAGTTGGGCTGGGTAACAGTGTTGCTATTGGATGTAGTTGGGCTAGGTAACAGTGTTGCTATTGGATGTAGTTGGGCTAGGTAACTGTTGCTATTGGATGTAGTTGGGCTATGTAACAGTGTTGCTATTGGATGTAGTTGGGCTAGGTAAGTGTTGCTATTGGATGTAGTTGGGCTAGGTAACAGTGTTGCTATTGGATGTAGTTGGGCTAGGTAACAGTGTTGCTATTGGATGTAGTTGGGCTATGTAACAGTGTTGCTATTGGATGTAGTTGGGCTATGTAACAGTGTTGCTATTGGATGTAGTTGGGCTATGTAACAGTGTTGCTATTGGATGTAGTTGGGCTAGGTAACAGTGTTGCTATTGGATGTAGTTGGGCTAGGTAACAGTGTTGCTATTGGATGTAGTTGGGCTAGGTAACAGTGTTGCTATTGGATGTAGTTGGACTAGGTAACACGTTTGCCGTTGGATGTAGTTGGGCTATGTAACAGTGTTGCTATTGGATGTAGTTGGGCTAGGTAACAGTGTTGCTATTGGATGTAGTTGGACTAGGTAACACGTTTGCCGTTGGATGTAGTTGGGCTATGTAACAGTGTTGCTATTGGATGTAGTTGGGCTGGGTAACAGTGTTGCTATTGGATGTAGTTGGGCTAGGTAACAGTGTTGCTATTGGATGTAGTTGGGCTATGTAACAGTGTTGCTATTGGATGTAGTTGGGCTGGGTAACAGTGTTGCTATTGGATGTAGTTGGGCTAGGTAACAGTGTTGCTATTGGATGTAGTTGGGCTAGGTAACAGTGTTGCTATTGGATGTAGTTGGGCTATGTAACAGTGTTGCTATTGGATGTAGTTGGGCTATGTAACAGTGTTGCTATTGGATGTAGTTGGGCTATGTAACAGTGTTGCTATTGGATGTAGTTGGGCTGGGTAACAGTGTTGCTATTGGATGTAGTTGGGCTATGTAACAGTGTTGCTATTGGATGTAGTTGGGCTATGTAACAGTGTTGCTATTGGATGTAGTTGGGCTGGGTAACAGTGTTGCTATTGGATGTAGTTGGGCTAGGTAACAGTGTTGCTATTGGATGTAGTTGGGCTAGGTAACAGTGTTGCTATTGGATGTAGTTGGGCTAGGTAACAGTGTTGCTATTGGATGTAGTTGGGCTAGGTAACAGTGTTGCTATTGGATGTAGTTGGGCTATGTAACAGTGTTGCTATTGGATGTAGTTGGGCTATGTAACAGTGTTGCTATTGGATGTAGTTGGGCTGGGTAACAGTGTTGCTATTGGATGTAGTTGGGCTGGGTAACAGTGTTGTTATTGGATGTAGTGGGGCTGGGTAACACTTTTGCTATTGGATTAGTTGGCGCAGGGAAATACAGTTTCTATTGGCTGTCCCAATATGTTTTTAACAATAAGCTAGAAGTAATAGATGTGAATAACCTGTGGCAACCAATGCATGAGGTATCAGTTAATGTTATCGGTTTATTTTTTTGTTGCCAATTCTGTTTATGAAAGTGTAATAAGCTTAATTTAGAAGTATATATTTTTTTTCTTTTATCCAATGAGTTAGTCTGAGAAAATAAAAGCCAAAACAATTTTTTTTTTTTAATTCAATTCTAACACCCACTGAAATAACACTTTATTTTTCCTTTTTGTTATTTTCTCAACTGACTGATATTTTTATGCATTGATTTCTTGTTCCACTGTGAGCTGCGGATAAGAAACCAAAATTAGAATGTATAGTCTTTGATAGTTCTTCAGAAGCAGACTAATTGTATAGATTAACGTTAACACTGGATAAATCACATCATTATAAAAGCTCACCTATCACCTACTGCCTGATGACATTTCATACAGTTATGTCCTTATTTTTTGCTTGTACAAAGGTAAAATAAAAGTTGGTGGGTGATCTTTTGCACATAAAATGTGCTGGGAAAGAATATATTATCTCATTGTTGGTTCGGGCATTTTAAATTAGGCATTGATTAAAAGAAAGAAATAGAAATATGATGACAGTATTTAAACCACCATGGCCTTGCATTTTATGCGATTTTTTGCTTGCAAAGGTTAAAATGTTTATAGGTGCTTAAAACTACCAGTGTGTCTTATAATTAAATGTTCTTTCCATATATTTCCTCAATTCTGCTGACCTACATAATAATTAGTGTGGATGCCTAATGAAAACCATTTAAACAATACATTCTCAACAAAAGTTCATAGACCTAAATTCAGAGTTAAACCCTGAACGGTTTAACCCCTAAATTGCCTCCAGCGCTAATCTCCACTCCTCCCCTGGCAGCTTCCGGCTTCTGTATTTTGAGGTTCAGGAAGCGCGGAGTGTCGCTGGGCTGGGGCACCGCTGATTGATTGAGAGTGGTCAGCTGATGGTATCAGCCAATCAATGACTCTTTCACTAAACCGACTTGCAAAGAAATGTTTTCATTGTCGGGTTAAAACACCTCTAGTGGCGGTCTTCCTGACCAGGCAGTTTGGAAGAAGCTGTGTAGGTGTTGGATTGCATTTTAGTAGAGGGTTATTTTAACTTATTTATTTTTTTTTTGAAAAATGGGGATGGCCATAAAATACAAACAGCCCAACAAAGCTCATAATGAAAACTTGCATCCCCTCCCTAATGTTCCTTTTAAGGAAGAAATGTGTCTATTGATCTTGGCCATATGTAAACATTGACATTTCTCAGAAACGGCAATGTTTTAAATTGTGTGAGAAAAGGGACCGCATCTGTACACCAAAACTACGATATTAAGATGCATTGGAAAATGTTTGGATATATTTACGTGCTTTCATGAGACCAAAAGCTTGTTTCTATAATTATATATTATACAGATCTATTGATGCTCATGGTCGTCAAATGGCAGATATATTAAATGTTTAAAGATGTCCATCTTTCTTAACGTTACAATGATGAAAAACTCACTACACTTATACTCATACAGCCCAGCCCTCACAGGATTGTTCTAAAGCTGTAGTGCATTTTAAGGTTACTTATTATTGGAAATGAACTAGCCAGACGTTATGCTGTTTAACCATTGTCATTCAAAATTAGATCAGGTAGAAATGTCCTTTGCCTGGCTAGGAATCATGGGAAATGTACTTCATAAGAGAAGAATTGTGCAAGGCTAGCTATTATTGCCTCCTGCTAGTAAAACATTCAGTCTCTTATCTGCTACATTGAATATCTTATCTTTGCAAAATGCAACAGTGGCTCACATAATTTGTAAATAAAATATCACCATGCTGCCGCGATGAAAGCGTGTCATAAAATGCTTAAAATGCTTGGTTCCCCCCTGGAGAATTATTATTTATACATTTTTTCCCCCATACGACTTTTTTTGTTTGGATTTCCTGCATCAGCTAAATGCTAAGATGGGAATAGAAGTACTGAACGATTTCTGCAGCATGCTAAAGCCTTGTTATGCTTGTCAGTTTAATCTAGTCAGCCTCTATTCCCGTTCTGCCTAATCTATGAAGGAAGACATGAGAAATTCACAGGGCATTTGTAATCTCGAACTTGAAATTCCCTTCTGTTCATGTAGTTAAATGATAATACTTTAAAATAAGGATCACAATCTCAGCGTATAATTTATAACTTTTAATGCAGGTTAAACCTAACTCGACATGAAACAATTGAAATATCCATCATCTCGTTTTAGCCAGATATATAGCTTTCAGAGATTTAGATTAAAGATATACTGCTGCAAAAATGACAGGGACGCCTCTTTGGAAGAATTCCCTGAGTCCAAGACAATAGTGCAGACGCAGAACCCTGCGACAGATTTCGCACTAGTCCAGCTGTAAATGTCTGATTGCATCTGTTGAAATATAATAAGATCCAATATGGTTAGATGATCAGTTAGGTCATTTAACAGGTAGTCTCACTAGATCCAGAAATGCTGCCTGGTTTGAGCATCCTGTAGATTGATTCTAGCTATAGGTATAATAACCTATAGTTTCATTTGTTGAATGCCAGAACATGAATATTTTCCAAACTACAGTTGCTTTGTGAAAGCTTTCTGCTGACTTTCTAATTAGAATGACATTTTCTTTTATTCTAGAAATATTCAAATATGATGGATCTCACAAAAACAAAGTGTGTGTAATGCATACAGATCAGAGTTCATCGAATGGTTTAAAAGTGGCACGGTCACCATGGAAACCAGTGGAATGTTTTGTTGTTTGCTCCACTTGAAGAATTTTGCCCAAAACTGATCTTATACATAAGCCCCTTGTGCATGAATACTATTTCATTACAAAAAAAATTACATTTGAGGGGCATATCTAAGAATTAATAAAAAAAATCAGACTTTTTTTTATAATGTAATATATTCCAATATAACTGCCAAGAACATCAGCAATGAAATACAATTCCATCTCTTAAAAAGCAGATGAGCTATTTTCGTGTGAATATGACACATTAACACAATAGAATATATCATTCTGAAACGCCTCTGTATTGCTTCAGTCACTAAAATATCCTTCTATTTAGGATTATTACTTTCTGTATCATCACTGTTTTTGTAATGCCATTGTAATGACAAATGGTGGTTCCAGCTTCTGCTACTGAGATGAATTAATAACGTTTTCTTATAGGTACATCTTTATGTTGCATTGTTCTCTGGTAAATGTGCCTTATTTAATGTACTAAAAGAAATGAAAGCACTGACATAATACATAACCATGAAAATGTCCTTCACAAGGTAGAATTGTTGCTAATTGCTAATTTTAAGGAAATAAAGCTCAATGTTTCAACTCCTTTTCCAGCTCAGCGAGTTTGACCTTAACTTTTTCACAGTTACTGGACTGTGGGGAAAAAAAATGTGGTTCATATGAATCAATTCACCTGAATTTTTTTGTTGTTGTTGTTGTTGTTGCTTGGTCAAACCGAATTTCGTCCATGGGCATATAGATTTGGATTAATTTATTCAATGCGATTTTTTTGGGGAAAAAAGTATTTAGACCATTTGCCAGCATGCAGCTCTAACAGCCAGAGGGGAGTTACATAAAAAAAAAAAAAAAAAGCTGCTCACTGTAATGAAATCAAGCACAGTTACAACCCACGGTCGGCATGGCTAAAACATTTTTTACAAACATTCCATTGTCCCACCCCTAACCATGGGCGTCATGTAGTAAAACATTTTTTTAACAAACATACCAGTGTCCCCCCCTACTATGGATAGTTTGTGGGACAGTGTAAAAACCAATGTGGAGTGGACATTCTTTTGTCCATTCCCAAAGGTTAGGGCCATTCCCCCCTTATGTTCACAATGCTTCTTCATGAGAAACATTTGACTTGATTCGGATCATCAACTTAATGATCTCACATTAGTATCGTGCTGCAGTGATGAGTTGATGCTAAATTACTTGTAAGTTTAATGGCTTTGTTAAAGTTAGTTTTTTAACTCTGTTAATTGGAGTTTTCCTTTAACATTTGAATTTAAGGAACAAAAAAGTCTGAGTAATAAGGGTAATATGTTGATACCCAGCTGACACATTTACAACCAAGCAATTTCACTTGGAAAATAAAAGCTGTTTTCTTATAGACTATTCTTTCTATGGACCTATTTATCAAGTACATCAACAGTCTTCTAAATCCCATCTCGTGCATGTGAAAATACTTTTTATTCAAGGACTTCTCTGGTCAATACGGCTATAAAACAAGGTTTTACTTTGCAGTATACTTTTTTTTTTCTTCATACACACATATATATATATATTATTTATTTGATTACTATCTGGCTAAACAATGCAAAATTCAAAGGTATAACAAACAAAAATTCATTGTGCACTCTGGAATGCCCGCTTCGTCTGCAGTAATTTAAAATCAACAACCATACTTGACTTTTTCATCTCAAACTCACTCACACTGCTTGCACTTACAGAGACCTGGCTGTCCCCCTCTGACTACAATTCTCTCACACTCCCAGACTCAACTGTAAAGGAGGCGGCGTAGGCATCCTTCTCTCCCCTCAATGTACCTTTCAACCAATCATAACTCCCCCTGCCCTATGCTTTTCTTCTTTTGAAGTTCACACTGTCCGCCTATTTAAACCCACTCCTTTAAGAATTGCTATCATCTACCGCCCCCCGGTTATCCTAGACTATTCATTGAGCACTTTTCTTCCTGGCTTCCCCACTTCCTCTCATCTAGCACTCCTTCCCTTGTACTTGGGGATTTCAATATTCCAATCAATAACCCCAATTGCACTGATGCCTCTCGTCTGCTCTCTGTAACCTCCTCTTTTGGCCTTACGCAATGGTCCAATTTAGCAACCCATACAGCAGGAAACACTCTTGACCAACCTCTGTACTGCCTCTAATCTCTCCAATATTCCTTTTCCTCTATCTGACCACCATCTGCTGACTTTTGACATTGGCATACCTAAGACCCAATTGACACCACCATCTGAACATCACTCTCACAGAAACCTCCAATGTCTTGACCTAGAGCATTTCTCCACTAATCTCCAAACTCTCCTTTTCCCTATCTCAAACCTCACCTGTCCTAGTTCTGAAACCTCCTTCTACAATTCCACCCTCTCCTCTCAACTAGACATCATGGCACCTTGTACATTTAAACGCCGCAGGCCCCCCCCAACAACAACCCTGGCACACCAAGCTCACCTCCTTGAAAGAATTGTGTATGCGAGATTGACAGACTTCCTCGAGTCCAACTCTCTGCTAGACCCGCTTCAGTCTGGTTTCCGCGCTAAGCACTCTGTTGAAACGGCACTGACCAAAGTATCCAATGATCTACTCGCTGCAAAATCTTGTGGTCGCTACTCTATCCTAATTCTCCTAGACCTGTCTGCGGCTTTTGACACTGTTGATCATCAACAGCTTCTTCTCATCCTCAGCAATATCGGTCTACAAGATATTGCTCTCTCCTGGTGCTCCTCCTACCTCTCCCAGCGCTCTTTCAGTGTTTCTTTCTCTGGCTCTGCTTCTTCTCCCCAACTCCTCTCTGTTGGTGTCCCCCAAGGTTCAGTCCTTGGTCCCCTACTATTCTCCATCTATTCTGCCTCCCTTGGTCAACTCATTAGCTCCTTTGGCTTCCCATATCAATTCTATGCAGATGACACGCAAATCTACCTGTCCTCTCCTGATCTCTCCCTGTCCCTCTTGACTAGTGTCTCTGACTGCCTCTCTGCTGTTTCTAACTGGATGGCTGCCCGCTTCCTTAACCCCTTAAGGACCAAACTTCTGGAATAAAAGGGAATCATGACATGTCACACATGTCATGGGTCCTTAAGGGGTTAAACTAGACTTGACCAAAACTGAAATTCTGGTCTTTCCTGTTACTCCTGTGTCTGTCTCCCTCCAAGTCAATGGTGCTACCATCAGCTCCACCACGCAGGCTCGCTGCCTAGGTGTTCTCTTTGACTCCGACCTCTCCTTCAAGCCTCATGTTCAATCTATCGCCAAATCCTGTCATTTCCATCTCAAAAACATTGCGCGCATCCGCCCCTACTTAACGCCAGATGCGACTAAGGTGTTGGTCCATTCCACTGTCCTTTCTCGCCTTGACTACTGTAATCCGCTTCTCAGTGGTCTTACGTGCTCCCAACTTGCAACGTTACAGTCCATAATGAATGCGGCAGCGAGGCTCATCTTCCTGTCCGCCCGCACCTCCCATGCCTCACCCTTCTGTCAGTCCCTACATTGGCTTCCTATAAAATATAGAGCTCAATTTAAAATTCTGGTTCTTGCTTTCAAATCTCTACATAATGCTGCTCCCACCTATCTATCCTCCCTTATACACAAGTATGTCCCGTCTAGGCCCTTACGATCTGCTGAAGACTTACGTCTATCTTCTGTCCATACTCCCACCTCTGATGCTCGCCTTCAAGATTTCTCGAGGGCTGCACCGTTCCCTCCTCCGTTAGATGCTCACCCAGTCTCCACTCCTTCAAAAAATCGTTAAAAACCCACTTCTTCATAAAAGCGTATCAATTAAACTGTTAATAGCTCCCAACTGATTCCTCTTCTGCAACTGTCACTAGTCTAATACTATCCTTACCTTTCTGTGTCATTTTACCCCACTGCTGGACTTTGTCAGTTGCCTAGCACTGATTGAATGCATCGGGCTACTATGTTCAAGTTCAAGATTCAAAGCTGTCATACTGAAAATAGCCAGTAGATGGCAGCAACATTCCACTCTGTTTTAGCTTCAGAGGGAAACCTTTGAGATTAGGATTAGATTAGGGATTAAGATTACTTTTAGAAGAAATATTAGGTTTAGTATTCTGTTTATTATTAGGTTTAATTTAAGACCAAATTAATTCATTAGATGTGTGTCTTTGTCTCTGTATTAGAATTAATTTTAGGAATGGGATTGGGGGTTCAGATTAGAGTTTGGATTAGGATTAGGACCAGCAAGGGAATTCCTCTGCTGACATCAGTAGAGGGAATCATTTAACACTATTTATAGGGTTAATATTATGTTTAAAATTAGGGTTAGGCATAGAATTGGGGTATGGGTAGGGATTATAGGGACACTATAGTCACCAGAACAACTACAACTTGATGTAGTTGTTCTGGTGAGTATAGTCAGTCCCTGCAGGCATTTTAATGTAAACTCTGCCTTTTTAGATAAAAGGCAGTGTTTGCATTTCTCCCTAGGGACACCTTCAGGGGAAGTTACTCAGACGTCCACTAGATGTGCTTCTGGGGTCAGTGCTGCACAACGTGGAGCACTGATGTTAAGTGTCTCCACGCTCTGCATGGAGACGCTGAGCATTCATCATAGAGATGCATTGATTACCATAGGAAAGCATTTGATTGGCTGAGATTGTCAATTCTGATGACCTCAGCCAAGGAGGCGTAGCAGGGGCAGAGCCAGCGCCGGTGGACCCATGCGGTGCTGGAATAAAGGTGAGTTTTCTACTTATTTAATTTGGGCAAGGGGGGCCGGTCACCTAAATAGAGTTTTAAACACGATCGGACTAGAAATACACATTTGTATTCCCTACCCTATAGTGTTCTTTTTAATTTACATTTAGTATTAGATTAAGATTTAGGGTTAGAGTTGGATTAGGATTTGGTTTGGAATTAAGGTTTAGTTTAGGATTAAAGCGGAACTGTCACTGTCTGAGGAGTTGGCATACAGTCATTTGCAAAGACCTGCATGGTGACATCACCACAGAGGGTCTAAGGGTCTGGGCGGCAGTCTACTTACCTGAACCTGTCCCTAGCGGATGCCACCATGCTTTTCCTGCGTGTTCCCTTCTTCTCCTGGTGCTACATGTGCGAGTGTACAGCATTGAGGTCTATGGAGGATCCCACAACAGAGTCAATTCCAGAACCATCTTTGCTACTGGAGGTGTAACTCTAACTTCAGCAGTGCCATTAATCAGCCTAGAACAATATTCCAGGCTGCCGATTAAGATTTAGGTGCAAAATTTGCATTTGACGAAGGTACACACAGCATGCTGGTATTAGACAGTGGAGGAAGATTGGGCTACGGGAGAATGGTTTAATGGTTTTCACGTTTGTGAGGCGGATTACCACAGCAAGGGTTACTATAACCAAAACCAATGTTTTATGAAAACACTGTTTTATAGCAAAAGGCTACTCTTACCAAAAATGTACAGTTCAGTGGAATGGAGGCTGCATGTGTTGCAAGCCATATAATGTCATATATCACATTATTTAAATATTGAAATATTTACTCAGATGCAGCGGCATACATAACGTGGTAGCAGGGGGCGCAGCTGCGAGTGGGCCCATCACTCCAGGGCGCGACCGGGCCTCTGTGATGATGTCAGACATAGCTGGGAGGAAGTAACTCCCTGGTCACTCCTCCCAGCTATCAGAGCCAGTGCGGGAGAAAGGAGGAGGGAGTCAGAGTGGGAACTCTGACTCCCATCTGGCTTGGCCCCCACTGAACCCCAGGGAAAGTCAAAAAAGGTAGGAAACAGGAAACATTTTTTATATGTATGTGTCTCTGTATGTATGTGTGTCGGTGTCTTTGTATGTATGTATGTGTGTGTGTCTCTGTGTGTCTGTTTCTCTGTATGTGTGTGTGTGTGTGTCTCTGTATGTGTGTGTGTCTGTGTTTCTGTATGTATGTGTGTGTGGCTCTGTATGTGTGTGTGCCTTTGTCTCTGTATGTGTGTGTGTCTTTGTCTCTGTATGTGTGTATGTATGTGTCTCTATGTATGTGTGTTTGTCTGTGTCTGTATGTATGTGTGTATGTATGTGTGTGTCTGTATGTATGTGTGCGTGTGTGTCTGTATGTATGTGTCTGTCAGGGGGGTGTCTGTCTGTGTGTGTGTCTGTATGTATGTGTCGGGGGGGCACGGATTGGGGGAGAGAGGGGAGGAGAGGGGGGAGGTAAAGGGGGGGAGACCACTGATCAGTTTCACACCGGGGCCCCATGGATTGTGTGTACGCCACTGCTCAGATGTTTAGGCCACCTAATGGTAAGTAATAGGCTTTCAAATATAATGGCCATGTGTTTTGCAGAACATCACACATTTCCACATTATTTCAAAAAAATATAAACTAGGAATAACATATCTATTTTATGTATTTTTTTTTAAAGTCACACATTATAATCTCAAGGAAGAAACACTTCAAAGGAATGTATTGAAACCAATCAAATTCTAGAGGAGCTGTGACCAGTTTCGGAACTCAAGCTGTTGTTACGATGTATAAATAATCAGCTGTTGAACAGCTGTAAATCGGTGTACTAGTTCAGAATATACTGGCAGAGCATCGTGGGAATTGTTCACAATAGTTGGAATAGCAAAGGGTATCCATTACTCCTCTAGATTGTCAAGGAGTAAAAAAAATCTAAGGAAAGAAAAAAAATCCAGAAGATGATATATTCTGAGAACAGTTTGAGAAACCTATGTTTTCCTTCTCTATGATGAGCCAGCATTGTCACCATCCTAAAATAATCACTGACCTCACACTGGTTGGATGTATGGGCTTGCAAACCATTAAAAACCTCAGGAGAGCAAGGACAACACCTTTTTTTTTTCTATACGATTTCCAAAGAAATGTGACTCTTCGGACCGTCAGTATCCCTGATCATGCAAATCTATAACCTCCTAATTGCAGTCAGATTCACGGTCCCTGGAGTACATTATTTAATGTTATATTATATATCAAATGTATATACTGTGTGTGTGTGTGTGTGTGTGTTTGTGTGTTATATAAGTGGATTGCAGATGAAGATAGCTCGAGCAATGTTGCTATACAGTATTAAATTTCACTGCAGTATTTCAGTGGCTTGCTGTGTCCTAGAAGTACTATAGATTAGACAGGTACATTACCTTGGCTGTATCTTTGATCTAAAAGCTATTGCAATACAATGCATTCATTTATTTATTTCTTCCTAGAAAGAGGCTGAAAGCTTATATATAAATGTTATGGTTTTTCTGTTCATGGATGTGATATTACCTTGGGACATTATATTTAACCATTGGGTGTTAAATGCATCTTTCCACTGTTACACAGAATTAAACACTTTCTGAAATTAATTGAAAATGTTATTATTTTGCAAGCCCTGAAGAACCTTCTTATATAATATGTTGCTACATTTATTACCCCCAGCGTATTACAGATGTTCTGGATGGTTTTATTTTGTTTTCCTGTTGTACCTTGCCTTGACCAACATATTTCATTATGGATTATATATATTCCTGAAAATTTCCCATGTAGGATATGAGATCCATCGCCCTACATCACCGGAATACCTTTGTGCCAACATTAGGCCTAAATTGGCGCTGCCCCTATTACCTATCACTCTGCTGAGGACAGTACAGAGTGCTTTGACAGCCCCCAACTAAAATAGAGTGTATCAGTTATTCCCCCAAATGAACCAATGACACATGGCAGCATTTGAGTTAATTTGTGCTTAACATGGAACAACTGTGAAGCTCAAGTTGGTTAGGGAATAGCACATGAGCTAAGCAAGAACTGAGTGTCCACAATTTAATTTCTTCCCAAGTACCAAATCCCAAATACTCCTTAAAATAAGTGCTTGTTAAATGTGAATTTTGTTTCCCTTCAAGTTAGAACAACATTTGTATTGGCATTGTCAGTTAAAACTTCTAAGCCCTTGGCAAATTAGCTCCCTCCACCTCTGTGCACTTACACTCAACATAACGCTAAGATGAACACTTGAAATACCTATACTGGTTAGGAGTTTGGGTGTCACGTTTGATTGTATGTTAGAAATATGGCTAAATTAAAAAAATGGTCCACAAAGTTAAGAGAAGAGATCATTGCCCTTTACAAACAAGCAACAGGATGCAAAAAGATAGTGAAGGCACTGTGTGTTCCTAGAAACAACGTTAGTAACGTTCACAAGTTCACAGTTGAAGAAACGGTTGTTACACTACGTGGACAGGGTAGAAAAAAGTTATCAATTGCTGCAACCAGATTTCTGAGAAGGCAGTTTGTGAAAAAGCCTTTAGTGACTGCAAAACTTGGTGGCAACAGGCACGTTTTAGGGCGCGTTTTAAACTCAATAGATTTCTATGACAGAACTCCAAGAAGTACACTACTAGGGATGTGCATGGGCAAAAAATTTGGTTCGGTTCGGAAATTCGGGTATGTAAACAAATTTGGAAGTCCAGACACTGGGAGGTGGGAGCCTTATAGATGTGTAAGTGGTTGTAGTGGCAGTGCTGGCACTGGGAGCCCCTTACCCATTACAGTAATGGGCAGGGGGCTCCCAGTGCCAGGACTGCCACCACTTACACTTACAACTTACACATCTGTAGGGCTCCCAGTGCCAGGATTGCCACTACAACCACTTACACATCTATAGGGCTCCCAGTGCCAGGAATAAGCTTATTGGTCAAGTTTCCTGTCATCATTCACATAATTTGTCCTCTCCCTCTCTTGTTTTGCCACTTTTCAGAAATCTAAAGCACTTCGGAACTTCAGCACCTTGGTTCGGTTTGGCACTTCCGAACTACCGACCTTCGGAACTTCGGCACTTCAGACATTCGGAAATTCGTCCGAATATACATCCGGAACGAAACTAATTTCACATGTCTATAAACTACTACTGACAGAAAAGCACAAGAAAGGGGGCGGGGCTTGACCGCCATACCGAGCCGACACACGGTCGGTGAGCTCCCCACGCGATCTACCAAAAATCGATGAAATACAGCTCACCGCCGATCACAGAAACCACAGACCGAGGTCTGAGGGTGCAGAGAACGAGCCGGTTATACTCCGCGACACTCGAGCGCCCGGCGGGACCGAAGAACCGAAGAGCGGCCTCTCAGAACCTGAACGGGAGGGACGGCCGACCTCCCCATCGGTAACTAAGCAGACTCTGCGGCTACTCGAACCCCGTTCCCCCCCCTTGACTGGTGGGGGTTATCCCAGTCCCAGCTAATCACGCTTGGAATAAAGCCCACCACCCTAGCATCTGACTTCAAAGTCGAGGCGCACTGCTGCATCTCTCATTACCCAAAATGGCAACAGCCTCCCCCGGCAACATGTGGGGCATGGGCCTCATGCAGCAAACCGCTCACAGCTACATCGAACAAGGCAAACAGCGCCTGGATGAAATCTTTAATGCCTTCTGGGCTAAACTGCAAGCCAGAACACAGCAGCTACGACAACAGCCCATACCAGAGGTTAGAAACTGTGTAGTGCTAAAGCAGGGGAAATCGCCTGTGGGCAATGAATCTTCTACCTACACTCCAGCGACAAACCGCCATCACAGGCTGAAAATCTCCCGAGGCACAACAGGTAGACGCTGACCAAACCGGCTGAAAATCTCCAGTAGGAGCAACCACCCTCCACCAAGCTCCTACAGCCATCCCGGCATGGGACCAGGCTTAGCTCCCAGGCAGCCCCGAAACCCTGGATTCCAAGCTATGGCATACACCCATGCCTGGATATGGAGGGGAAACCTACCACAGCGCACACAAGCAAATGAATACGCAGACCCACCGGACTGAGTCCACATTTTCCAGCACCTCAACACAGACCTACTGCACTCGCCGTTGGCCAGTCAGCCCTCACTAGACCCTGAGTACACGCTGTTCGGGGAATGTACCCTGCCATTGGTGGGCATTGGGTGAGCTGAGCTCATGGACTTACAAAAGGCATACGACCACTCACCTTCTCTCTCCTCACGGTATCTGCGGACATAACACTTTAACGGTGACTTCATCCTGTGCCAGTAGCTTTAATAGGCATGATTGATTTACGTTGCATTTGTAATGTTTCTAAAGCTCACAGTACTTGAATGTAGTTCAGCATGTCCATCCATATATTTTATAATTTATCAGATAGTCCCCGTCATGCATGATCTTTTGTTATACTCATGGTTTCTGGCCTATTTACACACAGGTCTCTGGCTTTTTTTTTTTTTTTTTGTATCAATGATTACTGCATCAATTAACCATATATATATAAAAAATATATTTTGTAGCCTAACTATTATTGAATTGGTATTTAATTGTTTTTTAAAGTATGTCCAGCATTTAAGTTTCTTTTATATTGAAGAGTTATATATTTTTTTGTATGTTTTTGCTACTATGCTGACATATTAAGTATTATGGGTTTTGTTTTTTTTAACATATTATACACACACCCTGCTGATCCTGGGGTATTTAAACCAGGTCTTTTTGGTAACCCTGTAGTCTTGAGAAAGTCCCGTGGGCGGGACGAAACGCGTCGACGTGCCACAGCTGACTGCATGACCCTCTGTTTTTCTGCCGGAGAGTGCCGACCTCTATTGTGATTCTGCCCCCTGTTTACCGCTGTCTTTTTTGAAGATCCCGACCGCGGTCCAGCATCCCTCTAGCCTATCTACGGCTGACTGGCTATTATCGCCGGGGGTGTATATCCACTACACCGCGATCTTTTTTGAAGATTCCGACCGTGGTGCAGCATACCATTCATCTATGGTGGATCCCCGCCATCGTTTGTAGCGGGTTGGAGGTCTGTCATCGGGAATCATCAACCATCGATTAACCATCTCATCTATTCTATCTCTACAAGTTTTTTATCATCTACCTTCATATTTATACCTCGGTGGGGGCCCACACCGAGGCAAGGTATTTTCTGAATGTATCCTGTATTTTGTATCTTATTTTATGTTTATTGTTAAGTCTTTTCACTGGATACTTTGTTTCATGCTGTGTATCCATAGTGGATTTTGTCTTACATAGTTACATAGTTACATAGCTGAAAAGAGACTTGCGTCCATCAAGTTCAGCCTTCCTCACATATGTTTTTTGCTGTTGATCCAAAAGAAGGCAAAAAAACCCAGTTTGTCTGCCTAGTTTTTTATTATATCAGTGTGGTCATGCTTTCATTTAGCTTTTACATGAGTTAATTTTATTAGTTTTTATCTGAGTTGTATCTCAATAAATTTATATCAATTTTCTATTGTTATGATTTTGTGCGCACATACTTATTTTTACTTATGAGCTTACACTCACTCTCAGACGCTTGTGGATGTATCAGCTGCCTATTTGATTTATTCTTTATTTATTACACCTTGTTTCTATTTCCTTCGATGAATAAATGAAGCATTGTAATATATTGAATTTTAATTTTTAATTGTTTCTTTTTTTGGCTTGTTAAAAAAAGTCAGAAAACTTGCCTGTAATCCAGTGCTTATGTAAAATGTAAACATTGCCAGTAATATTTGACGTTATCAGACGAAAGCAACCTAATCTACGCACCAAAAACACTAAATTACGGTTTTGGTGCTTAGAGTCCCTTTAATACTCTTTTAATAATAGTAAAAATATGTTGCCCGTTTGCCTGTGTTATCAGAAGATGAAATTGAACTTTTAAGCTGCTGTATTGTTAAAATTATTTTGAGGGTAGAGAAAAACCTGAAACATTTAGAATTAATAATTGAATCGCTGGGTAAGAAAGGGTTTTGTTTGATTTCAGCCTTGGTTTGTTATGTGGGATTCAGCTAAAGGTTCTGAATTCACACCCATTGCTTTCTCTTGCTTTCCAGCTGCTCTGATAATATCTGTTCAGCTTGCGGCTTTATCGACTAAACTCCAGAAATCTATTAAAAGTAAATCTCATGTGAAAAAAAATGCCTTTCTGGTTTTTACTTTTAAACGTGTACTGCTGCCAAACAGTTTACTGTTATAAAGCATTTGATTGTCAGCTTTGATCTGTTAAAACTGTTTACAATCTGGAATTCTGGTATTTAAGGCATTATTGTTATACTTCAAAACCGTTCCTTTTGTTCTTCCTAATGAAGACCATTTTTACTTGCATGTTATAAAAGCTGGATAAATAAATCAGGGTACATGTTCAGTCATTTTCATAGTTCTTTGTAGTCTTGCTGCTAGCAGATGGTGAGGCCACCTCAGTGGTTAATACTCCAACTACAGTAACTCGAGATCGCATGTTTGAATCCGAGTATTTTCCAAATCAATATGATATAAAACCTTTCATCCTTCTAAAATCAATATCATGGCTTCCATTGCATTGACTAATAATAATCACATCTACATCTGGGAGCTAAAAATAAAGGAACGTGCATACTTCTTCATTAAATCCTTTGGAATTGTAGTGTTCATTAGTGAAATCTATATAAGCCTTTAGTCTACTTTTTTTTATGACAAGTCTGTTTCGGGATTAAATACTTTTGCTATATATAGCATATCTCCTGACAAGGAATAAATCTGAATTGGGGAAAATGGGGTGAGAGCTCTTCCATAAACAGGATCCTTTATTGTGCAGTGCAAGATGTTCTTTAAGCCTGCCAACTTAGACTTACCTTTCTTTTTTGATGGCTCTTCCCTGGTGGAGGGACGATAAAGCAGATAGGGGATCCAGGAATGCTGCAGGATGCCAAATGTGTTCAATCATCAATGCTGTCATCATGTGCATTGCATTCAAAATGGATGAGTTCATTTATTACATATGTGAGATGAGAATCAGGTGAGAAAAAGATAAACTCCACATAGAACTGAAAAATAAATGGAAAGTGATATGCTTCTCCTAGCCATGAAAAAATGGGCCCCTTTAAACAGGAAATTGGAATAAAATTAGCTATGTGATTTTATAAATCTGAAGTTACCATACCGGAGGATACTCCATAGCCAATCCAGTTATTTCACAATTCCAAAATAGAATGGTAATAATAGTAACCAAAATGGAATACTTATATAAGAGCATTATTGATAGATGCTTTAATTTAGAATGAAGGAAAGGTATAAGTTGTAGGGTCAGAAATGTAAAGTAACACTATAGGGTCAGGAACACAAATGTGCATTCCTGACACTATAGTGTTAAAAACATGCTAGCCCTCTGGCCCCTTTAATTAACTAGAAAACCAACCTTATTTGCAGCGCTGTGCTGGCTTTGCCTCCTTGGCTGACATTATCAGAATTGATCATTTCAGCCAATCACAATGCTTTCCCATAGAATGCATCTCTATGAGTAAAATTCAGTGTCTCCACGCAGAGCGTAGAGACACTGAAAGTGACCCAGGAAGCAAAGTGACTCCTCAGATTGCCACTAGGGGTGTCCCTAGGCTGTAATGTAAACAATGCCCTTAATCTAAAAAAGCAGTGTTTACAGCAAAAAGTCTGCATGGACTGACTTTATTCACCAGAACAATTACGGTACATTAAGCTGTCGTTTTTCTGGTAACTATGATATCCCTTTAAAATAAAATACTGGTGATCCTCCGCAGAATATAAGCCATAGCATGCAGTCTGTACTCTACAATCTATGATTACGTTTCTATTTATTTTTCAGTGTCATCATAAGACATGACACTCCTGTGAAAGTCACCCTAAAACCAGTGAATAAGAATAGCCATGAGAAAATACAGCTCTACGATAAATGGCAAATACATTGCTTTGCTTTTGGAATAAATAAATAAATGTGTTGTTCAATACAAGATAGTCATGTAATGTAAGACGCAGTGCTGTCACACTGAAGTCAATGACTGTAGCACCAGTAAGACATAAATCATCTCTGTTGTGCTCTAGCTCTTCTGACACGCAAGGATACCGGTAAAATGTTAGGAATGCAAAGGCAACTACACTTACTAATACAATGCACTTCTGCAAAATGTGAGGAAGGAAAAGTTAGCCGTGTTTGTTTCCTGAATATGTTTGATCATTGATTTTATGAATGCTTATGGTGTAGATAGAATTTTCCGTATTTATCTTGGCACAAATATGGCAAAATCATTTCTCGGAGACAGGTGATCACTGCAAAAAATAGACAGAGAAAGCCTTGCCTTGGTGTGTTTGAGTAACCTAAAATGTAATATTTAACCCTTTAGTGACCAGGCCATTTTTCAATTTTCTCGCCGTTAAGGACCAGGGCTCTTTTTACATTTCTGCAGTGGTTGTGTTTAGATGTAATTTGCCTCTTACACATTTACTGTAACCATTCATATTATATACCATTTTCTACGACCAGTCTCTGTCAAACATTTTTGTGGTGTTATTTTTCACTCACACATTCTACTTTGGGCATAGATTCTAAGCTCCTGTTAGGTGTTACTGCCAAAGGACACCCAAATATGTACTCGGCATCATCTCCCGAGTACAGCGATACCACCCATGCATATGTTTGTCGGGTTCACTGGGCGGTGCAAAGCAAAATGTCTGATATGCATTTTTCAAATTTTACATATCTTGTTTGCCTATCTTCCTTTTGGGGGCCTTATCAGATATCCCAATGTATTGTCTTGCCATGAGCGTGCATATATTAGAAAAGTTGACACCCCACAGTAGTTGAAGAATGTGTGTGGAGGTAACTGTTCAATCCTCATTTTTACACACGCACACCACTTTTTGACTTTGAATTAGGAGAGCCCGTTGTTGGTTATTGCAAGAAAACACCCCGGGTTGTTTTCTGCAAGGCCTCCTTAGGACACTATCTTTTCTCGTCCCCCTCTTAGAACAGACCCTGCATCTTTTTTGGGGATTCTGCTTTGCCACAGTAGGGGGAATTTTAAAAATAAAATGTGTAGCCCCAACTCTGCTCTCTCCCATCACCGCCCGGGGAGCAGGTGCATCACGGTACAAAATCCCCGAAATGATCTGGAGCTGAAACTGTAAAAATCTCAGTTGCGTCCCGGGGTTTGCTTTTTTGAACAACAAGAAAGCGTTGTGGGTTGCAATCTGCATTAGATAGATTGCAACCTTTTTGTACCAGGCCCTTGTCTTTCGTATAATTAGGTAGGGCTGCAGCAGCTGATCTGCCAAATCAACCCCACCCATATGCCGGTTATAGGCCTTGATGCACACTGGCTTCTTTGGTCTCTCAGCTCTGCCACGTACAGGGACCTCCACAGTCCCCTCAGTGTGGATGGTGGTAAGAAGGTACACATCCTTCTTGTCTCTGTACTTAACTACCAACAGCTCCTCTTGGCGCAGAGCTGAGGTCTCCCCCCTTTGTAGCCGGGTGCGTGCAAGTTGTCCTGGGAAACCTGTGCTGTTCTTTTTAATAGTGCCGCAAGCTACTGTATCAAAACAGTAGAGTAGCTTGAACAAAGGGACACTTGTATAAAAATTGTCAGTATACAAGTGGTACCCTTTGTTCATCAGGCGGAATATCGGGTCCCAGACAATCTTGCCACTGATTCCCATATGTTCTGGCCAACCTGGAGGGTCAAGGTGGCTATCCTTTCCCTCGTACACCCGGAAGGCCTGAGTATACCCAGTCTCGCTATCATAGAGCTTATACATCTTTACACCATACTTAGAGGGCTTGGAAGGAACATACTGCTTGAATCCCAGCCTTCCCTTATACTTCATCAGGGATTCATCCACACATATATTCCTTCCAGGTGTATAAGCCTATGCAAACCTGGCAGCAAAGTGGGTAATCAGGGGGCGGATTTTATACAGCCTGTCAAACTGGGGATGCTCCCTAGGGGGACACAGGCTGTTGTCGCTGAAGTGCATGAAATGCAGAATCATTTCATACCTCTTCCTCGACATACATTGGGAGTAAATGGGGGTAGAGCAGATGGGGCTACTACTCCAGTAGGAGCGGATGGAGGGCTTCTTTATGAGGCCCATCAGCATGGTCAATGCCCAGAATCTTTTAAATTCTGGCACATCGATGGGGGCCCATTGCTGCTTTGCCAAAAAAGAGTCAGGATTTGTAGCTCGGAATTGATGGGCATATAAATTAGTTTGGGCGACAATGTTCCCCAATACATCATCGCCCAGAAACACCTCCATAAACTGCTGAGGGCTAAATCCTGTGACATCCAAATTAATGCCAGGATTTGCAATAAAGGATGGGATGTCTGGCCGCTGGCGATGAGGCACTACCCACTCCTCAGCAGTTCTGCCAGCTGGAGCAGCACGTCTCCTTCTGGCAGCGGGACTAGCAGGCACAGATACAACATCACTAGATACATCACTAGCAGCAGACACTGTATCTAGTGATGATGTATCTGAGCACCTGGCAGGGTCAAAATCAGGGTCAGAGTCTGACATAGACGCGTCAGGCTCTAGCGCAAGGGTGGCATATGACTGCTCAGCGCTGGTTGACTTCCGTGACCCATGTGACATGATCACAATCACTTTACTTGGTGACCTGTCACAAAAAAAAAGACAAAAAAATTAACAGACAGCAAAATAAGTGCTGCTGTGCAAGAGCCTGTGATCTGTATAGTGATCACTGGCAGGACAGGGGTTAATCGTTCTGAAAAGAGCTTTTGGGTCTCAAAAAAGAAAAAAAGATCACAAAAAAATGAACCCCTAAAAAACAAAGGCACAGACAGCAGAAAAGTGCTGCTGTGCAAGAGCCAGTGATTATAGTGATCACTGGCAAGACAGGGGTTAATGGCTTTGAAAAGAGCCTTAGGGTCTCAAGATTTTACAAATCCCTACCTATAAATACCTAAATCTCTCTAGCTAAACCACAGATCTCTCTCCCTCTCTCACTAAAACACAAGTGAAGAGACGGAGGCAGATCCACACTAATCAGAGAAATGGGGAACACACTTGGATGAAATTGCTAATGGGGCAAGCTGTGATTGGATGACCCCAGCCTGCCCCTTATGATGCGGCATGCTAGGGACACCCCCAGAAGCCCCATGATTCACTGCCTTTAGAAAAAGGGGGGGGGGGTGGGGGGGAGGGGTTAATATTGATCATTTTATTTATTTTATATTTATATTTTTATATATATTATTATATATGCACTGAGTGCCAGGACCCCTCAAGGCACTCAGCACATGCAGAGCATCACTGCGATACTATCAGAGCTTCCAGAGCTCAAAATAGCTGCGTCCAAGGTCATTATGGACTGTTTTCTGCCAGACGTACCTGATACGTCCACGGTCGGGAAGGGGTTAAAGAGGAAGCATGAAAAAAATGCATAGAGAAAGTTATGGTTTTTGACATGATCTTTGTGCTAGATCCTTTTGAACATACATTGTGGCATATGCTTGAATGCTGCTCTCAGCATGCTCAGTTAGTCTATTGGAGGGCAGCTGTTTCCACTCCTTCTAACGGACCAAAATCTTCGGTGGAATGTGTTGCTATTTCACATTGAATATTAGCATATCTTGAATGTTTTATATTTGTCTTTGGGATTGCTGCTGATTACAGTGCCTCAATGAGGGCACGGTGTCTACTCTGTCCTAACTGCTACAGACTGGTTTCATGCCAAATCTCAAGGCACTGCTGCTCAATTTAGTCACCGGGTAGCCATCATATATTGGTTTTCCCATTTTATAGATCACAATTACTCATCCTCTAAAATCTTTACAAATTTGACAGTCAACAACGGGAATTGTAAATAAAATATGCCTTTGTCACGAATGACTTAACCCTAATACACAGGAAAGAGGATACCCACAAAATGAGGCTCCAAATATCCTTATTACCTGGCCTTAGAGTGGCTGGATTTAAAATATTAAAATATAGAATCAAAGTCAGGAATAGCCGAGGTCAGAAATACAGCAATACGGAGACATGAAAACCAAGCCAGGTCAGGATTCAGGAATATAGAAATACACAGGTCAATCTATAAGCCAGGTCAAGATAATAGAAATACGCAGGTCAATATACAAGCCAGATCAGGATACCAGAAGTTCTCAAAGTCAAAATGAAGCCAAGGTCAATAACCGGAATGGAAACACTTAACGTGTAACCAAACAGAAACTACGAATGGGCGATGAGTAAAGGCCTAAACAGGCTTTAAATAGGTTCACATGTGTTCTGATTGGTCCACATCATCTCTGACTCCAAACTTTTTCTAGTTTACCTAAATCATTTGCCATTTGGCTTATCCCTCCTGGAACATCATCCCTGTTACATATCTTAGTATCATCAGCAAAAAGACATAAAAAAATATTAAAGAGAAAGGGTCCAAGTACAGATCCCTGAGGTACCCCGCTGGTAACAAGACTATGTTTACATTTATTTATGGACGTGCCTTTTAAGAAAAGGCAGCATTCGCATTTCTACGAGCAAAGTGCAGCAGAGGCTTGGCATTGGTGAATGCAGAAGAGCGATTCGCTGATGCCTAATGGCTCCGATTAATTTGCTTACAGGTCTCAAGCCACGCAGCCATGTGGAGTGGTTGGGCCGTGCGGCCTGAGAGGAGCTTTTTGGCGTGGAGCAGGTATGTATCACCAAAGCCTTCTATGGCTAGACAGCTTGTATAACTATATCATTTCTCAGAGTGGTCTTTTTGTAACGGTCACCTGCTCAAAATGTCAATGTAAAATAAATATATTCACACACTGAATATGTGCCATGGTAAAGACCTGCATCCGCCCTTCCACTAAACCATAATTCTTTCTAGAAACATGTATCAATTGCAAACATAGAACCACTTTCAATGATTGCTATATGTAACCACATGTCAAAAAAATAAAAACCATTTAATAGATTGTATTCTTACTGAAGATGTGTGATAATGACCCTATCATTTCATATTTGTCTTACGGCTTGTGAATTATTTCAATTCAGATAGTTAATAATTCTGCTTACAATGAATTCCAAGAAATGTCAAAAGGCACTTTATAAAAACAGATTTTGTGTTTTCTTAAGTACACAAAATGCCTACTTGTGTTATTGCGAGAAAATATTGGCAGCTGACTTTTTCCTGTAAGGTTGGTAACCTTAATTAATGTGCAGTTATCAAATGACAAGCTTAGACTATGGATTTATCTGGGGTCAACATAGGGCACATGTCCAGACAGTCAGATTGCAACACAAGGATATACAGCTCATCATTTAGTCTTGAACAATGCTATTCTACTTTGGGTAACACCTTGTGTAATTTATTTTGCTCAGTGGATGGGTTATGGAAAGAATCACATTGTAAAATAATTCCTAATTTTAGAACGTTATGACTTATTCACTCAGTAATGAAGCTGCTCATTACATCAATATATGATAATGCTGTTTTTGAAATAATACACAAATAAATGTCATTTTGTGGCCTTGGAAGAACTCTCCAGTTATACAAACACTTCCAAAATATACTTTCAAAATATTTAAACTCCTGATTGATTACTGGGCCCTCTCCATCCCCTGGATAAAGATATGGGGCATTTGAAGTTTTGTTTGTAAGCTTTTAATGCTAGTTGAAAATGTGACAGAGGCTGACTGGCTGCCCACTTATTAGTAGGGTTAGACTAGCTATTATTTCCATGTGGATGTAATCCTGGTCTTTTTTGGCAGCAGACTAATTACACATGCACAGCTCTTATCTGTTGCCCAATCAAACTATTGTTTCCCTAGTGCCAATAGAGGTAGTTTTCAGAAACTATTAACCTGGATCCACTGTTGCGAACTACATCTCCCTTGATGCTTTGCCAGCATTATTACTCTAAAAGAATTATATGAGATGTAGTTCACAACATCTGAAGTGCTGAAAGTTGCTTACCCCTCCTAGTCTATGACTTTGTCTCAACATGTCTTTATGCAAAGCAATCAATGGGACATGTACCGAAATTGTAACTAGTTAGAGGTTGGGCACTTTTGAAACCATGACTCTGATGATATGTGATCTTCAGTGAGGTTCTTGATTTAATTTGAGGTCACCCTGATGGGGTGCAAGGCACTGCACTACCAGGAACGACCAGTCATTTTCATATTTTTTCTATCCCATTTCTAGTTTTTGTAAAATCCAATCTCAGCCGTTCTGGGTTAATTGCTAATAAAATACTTGAATTGACATTCTATGGGGACTAGGTTATAATGAAAATTTGATAAATTTTAGAAGTGAATATTTACTTGCTTCAAACCAGGTCCTTCAACATGACAAGTTAAGTGCAAAATGCTATGGCTAATGAATTCAGTGACACTTACTGGGTTCAGCTCTGAGATTACCCAAATTGAGTTTTATCCAAGTTAATTAGCTACAAGTTGAGCCTTCGTGAGTAAATGTGAAGCAATATAAGAGAGAGGCTGCATGAATGACATGTTTAATGAAAACACAGTGTTTTGCAATTAGAGATCAACTTTTGACGAGCTGATGACGATCTTTGTTACATAACATAGGCACCCATGCACACGGCATGGGAGGATATCCGACAATAATGTTGGGAAACATGAAGCAGAGTTCTTCCCAAAGCTTAATGTGTAGTGTTAGAATTCTCCTGTAATCTGACATGCAGTAAATAGGAAGTGGTGAAACCGTTTACAGTGCTTGAATAAAACTGAATAAAATGAGAATATTTTAATTGTTACTTGGAAACCTTTACATTGCGTTTTCCCCAACCACCTGTAATCCAGCACTGTTCACTGAACTGGTTCTAACTATGTGCGCGCAAACTGCAGTCCTGGATTTGTCACACCATCCTAAATCAGATGCAGAATGCAGTAAGCGTGGCTTTTAACATCTGTATGCCAGCCTGGCACTCATTGCAGCCAGTCACACTCTATGTGTGTAGGATGCTCTTGTACATCTGTGAGCTTGTTGTATAACATACTCACACACAAGGGCTAGGGTCATCCAATAAGAAAGGCCTCCGGTTGGGATAGTTAAAATATACATAACATTGTTACAACAGCTGGAGAACCACTGTTTGATTACCATCTATTAACAAATGAAATGTTCTTTTTATGCGTAGGTTCTCTAAAGAGTTTGCAAATGTGAAAGTATGTGTCCCCGACCTTAGTTATATATAGTTACCATTTACCTAACTTTCCCAATAAAATGCTTCTCATAGTAGCCACATCAGAGCAGAGCTTCCCCATAGGAAAGGATTGCATTCAATGCTTACCTCTGAACTTCTGGGTCACATGACCAAGATTTACTCAATAAGTGCCGTAGAAGCACCTCTAGTGGCTGTTAGGAAAACTGCCACTAGCGGTGGATTTAACTCTGCAATTTCTAACATTTCAGGGTTAAAACTTTAAAACTACAAAGACCCTGCACCCATTGAGATGATGTGGTCTGGATAATTTTAGTGTACCTTTAAGTGAGGAAACCCCAAAAATATTGTTTACTGTCAAGTTGTTCTTAAAGAATCCCTGCAGGAGCAAATACCTCTTGCCTGTTATCCTGATGTCTTGGTTTACTGAATTCTCCCTCCCAATGTGATGTCAGTGACTGCTGGGCTGTAAATTGAACGCAAGCTGAGCTCTGCCCATGCCAGCCGCAGATAAACCTGCCAGATAAGCTTGCTTGCTGATAAAAAAAAAGAGTGAACTGTAGAGACTAAGGCAATATGATGTCGCTTATAATTTTGTTACCTTTACATAATGGAAATTAATCATATTATTTTCTTTCTTATATCCATGAAATACATATGCCTTAAAGGGTTACTCCAACTTAACCCTATCTGTTCTTGACTGCCCCCACCCACACCAAAACAAAAAGGCTCAAACTTACTTCTTTTCCCTCGCAAAGGCCAAGTTCTCACTCAGTCCGATCCTCTTTGCCTGACGTCATTCTCCCTTAGTGTAGGGAGTGAGTGTCACGCGATGTGATCGGATCTGATCACTGCGGTCACATCATCACAGTGCCCGATCGGTACGGTCACACTAAAGAAGGGAGAGGTTACTCGCCTTACCTCGAGCGCCTCTCCCTCCATGCAGCTCCTAATACAGCAGCCGGGTCCAGCATTAGGAAGAACGCCATCCGCTGCAAGGTGGCACTATATGATAGTGCCACCCAGAATGATATCACTAGTGATGTGAACGTGCATGTGGCCTCACTTTTTCACCATGCACACAAGTTCTAGGGTCATGGGACCCAAATTAGCAAATAGTGGGGCTTACTGGGTAAAACCCAAACCTGCAGTTGTTCAGTGCCCTGTCGTGGTTTTCATCCTGTTGGTTATCCAAGAGCACGTTCCTGATACTGTTTATTGGTTATTGATCTTGGCTTGGCTTGACTTCCCGTATTTTTGGTATCCCTGACCTTTTTGCTTTGTTCTTACCGTATATGTTCCTTTTTTGGTCTCTGCTCATAACTGGTTATTCTATTACGTTAAAACCGACCATTCTAAGGCCCGGTAATACGTTGTTACTGCTTGTTATTTGTTACGTGTTTGACTTAATTCTGCGTGTTGGCCCACTGGTTCATCCTGACAGTGAGAAGAAATGGAGGGTGGACTGGGGTAACACGGAGTGGTGGGCATGCCGCCATAGGTTGTGACATTTATTTGCACAGAATTGACATTAGCCTGTCTGGACACAGCTGGAGGTGGAGCTACCTGTCCAGCAGCAAAGGGGTTAATCTCTATATATACAGCTTTTTAAAAAGAAAGCTGCACATACGGAACATAACTTTGTCAGATGTACCTATTTTTGTATATCTGTCTTTCTGAAATGAAAATGTTACCATATATGGATAATTGTCACAATAATTTATGGTTTTCATTAATGTTGTATAATATATAAATAATGTAATACTATACTTAGTATAAAATGTTGTAAAATATATATTAATATAATAGCCCAAATTTCCAAAACAAAAATCTATTTATTTAGTGTGGTTTCAACATTTTTGGTCATGTTAAAAGTTAATATATGAAGAATTTTGTGTTTTATTTTATTTTTTTCCTGTCTTTTGAAATACTGTATCCCAAAATGAACCTTTCACCAAAGATGTCAGATCTGCTTTGAAAAATGGATTACTTTTGATGTATACAATGTGCAAAGCAAATAGTGACAAATCAGATCAAATGTTATTTTGTTTTTTGATCTAATGCTTTCCGTTGCCAAAGTGCAAGTGTCCAGAAATGCCCTGGCAGACACCCATAATGCTTTATGAACAACTGCACACTGTGGAATCCCAAATATTGCGTGAGTAGGCACGCATGTTGACAGCAGTGAAATTAAAGCACAATCCTTGTTTGTAATCATTGAGATTCGGGTACCTTGCAAGTCTGTAACTCTCCAGCAGGTGTGTAAACGGCTCGAGATACTATAAGCACCATAACAACTAAAGTTTATTGTTTTCGTTGGTGTAAGAAATCTATGGCTGTTTGTGTGTGGTTTTGCAAAAGTCAGGCACTTAACGCCTGGCCTCTGCTGGAGTGTACCTGATTGCTGCTCTTGATGTTTTCAGAGACCAGGAACATGTTGAGGTATCTTAGTCTTGGTGTATCCCATAAAACCGTATCAGTGTCATTTCATTTAAGGAGGTGCTTTTCCTTCATATGTTTTTATGAATGACAAGCAGAAAACTTCTGGCTTGCTGTGCATTCTCCTAGAGAAATGCTCCTAGTGAACTTCCTGGAACACAAATTGCAGTTCAGTGCATAACAGAGGATTATGGGAAACCTAACGCTTTATTTATGTTATTTTCAGTTGTTTCACTGTTTTCTCCTGGAAGCAAGAGACTTGAACTAAGGTCAGGAAAAATAAAAACTCATGTACTTATACATCCTTCAACTAACGCTTCCATGATGCTCATCGCGCCCTAGCTGCTGACTGAGAATCATGAAAGTTGTAGTTAAACGACAGCTGGAAAAATGAATGTTGTCCGGTCCTGCTTCAGCCTGAACAATCAGAGGTTATTAAATGGGGGAAAAAGACAGCTGGTTTAATGCGTACAGGATGCTGATCTTGATGATCAGAACACATGTTGTGCAGACCAGTTACTTTCCTCTTCCCTAATAAACCAATAGAAACCCATTATTAACCTTTCCTTCCTGTCTGAGATGGCTTTTCAATCAACACAAACTTTCCGAACATTATTCACACAGCCCGAGCTTTCTCGTTCACTCACTTCTCCTTAAATTAATTCGCATTACTAGGGCGAGCACTTACACAGCATTACGCAAAGCTGGGTTAATTAAAAGCTGTGACTTCTCAGCGGGATGATATAATTGATAATGAGAATTATTGTCATTCATGATGTACACATTGCAACGCAAGGTCACTGCATTGCAGTCATGCTGGTTTTAATAGAATTATAAAATTACAAAGATCTCGGTCTTATTTACTAGTTACATCTGGAATCTTAATAATTCTGCATAGACTTGATAACAGAATTATATAGTTCAAAACATTTTACATTACCATGCAACAGACTAAGTCTTAGGGCACTGAGCAGGGGTAAATGTCTGAGGAATCATCTAGAGGCAGGACATCACATTTTTTGGGACCCTGGTTCAGGTGCAGTGATACAAAAAAACAAAGGAAAAACTGCTGTACACCCCCTTTTAAGAGAAATCACAGAATATTTGTGTCACAACAAAGGGAATGCCACAGTCCTTTAACATTGGTAGGGCTGTATGGAATGCATAATAAGCTGGCCATTCCAGACTGGCATAGAGGATTTAGGAACCACATTGTGATAACAGCTTGTTGTCAGGGAGGCCATGGGTGCTTGTCAGGACCCAGCTAAGTTCTCAAATTATTCTTAAATGATTTGACATACTACTGTGGAGGGCACTAGTGCACTCTTGGTACCATAAGCCATGCAAGGCAATGCAGGGCTTAGCTTAGTGGAGCTAACTGAAAGCTCCTTACAGGACGACGGGTGCCTGGCAGGTCCCAGGTAAGTTGTCAAATCATTTTCACACTGTGAGCGCATTAGGGCAATCTTAGTATCATACCAATTACAGCATATCATAGTGTTTATGGTACGTGGAGAGTTCTTTTAAGGGGGTTAAGGATGAAGGATGGGGTTAAGGATGACAATGACATGTGGTATAATTATAAAAAACAACTTAGCTGGGATGTGGTCCATAAGGGATTAAATCTTCATCTGTTTATTTGCACTCCAGGTGAATTTTGCTTTAAAGACTGAAATGGCGGTGAGTTTTTCCTTTCAGATTTTTAGGTCAATGATGGCTAATACTGTTGTATTATAAATTTCCCTAGATGCGCCTTCAACCCAGGGACTACATCTGAGGTATGGCCAGTGCCAGCCTCCAGATTAGACTCTGGGTGAACTTCATGGAACACAAATTGCAGTCGGTAAACATGGACACCAAAACTGAAACGTATTAACAACTTGCCTTTAAGAGAACAGTGTTAAAGTGAAATAGATTGATAGTATTTGTTACGATCCAGTTTGCTTAATGCGTACTGGAAAGGTAAATAAGCAAAGTATGTGCTTCAATTATTAAAGTTAATGCTGCATTAGAAAATGGGATCAGGTTGGGAATGTCACTTTAAACTCCTGATGTCTTTTCATGCTGTCACCTGAAATTGCCTACAATGTTAATGAAAATGCACAAAAACCATAAATGTGTACTGAAATCGGTCTCATTCTTGGAGACACGGTTAATTTAACATGGAAATGTACTCACTTTAGGTATTTTGCAAATCTATGGCTGACAGCACAATAATATGTTGCAGAATATTTCTATAATAAGCAGGAGAGCTGTTCACACATAATAAGGCATGGAACGTATTTCAGCAATGAAGACGCTACCAGGTTTTTGTTTTTTTTAATAAATATGCTGATGGCAGGGGAGGTATAAGGGATGCTATATGATAGGAGATGCATTGTTACTGTAACAGTTAAATAGGTTTCAGCCCATTATTTTCAACCTTTCCCGTATGTGTGTTACTGCTGTTGATCCAAAAGGTAAACACCAGATATTAAAGGGATTTTTTTATTATACCACTTTTTTATTTCAAAATGGCAATCAGATTTCTCATTGGACTTCTCATTTTACTGTAATTTATTGTGTTGCGTGTTGTTTTTGTTTTATTCTGTGTTAGCAAACGGGCGTTGTTTTGTTACACAGGGTTCTGTCTGCAAATCTAGCTGTGCCTGTTTAAAGTACTCATGATTACAGTAATTATGATTGTTTGTAAACATGGCTTGACATCAGTTAGATATTTAGTAACGTGGAACGAAGTCATGGCCGGGCTCTATGCTAAGCCCTGCCATGCATGGCAACGTATTGCTCAGTGGGTACTTATGGCACCATAACCACTATAGTGGACAGTTCTGTTCTATTTTATGCCAACATGCCATTATTATTGTTATCACAAAGTGGTTCCTATATCTCCTATGCCATTGGTAGTTCTAGAACATGTAATAAAGCTTATTAGCTATTTATATTACAAAACATAAAGCCACAGTATTTATTTTTGTAATGCACTATTACTAGTTCAAACGTCCCAATATTGAGAGGTATGCAATCAGGATAGGTGGACGGGGCATCACCAGTGCATCAACCTGCGTCACTAGAGACACCTGTAACGGGCAGACCAATCCGGGAAATGGGCATGCCCGCCTTCTAAAGGGTGTGTGCCTTCCTGATGTCTAGCACGTCAGGGTGATAGGCAGGCTCCTGGTTCCCCACCCTACAGGACAATGCAGAGAGCTTTGCTGAAGTGCTTTCTGCATGGTCCTAGTGGCCACTGTACAGCATGAGTGCATCTGATGGTGTCCTCAAATTGTTATCGGAGCTCCCCATATGAGAACCTCTTCAGGAACTAAATCAGGACAGCGACACAGAACCCTAAAATCAGGACTGTCACACTGAAAGGGCCCTGCTATTTTTTTATTGTATTGGGTATTAATAATAACATGGTAAAAAAAGTCAAATTAAAGGGTTACGCTAAGCATCGTAACCACTACAGCCCACTCACACTGAAATGCAGCACATACAGACTGCAAGCACCAGGACCACTTCAAAGCACTGAAGTGATCATGGGGCTTGGGCTAACCCTAAGTGTACCTATTACAGGAGTAGATCCATCAAAAGGCAACATAGAAATAGCAAATGTTGCGAATGGGTGTGTTCATGCTGGTTAAACGGATATGATAGAAACACCATATCACTAGTGGCTGAGGTTTGTGTTCAAGCTCAGAATTGATGGTAGTTTTGCACTTGGATCTGTATGTTGATTAGAAATAATGTTCCTAAATGACTTTATGGTTACTGCTCTTTGAAGTATTGCATACCACTATTTTATTTAATTTTTTTATTTAGTTATGCTGTGTTACTCATCTATGGAGCTATCATTGGCAAGTTAGTTGTTAAATTAAATAATAACCATACTTCATGTAGTCTGTGAGTGAATTAACCTGTGGGGTGAATTATATTTTGCATGTGTTTTTTTTTTTTTTTTTCAATTATTAATAATTTCGCATCATTTATTTTCTTCATTATACTTTTTTACAATTGCAGGAAATCATTGAAATCTCTGTGCAAATTTACAATTGCAGAACAATATGAGAACACTTGTCACATCTTCTGGTTTCTATGGCTACAAAAGATTACACAAGGGCAAATGCAGAGTGAGCTGGTCCAGTAGCTAGAAAGGAAAACAAGTTACAAAACAAATCTGTTTTTAATCCTCCATCTCCCTAAATAAAAATGTATTAATTACCTTGAAATATCTTTGTAGTCATCATTATTCATGTTGATGCTGACAATTGGGAATTTGTGAACAAAACCACTTATTTGCAGATTGTCTGCAAATTTTCAGCTCACCTGTTGCACAAATCAGACCTCCTACGAAACAACATATATAAAGGAAGTGCCTCTAGTGTCTGTCTATAATCCCCTCTAGAGGCATGTTCTCTGCAAAATGTAAACATTTGCTGTTTCCCTGAAATGTCCGTGTTACACATTGTCCAATAAGAGGGACAGCATATGTGCACCAAAGCTGTAGTGGTTATGGTGCTTGCAGTGTTACGTTAGTGTCATGTATGTAATCTAGGACTTTGTCAAAAAATATGAAGAACAGGATTTAGTCATACTTTCTGTGAATCTTTGTCATCAGTAGGGCTTGAAAATTAAGCGCCCTGTGTATTTGCAGAAAAGTTGTGAAGGTACAACAGTTATTTCCATTTTGACTTGATTTACTGATCCCTAAAAATAATTCTCCTTTAAAGGGTTACTCCAAGCACCATGAACACTTCAGTAATTTAAAGTGGTCATGGTGCTTGTAGTCTGTATGTTTAGCATTTAACTATGATACACTCCACATACAGAGTTTATCCCCTTTGCTTCCCTTTGCTTCCAAAAGCCAGCCTGAAGGCAAGAGTGCGGGGCTGGCTAATGTTAGTTCTGTGCAAATTTTCATGCACAGTGTGCCTGGCATTGATTGGCTGAGAGCAGTCAGCTGACGCTGTCAGACAATGAATGGCAACTGGATTGGCTTCTGTCTTTTGCTCTGCAGAAGTAAGAAACACCATAGCTGAAATGAGCCCTGGTTCGGTGCCTGGCAGAGAGCCAGGGAAGAGGGCAAAATGTTGCTAAAAGTGTTGCTCCATTACTGAGAATCAGGACCTGGGTATTCCTGGCATCATAACCACTAGAACAGGCTAGAGGTTATAATCCTTGGAGTAATCATTCAACCAATCAAATGATCACCTGACTATAGGTTGGCTAAGTAGAGTGAAAGCATAGCTAGAAAAATGAAATTAATCTCCAGTGAATGCTATTAAAATATAATACACACCATCAGAGTCAGTTTAATCGTCCTGATTGTACTATGTGGCCAGTTCCTCCACCTGCCACGTCTTATAATCATGAGGGGTGAAATTAAAGACCCACACCGTAGTACGTCTCCTCCTGCAATGTATTTCAGAGCGATATATTTGATGAAATTGCAAAGTACTTTTATTGTATTGATATGCTGTTTCTATTGCGGGTGGTGACATGAGCATTTCTGTGATGGATGACAACTTTAAAACTGGCTAAAAGCTTACAAATTACATGATAATTCTTCTGAAATTATATAGAAGTAAATCAAAATAATTGTTCACAGTCAAGATTAGTAATTACAACTATATGTTAAAGTATCAATAAATCTGTTATGCATTCTCTCGCCTACGTGGTGAATGAACATCTCCTTTCGACCTTTGGTAATTGTTTTAAGTTTAAAGAGACAGTACTTCTAGGATTTAGTTAAATAACTTTTTTGTATGCAATGCTATACCATTCATGTGATTGTTAAAAGGAAAGATAACTTACTGAAGTATGCGATATAGTTTCTTGTTAAGATTATATTCTAACATTAGGGATACAAACATATATAGAGGTGACCTAAGGGACAAATATAAACACTGCATTTTCTCGGGAAAAAAGGCAGTGTTTACAGTTAAGAGACTGCTGGGACAGTCTCTTTGCAGCCAAACCACTACATTAAGCTGAAGTGTTACTCGTGCTTGGAGTGTCCCTTCACTTTTTTTGGAATCTATTTGTGTATTTATTATGCCTTGTTTGAGTACAGGAGTTTGGGACAGTAGTATAGAGCATTGTTTCCCAATTTGTAGTCCGCGACTTCGGCACCAATAATATAAATTTTTTAATCTTTAATCTAATTCCCAACCATCACTACCGACTACTGAGCATAGAGAAGGTAAAGTGAGACTGCCACCAGTTAAGAGAGAGGAATCACAAACAAGCGTGGCTCTAGTACATCATTGGTGAAGTAACACAAGATGTTATGCATACACATACGTCTATGTTTGTCGTATTCATTTTGTTCTTTCGTCGGTACTCTACTACTTAGTCACATGACATTGGTGCTTGCAGAATTTTTCAGGGGGGAGGTAGATATGCTCCCCCTTTTCCTCTCTCCCATTCCAATACCTCCTCCTCATTTCCAACCTTTGTTGGCTCAAGAGAGGGTTTCCTGGTGGCAGGAAAATTTTAGTTGCCCGTTAATAGGAATAACTTACATGACTGTGTTAGCAGTAGTTAAGACAGGTATGTATCTGCGAAATGTGAACTTTAGTTTACAATAGCTCGGATGGTAAAGATTAGCCACGACTATCCCCATCTACAATTCACATGGCTGGCTCTTTATCATGGGAGCTGCAGTCAACCACACAAAGTTAGTGTGTAATGTAGTGGCCACAAGCCCAGTCTATAACTACAGTTCCCATGAAGTTCAGATAGCAGTTTGGCTGGCTGAATATTATTGTAGGTGCACTCAACAAAAGTTAGTGTTTTTACTGTAGACTTCGTATAGTGCCCCCACTGCTAGCACAGCCCCATCAACAGTGAGTTACTATTCCTAAAATGATCAACTACCAGCGTTGCTTGCTCAGCATCAGGGGGTTTGCACTGAACATGTTAATGTTGTGTAGTTAGTATAGCTCTCTGATACATAGCAAACATTCTGAGGTTAGTTAGAAGGTAGTAAAAAAGGATATAAAATGGGAAGATTGGTAGTTATGCAGCACAGGATTTGGCTAACCTTTTGGGATCCAGATACTGTTATTACATTTCTCGTGATGTTCAGCCACATGGATGACTGAGAATCATGGGGTGTTCATTCCACTGAAGCTGCAATACCAGTCCATAATGATTTAATAGCTAACCTTTGGTACGTCAGTACTCACATTCTCTGCTTACAATGTCAGACTGGCTGAGAGGCATGGAAAGTGAACTCTGAACAGCTGGAGTG
Source organism: Pelobates fuscus (assembly GCF_036172605.1). NCBI lineage: Eukaryota > Metazoa > Chordata > Amphibia > Anura > Pelobatidae > Pelobates > Pelobates fuscus. The sequence goes on along the minus strand of NC_086321.1, from coordinate 111,787,453 downwards.
TTAACTGAACTTAGTTGCAACCCTCACTCCCCAAAACCATTAACCCAGAGGTGCAGTGGGAAACCCTCCCTGCTCACTGCAATGTGTCATTACACACTGCCCTACATTGTACATTAGTGTTAATCACACACTACACATTGTATCTGGTTTTAATAGCAGGTTCTCACCTTTTGATTGCCAGAAGGGTGTATAGTGCCTCCTCTGGCATTGAACGGATTACAGGTAAAGCTCTTCTTACCATTGTAGCAGGCCCAGCACAGACAGACATTTCCTTGTTATGCTGCAGTGAATAACCACTTGCATTATTGAATACAGGCACATTCCTTCAGTGGTCAATATTTACAGATATTAATGTAGTCACTAAGCTGTTAAATGTGTAGTTGTGGTCCGCAACTCGAATGTGATTTGGGAATGTGGTCGTCTGGTGTACAAATGTTGGGGAACCACTGGTCTGGAGGTTAATTTTCAGCCAATGAGCGTTCTTACCTTGTCTGTCCTTTCAGATTCACAACTTATGTGTCAAAGATCATGATGGAGATATCTGCTTTTTCATATTTCATTTTTCTAATGAGATACAAATGTTTGATTCACAGTCACCTAAATTTTCAAGCAACCTTGGCATGAAGAATGAATGTACAATGTTCCCAGTTTTTATATTTTCTTTATTCTTCTTATTTTTAGCCATTGCTTTCTACATGCTAGAGATTTTGTGTTTGTGTGACTATATATATATATATCTTTTTTATTATTATTAGCTACCATAATACCATGCTAATTACATTTCCGAGTTGTATTTATTGTGAAATATGTATTATTATTCAAACAAATATAATACATGGAACAAAGGTGCTAAATACCCCTTCCTAAGACCTACATATATTTTTGTACGACAATCACATATAATGATAGACTGATACCACAGCGATTAGCAGGCTTTCAACTGCGAACAATACGGCCCTGATTGCAAACACCAAAGGACATACAGACAGGTGACCCTGAATGTGTCTTGGACCACATTCGTCGGCTTGCTGGTCTAAGATGTACAAGTCTCTATCAGTTATATTTGTCAGAATTGAGAAAAATTTATGAATATTCATATTTTCTAGGGCTATAATAGAGTGTCACGTATTATGCAATTATAGATAAGTTACAGAAAATAAATTACCAATTACTATGTAGCCAAAATGTTCTGAATGCTCCGTTATGAGAACACAAAATCCAGAATGACATCCCAACGATTTTTCAATGTTTTGCCCTTTGTACACTGTGTTCTGAATACTGTATATATATATATAATTATTTTTATTTTTTTTTCATTTGTCTTGTGCCATCGAGCAGCTGAGCTTTAAGGGATTCCTTCACTTAATTTCCATTTCTCTTAATTAAATAACTCCAATTTGGGAAATGTTAATGACTCTATTTGCTGTTAAAGTTTTAGTGATGTTCTTTATGGTTATAATTAGAAATAAAATGTTCTACTACGATTCTGCTCAAGAATTACATTTTAATACTTGAGATCTCTTCTACATCTTTGCAGCTAACTCCAGATCTTGTTCCATATTAACAGTCATAACTGTTCTGTTGGTATAACATTTTAATTCACTAAATACATACTTATCCAGGGATTAAACCAACAAATTGTAAGTCTTCCCCTGCATATCTCAAAGTGGATTTTGTAAAGTCCCTCTTGGGTACAGAAGCTCCAAGATATCATGCCTGTCTGTGTTCATTTGCATGTCAAACTGGGGCCTCAGGGATAGTTGTGGAAACGTGATTTCACTGAGTTTTTGTCCCCAAAGGGGTCTTCTCCCCTAAAGCTTGAGACTTGATGTTCCAGGAGGGATAAGCCAAATGGCTAATGATTTAGGTAAACTAGAAAAATGGTCAGAGTTGTGGCAACTGACATTTAATGTGGATAAGTGCAAGATAATGCATCTTGGACGTAAAAACCCAAGGGCAGAGTACAGAATATTTGATAGAATCCTAACCTTAACATCTCAAGAAAGGGATCTAGGGGTGATTATTTCTGATGACTTAAAGGTAGGCAGACAATGTAATAGAGCAGCAGGAAATGCTAGCAGAATGCTTGGTTGTATAGGGAGAGGCATTAGCAGTAGAAAGAGGGAAGTGATCATGCCATTGTACAGAACACTGGTGAGATCTTTGTACGAGTATTGTACGCAGTACTGGAGACCGCATCTTCAGAAGGATATTGATACCTTAGAGAGAGTTCAGAGAAGGGCTACTAAACTAGTTCATGGATTGCAGGATAAAACTTACCAGGAAAGGTTAAAGGATCTTAACATGTATAGCTTGGAGGAAAGACGAGACAGGGGGGATATGATAGAAACATTTAAATACAGAAAGGGAATCAACACAGTAAAGGAGGAGACTATATTTAAAAGAAGAAAAACTACCACAACAAGAGGACAGTCTTAAATTAGAGGGACAAAGGTTTAAAAATAATACCAGGAAGTATTACTTTACTGAGAAGGTAGTGGATGCACGGAATAGCCTTCCAGCTGAAGTGGTAGAGGTTAACACAGTAAAGGAGTTTAAGCATGCGTGGGATAGGCATAAGACTATCCTAACTATAAGATAAGGCCAGGGACTAATGAAAGTATTTAGAAAATTGGGCAGACTAGATGGGCCGAATGGTTCTTATCTGCCGTCACATTCTATGTTTCTATGTATATATAGGTAGCAAAAAGACTCTACCTATTTTGTTGTATTGCAAACATTTCAATAAACATGTATTTTGCCTTACTCCCACTCTTTGGAGATCTTTAACTCCTCTTGTGTCAAAAGCACTGCTTAGCGAACCATAAAACATGTAGGCAAATGGCTAGTGTGCATTCACCAATCGTGACATCATGCCCAAGCATTAAGCATCTCAAAAATGCACTGTGTGACAGTATCAGACATTCACATTGTCCATGTTCTTAGCAGATGAGCGGTGCTTCTGACCAAAGGGGACTTAAAATGGTTGCCCTCACACAAGAAGCAAGGAGATGCACTTAAAAAGTTATTAACTTACATACAAGATTTAAAAGTGCTCTGCTACTAGCTAGGTCTTAAAAGTTTCTTACCGCAGTAAGCCTGGGGGGGGGGGGGGGATCAATGGCATATTCACCAGGGGGTGAATTTCTACTCAACAGGACTATATTTTTGAGTGGAAATTTTGATCTTTGATACACAACAATCATTTATTATCAGGAATAATAAAAAAAAAGAGGTTTCCTTAAATTGTATTTTCTTGTGGAACATCTTTCAAAATACGTAGACTTTCATTACTACAAATAGTTCTAGCATACCTTTACTGCGAAAAGCCTCTATTAATTGTTGAGATATTTCACAAACGTCCACCTTTAAATGCACATTAAGACAGTAATTGGGCAGACACTCTTACAATGGTAATGCGCAATCAATAATCAGACTTTAATAAATACGTCCCTGCAGGAAAAGTGTTATGCTTAAAGAACAGTAAGTCTTGCACAAGCGAATGATAATAGTGACATCTGGTGGTTTCATCTCTTCTATTCAGCTACAGCTTTCAGAGGATCACTGTAATACAATTCACATTTTTAGATTATGGATTTTAAAAAATTCCTTTTTTGGATGGTAAGAACCCATGAGTTGTATCAGAATACACCTATAATGTAGCCTTTTGCCACACTCCTCCCTCTTCTAGAATCCTCTGTTCTGTTTCTGCTTAGGCAGATTTATTGTCCGTGCAGGAATTAAGAGAGGAGTGCATTAGCTTGGCAGTGGTCCCCTAGTGGGTTCGCATATACTTTAGTGTGAAAAGAGTGGAACAAATCATTGACTGGACTGTCTTGGTTCTTTGCCATAGGTTTGCTCACTGATCAAATGCTGACTGTTTGGGACATTTACTGACCAAATGCTTGCTGACTGTTTGGGACACTGTTCCTAAGTAGCTCTCTGCTTTGGAAAGAAGATTACGATTCCTTTGGAAAACTGTTTGTCACTCAAGAGAGCCATACAGAAGAGATTGAAGGGGTTATTTGGCTTAGCTATTTCTGTTATTTGGCACACCTTTCAGGTCTCAGGCATGCTCTTCCACCCATCTGTCTGCATGGACAGCCTGTTGGAAGCCATGTTCTTGTGGTGAAAGGATAAGATGCCTTGAATTGTGTCTGCTTACTAAAGATATCAAAAAGGTTCCTATTCAACACAGTGTAGAATGAAGTTATCCTTTGGCTCCAAGTCATGCTTCTTGGCGCTGTCCTTTCATGGCAAGTTACTTTGTATGGTGCTTGTCTAGTCACCATTATCTCCACAGTGACTGATTGTAACAGTGTCTTACTTAAACATTAGAAAAAGGTCTCAACCCAAGGGTGCTCTTCAAATTGATTTTGTTCCTTTTGGTGCTTCAGTGGGTCTTGATCCTATTTTGATGTCAAAGCTTCCTTTTAGTCCTCTGGAGCAGACAAGGTTCCTCCTCTCGGGAAAAAAAAAGGGAAGCAGAGCAAGAAAATTGCCAATACTGAAGTCTTCATGAAAGTGCCCACCTTCCACAGACCAAATTCCCATGTATGGTTGGGGCACCCATGTGTTGGTTGTTTTTTGTTTTTTTTTTCATAAAACTGCCATTTATCAGATTCATATTCATAATAAATTATTTTTTATTACCAAATTCCAGACATCACCAATGATAGCTGAAAGGAGCTAGGAAGGTAGGATCATGGTTAACAGTTGCATTATGGGTGTTTATTCCTTCTCCAGTTGTGAGGGACTTTATTGCATGTCAGAACTCGTGGGCTGTCTGGATGAAAATAATTTGTCAGTAAAGACACTTTTTTGTTTTCCACAAATAATTATTGTCCTATTTTCTACTTAGGATAAATGCTTGAGGCTGAAGTTTAATAATTAAGAATAAATGTGAGCTTTACAATGTCAGGGAGAAAATCTAGAATTTGAGGGAGTAGAGACTTGTAAAGAAGAGCATGAATGGTATGAGTATACTTCCCAAGTGTCCTAGACTTGGTGAGACCATCTCAAATTTGAAGTCTTGTATCATTCTTCCAAGTTTGTTGGAAAACCAGGGAAATGCCACCAACCAGTGGACCCACCCGTACGCTCATTGCCAGAACTGTTTTCTGACCTAGCCGCTGACACTCTGCCTTATCAGATGGGCCACATACTTTACAGTTCTGGCTTGATCATCTGCAACTCACTTCTGTACTTGCCATTATTGGGAGATACAGTATGGTTATAGGGAGTAGTAGTATGACTAGATGAAAAAGTGGGGATATATGTATGAATACCAGAACTGAATAAGCATACAGGCACATGGTAACTGTAATAATTTCTGTTTCTTCTGGGTCTTTTTCCAGTTGATTGATATATACGTCTTTTGTATATATATTCTTGGGTAAAACGCTCGCAACATTAATATTCGACTATATTAATAAACAAATACTAATACGCAATCTGACTTACGGTTTCTTCAGGTTTCTTCAGGTTTATTCTTAGTTACTGATACATAATAAAACAACCAATCATGTTACATGATCATTATTCTTAGTTACTGATACATAATAAAACAACCAATCATGTTACATGATCATGGATGTTCAACAGTAGATGGTAATTGCTGGACTCCTGAAGGGAGAGTTACATCGTTACATAGCTGTACAGCAAGAAGAACCGAGAGAGAGATAGAGAGAGAGAGACCTTGTGTACCTTTGTTCAGTTACTATGTGCCCATACTGATGTCAGAGTATAATTAACGAATCCTTGGTCTGGATACATACCCAAACTTTGGAAGACTGCAAGAGTAGTGCCTATCCATAAAAGTGGTGACACTACTTTGGTTTCCAACTATCACCCAATATCATTGCTCCCAGTATTGTCAAAAATCTTAGAGAAATGTGTCCATACGCAACTATGTGAGTATTACCAACAATTAAACTATCTGACCCCTGATCAAACGGGTTTTCGCCCAAATCACTCCACTGCAACTGCCCTCTTAAAAGTTTGCAATGACATCCGAACTGGCATGGAACAAGGAGACCTAACTGGAGCTATTTTCCTTGATTTTGCAAAGGCCTTTGACACAGTAGACCACGACATCCTACTGCACAAGCTCCAAAACTGAGGTATTGGTGATTGTCTGCTAACCTGGTTTCGATCGTATGTATCGGATCGCTCTCAATATGTGTCCATTTCTGACAGTGACTCCCTCCCTCTCCCAGTCATGTGTGGTGTTCCCCAAGGTTCCATTCTCTGTCCCCTATTATTTACATTATTTATAAATGATCTGCCTAATGTCTGCAAATCCTCAAATGTACACATGTACGCAGACGACACAGTAATCTATGCAAGCAAATCCGATCTACCGCAGATTGAGGCTGTGCTCCAAGACCAGTTTACAGAGGTAGAAAAGTGGATCGCAAAAAAACTAACTCTTCCTAAACACTGACAAAACTGTCACAATGATCTTTGAAACAGTACCTAAATTACACAATTCCCAACTATCCATCAAAACAAATTCAAATAGCACACTGACCGCAGTCCGCTCTTTCAAATACTTGGGTATGTTGTTAGACCCCAATCTATCTTTTGGCCTCCACATGGAAAAACTTGCATCTAAACTTTATCCAAAACTAGGTGCCCTGTACAGAAACAAATCCTGCCTAAGCCTTACGGTAAAGGAAAAGATTGTACAGCAAATGCTGATGCCAATCATTGGTTATGGGGATGTAGTATATGCATCTGCATCGCAATCCCACATTAATAAACTCAACACATTGTATAACTCGTTTTGCTGATTTGTGCTACAATGTAATTACAGGACCCACCATTGTAACATGCTAAAAGAACTAAACTGGCTGTCACTGGAATCCAGATGCACCCTTCATCTTTCCAGCCTTGTGTTTAAGAGCTTTTCTGGGAAGCTCCCACCCTACCTGAGCAAAATGCTCTGCTCAGCTGTTCCCACCTCTTATAACCTCCGATCCAGTACCAGCACTTTATTGAGTCTACCTCAATACAAAAAGAAAGCAGCCCGATCCTCCTCCTACAGAGCACCGCAATTGTGGAACGACCTCCCGCACAATTTAAAATCTTCCCTAAGCCTAAAATCCTTTAAGAGATCCCTCTCTACATACCTCAAAACAGAATGCACATGTCATGGTTGATTATATATTTCCTACCTGTTCAATGTTAAATTTTGTATATATTGTGTATTAATATTGTTTTTGTATTTTTTTTTGTACCCTATTGTATTAATGCAATGTTTTGTGGACTCAGGACATACTTGAAAATGAGAGAAAAATGTCAATGTATCTGTCCTGGTAAAATATTTTATAAATAAATAAATATAAGGACAAGACCCCCAATCCAAATTCCAGAGTTCACATACAAGAAAACCTTGTGACTTATTGATACCATCTGTTACTTATGTCAATCCAGACATCCATAGATAATTAATAGAAACATAGAATATGCAATATTCTACAGTAACAATTTCTACATTGATGATTGCTATTATGTACTGTATATTACATACATTTGTTATGTGATGTTTTATGAGTAATCTGTGACTAGAGTTACAAGATAATAGGGCAGTTATGTATAAATAGCAATTCTATGGAAAATTGCTAAAATGTGGAAGAAGCAGCATGGATTCTGTTGGCTTTCATGGCGATTACCCATACATTAAAAATGTATTTTCCGAGTTGTTCGTTATGCGTTAACCCCCCTTTTTCACCAAGAAAGTGACTAACAAACTGTGCTATTTTGTTGTTTATTTTTTTTAGTGGCTTCGAAATCCAGGCCCACAGCATGAGAAAAGGACTCTGTTTGGAGACATGGTATGCTTCTTATTCATTACTCCATTAGCCACTATTTCTGGGTGGCTATGCCTTCGAGGAGCTGTGGATCATCTGCACTTCAGTAGCCGACTAGAAGCTGTTGGACTTATTGCACTTACAGTTGCACTTTTTACCATTTACCTCTTTTGGACACTTGTAAGTGTTTTACTTTCTTTTTTTTTTCTTTTTCAAAGTCATGATTTTTTAACATAAATATATACCCTGCTCACAATATATGTAAATTCAGTATATATATATATAAAAAAAAATTATATATATATATATACATATATATATATATATATTATGGATAGAAGGGCAAAACAAGCACAGGTACCTTTAGCAAAGTAAAGCTAACTAGTAGGAGGAGAAATGTATGTCCAGACTTCCAGGTTTATGATTTAAAGAGAATTTTTTTTAATTATAATTGTGTTTTAAGTAGATTGAGTTAAAATTCTGGAAAATAGTGGAGTCAGTGTAGTGGGCAGCAGTTGTTAAACCTGCTACAACGGATTACCCAAGTGAAGACAAGACCCCAAGTAGGGATTTATGAATCTAGACGAGAGCAGTAGTTCCTGAACATATGCCAACAGCAGCAGGAAAGATAATCTCTGTGGATCCTGTTACCAGCAAGAATTGACAATCACTGTGCAGGTAATACCTTGCGTTTATTAGTGAACGGAAAGTAACTACCTGCACAGCTGTTATCATTTCTGTCATATCTTCATATTTCTTCACGCGTCTCAGGAGTATTGACAGAGCTTACAAGGAGCGCTGATCAAAGGTTGACGATGATCAAAGGTTGGCGAAGAAACAACATCAAACAAAATTAACTCGTTCTTGTTGGGCAATTTAAGTCTTAACTCAGAGGGTAGTTAACTCAGAGGGCAGTATATCAACTCAGAGCGCAGTAAATCAACTCAGAGCGCAGTAAATTAACTTAGAGGGTAGTAAATTTTGAGTCAGAGTTAAGGGATCAGAGGCCTCGGTAAACCAAAGAAACCAAAGAATATTATACATTGGTGTTGTTTTGTTGATTATTATATATTATCAAAAGACATGCATTTATGCCCATTTGCAGTCATAGTTAAACACATCCTGTGCTCGCACAACAGTTTTTTTCTAGTATGCGGCCAGGTGTCTGCTAATTTTTCAGTCTTATTATGCATAGATTCATAGAGCACAATTCCACTAACCTGCCAAAAGCAAATTTTGCAAACACCTAGTAAAGTGTGCCTGCTTTACATTGCATGACTGAACTCGCTGTGATTTGAATATGTGGCAAAACTGCAACTGAGAGGAGTAAATGTAACACCTGATATCACACCACATGCCTGCAGATACAGACTTTGCAGTTTATCCTGTACTGCTCTAGTTATACGAGTAAAAATGGCTCAGAGTTAAACGTGTTGTTTCAACTATTCCACAGTCTTTTACAAAAAAAAAAGAGAGAAGTTATCGGTACTTTTTTTTTTGCTTAGGAATTTAATTTATTAACCTATTTGTTTAATATTCTTACATTTACTAGATTTACTTTTTTTTTCTTCTGCAGGTGTCTTTTAGATACCACTGTAGATTATACAATGAATGGCGTAGGACCAATCAGAGAGTTCTTCTGGTGATGCCAAAATCAGTCAATTTGCCATCAAACCAGCAGTCTTTGCTGGGCCTGCACACATTTAAAAGGAACTCTAAAGAAACGATTGTGTGATGATGGGTAACCCCAGACTTTCCTTGAAGCACTGTAGCACTATCTCTTAATTCTGTATCCTGGACTTCATTCAAAGACTGTTACCTTATCGTGGATATTTAACGTCAGAGAACCCTCAAGTTGAGTTTTAATTTAAATAATTATAACTACAATTATGTATTTGCTAACATGCCAAACTTGTTTATTTAGCTAATGACATCTTGCATATTTTCTAATTAATTCTACCAAGAGTGCATCATTTTTACATTTTTCATTGCCCAAGAAACTGGTTATGAAATATACAAATACTTTTTTAAACTCTGTATTATAATGGATATTTGATTACATTTGTTGTGGAAAGTACCGCAGATCAAAGCATTACATATACATTTAAACTCCAGGCATTATGTGCGTCCAGCAAAAAACATCTTGCATTCAAGTTCATTCTTACTGTGACAATATGCAGACATTTTATGATTGTGAACTGTTTTCTTTCCGGGACATTTTTTAATTTTTTTAATTTTTTTTTTAATATTTTTCAACACAGTTTGCATAATGTCTTTTTTTTTTTCTCCAAGCCTTACATTTACAAGAACTAATGTGTACCAAATAGGAGGTTATGCTACACAACTAGGTTTGGATTATGCAAAAGAGACAATTAAACTTTTTTTTTCGCCTTCAATTGATTCCTTGGTCTACAATGTTGGAAGTCTGGATTTTACTGCTGAGTTGGACAGTATTCTAGATCTACGTTTTGCAAAAAAAAAAAAAAAAAAAATCTAAACGAGAAGGGACGCACATTCATGCTGATGACTCATTCACTTCTGGAGCGCTCAAGATAAGGATGTTTGTCACAAGCAGTGACAGAGAATGAATTCTCACCAAATTAAAATACTGAGTGATTTGGATATATAAGTGATATTATGAATTATACAGTTGTGCATTATTTAAGTAATAAATACTACATCATTTTTGTGTTAAGTCTTTGTTTTTGTATTCCTTGGTGTCCTAAGCCTTCTGCGATAGGTCTACCTTCTGTTTTAGAAGTTATGACCTAGGACAGGGGTAGGCAACCTACGGCACTAGTGCCATGCACGGCACTCGAGGTGTCTTTGCACGGCACTCAAGGCTGCTAGAGTCAAACAGGCTCTGGCCTATCAGGAGTCCCAGTAAAACTTCAGATATCTGCTAATCCGAAAAGGTGGTGAAGGACAATCCTCAATTTATGCATTGCAGCACGTAGAGGTAGTGATCTCAGATCACTTCCTCCCAGCACTTGTGAATAGGAATCCACACTGTAGTAGAGCAGCTCGCAGTTGCTGTTGCAGCTCCTGTCCTTGACATGTACCTGGCCGGACTAGTCCCCACTGGAACCCAGGGAAGCCACCCACACTGCTAGATATACACAGAAATGCAGAATAACCCTCCCCTCATACAAATAATACGGACAGACCACACACAAACATACACACAATCCGCACAAACGAAACACCACTAACAATCCACATACATGCACACAACCCCACATGCAATACCCCAAACAGCCCCCACACACTACCAAACACACACTTTGACATATCCATCCACACACACACAATTCCACAACAGCACCCATACACAGCTTACATTCATATGTATCATACACAATACCATAAACTACTCATGAACATAAACAATATAATAGCTCATATACGCAGGGCCTTCTTTAACGCGGGGCAAACTGGGCAGCTGCACCATGAGCCCTGCTGGCCTCAACTATTTCTAACCCTCTGGCTGGTAATCTGCACACTAAGGAGGCCCACCGGGTGGCCCATGCACAAAGGACCACCCGCTGGGCTTCTGTCAGCAGGGACCCGGCACACGCTGAGGTGCTTTAAAAGCGCGAGCGGGCCCCTTGCTTTTCGGCAGCAGGCTGGGAGGAAGTGACGGCCACGCATCACTTCCTCCCACAAAGAGAGGAGCGCGCAGGAAAGAAGAGTAGGCAGATTGGAGGGGGACTGGCCAAGAGCTCTAGACCCCAACTCCCAATGCCTTCAGCCACCAGCAGGAAAGGTAGGAAACTGGAGGGGAAGTTTTAAAGTGTATGTCTGTGTCAGTATGTCTGTCAGTGTGTGTGTGTCAGTATGTTTGTGTGTGTGTCATATGTTTGTGTGTCAGTATGTCTTTGTGTGTCAGCATGTCTTTGTGTGTCAGCATGTCTGTGTGTCAGTATGTGTCAGTATGTCTATGTGTGTGTCAGTATGTCTATGTGTGTGTCAGTATATCTGTGTCAGTATATCTGTGTGTGTGTGTGTGCTTGCAATCATGCCAACACCACATACAAACATATTTCACAAAAACACACAAAAACTGCTTAGTGCTAAATACAGACCTGCAAACATGAGTAAATGGTAGCGCCCCAGCTGTCAATGCATTTCTGGAGTTGCACGCCAGACTGGGATCTACCTTTTAATCACTCGTGCAACAGGGAGACCGCCAAGAATTCTTGCAATTCTTTAGGTCCGCCACTGTGTTGAGGTGGAGGACGTGATTGCATGCCTGGGAAGGGGGGACAGGGTCCAGGGGGCCCTAAGCAAATGCTTTGCCCAGGGTCCTGTCATTATTAAAGACAGCCCTGCATATATATGCACAAATACAACGATACAAAGCAATTACAGTACAAATAACACAAGCAGAATACGGCAGCACACACACCTCGATTTATAAAAAAAATAGTACCGGCACGCTACGGGACATCACAATCCTATATCGGCACAGTGCTGCTAAAAGGTTGCCTACCCCTGACCTAGGAGGTTAGGAGAATAAGGAAAAGGGTCTTTTATCTAATTAAACATTTTCTAGTAATGATGATACAGATCAAAATCATCTTCAGTGGATAGTCGAGGTAAGCCCTACCATATTTTTGGTCTCTGATGTGCTGCCATTGATTAAATTGTTCTAAAAATGGTGAGACTTTTTTCTGCCTAAATTCTAATATCCATTTCAGAAAAGGATGTAAAGTTAAGAGTGATGGGGGGAAAAAGAACTAAAAGAGGGATTTTCCAGCAGATAAAGTGATAGCAAGAATGATACATTTGTTGCACCATCTTTTAAAATGATACACATTAAAAAATGATGATTACGAACCAAACAAGCAACAGATGGAAAAAAACAGATTTAATAAATGATACAAAGGAACAATGAAAACTGCACAAAACTGCAAAAGTTTGATAAATCTCCATAAAATGGCACACAATGTGTTATTTCTTCTCATCTCGTGCAGACAATAGGACAGCCAAACAACTTTATAAAATTACCTTTGTTTATTCACTCACGAGACATAGCAAAATCTTTAAAAAAAAAAAAAAAAAAGTAAAATATAAATCATTTAAATATTCTGTGAAAGCCTCATACAGTATGTGTGACTTGTGGCAGGATATTGCCTGGTCTACTAATTTCATAATACTGTAAATTCTGCTCATGTTGGTACAGCACAACTTGCTGTACACACAGGACTGGATTTCCCATTGGGCAAAGTAGTCACCACCATGTGCCTTTCATCAGTACTTATAATGTGTTTTTTTTTAGAGTTTGAGTCAGTGGCGTACACACAACCCATGGGGCCCCGGTGCGAAAACTGATCCGTGGGCCCCCCCCGTGCGCGCGCTTACTCTGCGCGGGCTGGGGCCGCAACACATGGCGGCGGGCACCTGGTCGCAGGGCTGCGACCCCTGCGACCACGGTATGTACGCCAGTGCATGCATAAACACATACACTTAAAGGACCACTACAGACACCCAGATCACATCAGCTCAATGAAGTGGTCTGGGTGCCAGGTCTCTCTAGTTTTAACCCTGCAGCTGAAAACAGCAGTTTCATAGAAACTGCTATGTTTTACAGAGGGTTAATCCAGCCTCTAGAGGCTGTCTCATTGACAGCCGCTAGAGGATTTTCTGCGATTCTCACTGTGAAAATCACAGTGAGAAGACGCTGAACGTCCATAGGAAAGCATTGAGTAATGCTTTCCTATGGGCGGTTTGAATGCGCGCGTGGCTCTTGCCACGAATGCGCATTCGGAGCTGAGAGGCGGATCGGGGCGGAGAGATCCTGAGTGCCAAGGGAGTCCGGCACTGGAGAAAGGTAAGTGCTTAAGACACACACATTAACTGACAGACACACACTCAGTGACAAACATACATACACACTTACTAACAGATGCACACAGGCACACACTCTACCACTAACACGCACACTCTAACACACACACTCTAATACTAACACACACACTAACACTAACACACACACACTCACTAACACACACACACTCACTAACACACACACACTCACTAACACACACACACTCACTAACATACACTCACACACACACTAACATACACTCACTAACACACTCACACACTAACACACACTCACTAACATACACTCACACACTCACTAACATACACTCACACTAACACACACTCACTAACATACACTAACACACTCACACACACACACTAACACACACTCACTAACATACACTCACACTAACACACACTCACACTAAGATACAATCACTAACACACACTCACTAACATACACACACACACACACTAACACACACTCACACTAACACACACTCACTCTAACACACACTCACTCTAACACACACTCACTAACACACACTAACATACACTCACACTAACATACACTCTCACACTCTCACACACACACATGTTTATTTATTTTTTGTTTTTTTTATTTAATCCCCCCAGCCTCCTTACCTGTGGGAGAGCTGAGGGGATTCCCTGGGGTCCAGTGGTGTCACCCGGCTGGCTGGTCCTGCGGGCGCGCGAGGGAGCACTCTCCCCTGGGTGCTCCCTCCCTCTTCAGCTCCCTCGCGCGCCGCGTACTGATACCGGAGCCGGAAGATGACGTCATCTTCCGGCTCCGGTTTCAGTGCGGCGCGCGAGGGAGCTGAAGAGGGAGGGAGCACCCAGGGGAGAGTGCTCCCTCGCGCGCCCGCAGGACCAGCCAGCCGGGTGACAGCAGGGCCAGCCTCTGGGGGCCCTGAGGTGGCCGGCTCTTGGGCCCCCCAGGAGAAGAGGCTGGCCCTGTGGGTACATACCTGGGTCGCAGGGCGGCCGGGCCCCCTGGTGGGCCGGGCCCGGTCGCAGCCGCGACCCCTGCGACCCCGGTATGTACGCCACTGGTTTGAGTGCTCTGATGGGGGGGGACATTTGTACCCGGAGCAATTGGCCTATGTTCCCTGTAGTCCAGTCAGCCTTCTATGCTCGATAGCAGAGCCACATGATTGGTTTTATAGGGTGTAAAACAACCAAACAACATCTAGGGGGTGTAGTAGAACCGGAGGTGATGGTTGAGTATGGTCTTTTAAGAGAATTCAAGAGACAGGTCTATGAGATAGAAGTCACTCTGGGTGGTCATAAGCTTACCAGTAGAGATGTGTTTTGAGAGACTTCTTAAATGATTGAAGACTAGGGGAGAAATTGATGGGGGTAGGCAGGCTGTTCCAAAGGATGTCCTGCAAGTGTGAGTTAGCAGTAATTTTTTTTTTCCTTTTATTTCTTTTTTCTTCATTTTTTTTTCCCCTTTCCCTTTTCTCTTGTCTTTCTTTCTTCCTTTCCTTTTTTTCTCCTTTCCTCTTTCTTTTAACATCAGACATTGGGATCACTTATGTCATTGCCAAATAACATTATCAAACATCCCATATCATCATATGCTTAAGCTGATCCAAATAACAAAAGAAGAAAAAAAAAAAAAAGAAGACAGACAAAAAACAGAAAAAGGGGAAAAAAAAAAGTTAGCAGTAATTGTGCGAGGAGCAGACAGGAGAAGATCACCGGCAGAGTGGAGAGATCGAGAAGATGCGTACCTATGAATTAGTGAAGAAATATAATAGAGGCTAGAGATGTTTGGAGCTTATAGGTAAGGATTAGTGTTTTGAATTGACACCTATAGGATACAGCAAGCCAATGTAAGGAATGACAGAGAGCTTGTATGAATGGGCTGGTACTATCAACTTGCAGGGAAAGCGAAAGAGGAGAAAAAGTATTATGAGGAGGAAAAACAAAAAGCTCGGTTTTAGAGAGATTGAGTTTCAGAAAGCGGGAGGACATCCAATCAGAGATGGAAGAATGGCAAGCAGTAACACATTGTAGGACAGTGGTGAAGAGATCAGGACAGGAAAGATATATCTGGGTGTCATCTGCATACATCTGGTATGGGAATCCAAACTAATTAATAAGGTTTGCCAAGAGAGGTTGTATAAAGATAGAACAGAAGGGGACAAGGAACAGAGCTTTGGGGGGCTCCAACTGAGACAGGATGAGGGGAGGAGGTAACATTGGAAAAGGAGACACTGAATGAGCATTGGGAGATATAGGAGGAAAACCACAAGAGCACTTTGTCACAGAGACCAAGGGATTAAAGAGTTGGGAGAAGGAGGACATGATTAACAGTGTCAAAGGCAGCAGAGAGGTCAAGAAGAATTAGTATAGAGTAAATTTATCCCAATTTACTCTAAACTCAATAATTCTAATACCCCCTAATATCACAACTATAATTCCTAAAGGAACACTATAGGGTCAGGAACACAAACATGTATTCCTGACCCTATAGTGTTAAAACCACAATTTAGGTTGCTAACCCCTGTTAACCCCTTAAAAACGAATAAAACTTGCCTTATGTCAAGCACCGCATGGTTCTGCTGGCACTGGCCCCGCCCACTTTCTGACATCAGAATTTATTATTTTTAGCCAATCCAATGCTTTCCCATAGGGAAGAAGGCGAGACAGGGCAGGGCCAAACGCCGGTTTGACCAATTCGCACCTCCTCATAGAGATGTATTGAATCAATACATCTTTATAAAGAAAATTTAGCATCTCCAAGCAGAACATGGAGATGCTGAACGGCTGTGCAGCACTGCCCCAGGAAGCAACTCCACTGGCCATCTGAGGAGTGGCCCCAGGCAGTGTTTGGATGAAAATGCCTGAAGGTAATGATTACTCACCAAAACAGCTATATTAAGCTGTAGTTGTTTTGGTGACCATATTGTCCCTTTAACCGTAAACACTCAGAAAATGTATATTTGCCGATGTCTGTAACCTCCTGTTGTATTTGCAGTAATTGCAGAGTATGCGAAATTTCAGTAGGAATGAAAGGGAGACTGATGTCACTGTCAGACTCCCAGAGGTTGAGCAGAGTATAGTGAGAGAAACCTTGCTATAGAAAAAGGTAAGTAAATCTTTATTTTTTGGGGGGGAGGGCACCTACCACCTAGAGGGGTTAAGGAATACCCCAAACATTCAAATCAAACATTGATTTTTAACGTTGGCGTATTCCTCAAATGTGTGTGTGCTTTAGATTAAGATTTGTGATATGTTTGTACGTAATATATACTTCTAAAAGACACACATATGTATAATAAGTTGCCCATATATTAATAGACCGTTGCATACATGAATATTTATAGAAACTCAATGTTTTAAAGAAACACAGATCTGATATCATGTACCCCAGCGGTCTTAGCTCTGTGCATTGCAAGGAGCAACTGGCTGCTTTCACTCCCCTCACCTCCCACATCTTGCGACAGCATTTAAATATAAAAGGCAACAGCAAGTTCCCAGGTAACAGCGTCCACCGGGAAATTTCTCGATATTCCAGTGGGCCAGTCTGACTCTGTACAGAATGACCAATGGGAGGAGGGAATTCTTTGCACCTCCCTTCCACCAGTCACCTGGACTTTGCGTCCTAAAGAGGCCGCCTGTGCGCCTGGCCCCTTTACCCTAACCACTTCTAACAATATCCTTAACCCTGCGCTGCGTGCATTTACACAGCTGCATGCACTCACTATACTCGCAAATCCAAACACAGTACATTAGCAAAAAAACACTCATACATATATTTATACATCATACAGCAGGTGTTAAATATCAATTTAGTGTTTTATATGCATCAAATGAATTAATCACTTTATCTGATTGTTATTTTATGACCTATAAATCCGACCCTGTGTACACACCCTAGTAAGTCAATAAAACACTTGCAGCGTTACTCACTAAAGTGAGAATCCAGCGTGATTTGGAAGTGAAATTTGAATTTAAAGTCAAAATAGCTGAACTGGAAAAATGATCTGAGTCATCTATGCTTTCAGTTTGGCTACTCTGCCATGTTTGTGTCTTTAATTTTAAAAAGTAAATAGAACTGCCTTTAGTTGGATGAGGCATACATATATTACAGGGCAGACAGAAATATTCCTGTAGCAACATAATTGATTACAGGGAATTTATCCTGACGGCAGAACTGTGTGCAGTCAATGAGACATTTTAATTAATAGGGACACAATTAAAATATGGAATGTAAGCATCTGCTCTTTTAACAAAGAAGGCTGCAGTAGTTCAGCTAGTGGAAATGTATTTGTGTTTACATTAAATTTTCATAGAGAATTGAATGACCTTGCAAATGTAAATAAGATATAAAATATTACAGGTACTTCTTACATTAATCCAATTAAATGTTGTTGATATTTCCTGGAAGCCATGAAAGGTGATTGATTATTTTCACTAATTATTGTGATGAAATTGTCAGGATAATTGCATAGTAAAACATCATTTGTACTATTCTCCTGAATCAGCATTGAGGTATTGTAACACCTGATGGTATCAAGAAGTATCAAGATTGTAATTACGTGGAACACAATAACACAGTGTTAATCATTTGACAGGATTAAGGGTTCCATACTGTATAAGCGATACTTTCAAGTTACGTCCTTACTTTAGCATATATCACTAAAGAACCTTATGGACATACATATTGTTGCCGGGTCTAATACATCACCAGCAGCCTGTGGACTCTTGTTGTATCAAATATATTAAATAGCATTAAGGTATTACACTTGTGGCATATTTAATAATATCTCTTGCTTAAAGGAACATTGCAAACACCGCCACCACGGCAGTGCACTGTTGTGGTTATGGTGCCAGGAGAGCCCTGGTACCATTCATTGCTAGTAGTCAAACCATTTTAGAACAGTTTGATTTCTTACCTGGGACTGCTGGGCACTGCTTCCTTCCACCTCTCAACAGCAGGGAGAGCCAGAAACAATTGCTTTTGAGCTTCTGTTCGCTCACCTAGGCTAAGTTCTGCAGTGCGGGGATCGCTCATTGACTGAGAGCATTAGCTGATCACTCTCAGCCAGAATGCTAAGCCCTACACCCCTGGACCTCACCCAGAGAGCTTGCACAGTGCTGTAGTGGAGGCAGCAAGCCGTGTTCAATGGACCACAGGTAAGAAGTCCGACTGTTTTTAAATACAGTAGTTTGACTGTTTACAACGTGTTGCAGTGGTTATGGTGCTTGGAGCTTAAAGTCTTCATGTTTTCTGCCATAGATGCATAAATAGATAAATTAATCACCTATAGACTTGTTTTTATCCCTTTGTAATATAGACTAAAATTACGTAAGTGATATTAATTTGATATTAGCTTGATGACTGATTCTTATTTTGTCAAAATAGTGTGGTGAGTAGCAATCAAAATATAATAAAGTGTGAGCACTCCTATTATAAATCCAGAAATAAAGTAAATGTAATACAACTACATCCTGGATGTTGCAATATAAAAAAAAAAAAAATGTAAATGGACACAGAACTTACAATTATAGAGCATGTAACCCAAGCCAGTGTACTATACCCGAAACAAGAGGGGGAGGGAGTATGTCAACTAAAATGTTAACTGACATATATTGTGCAACACCTTAACAAAGATAGAAAATAAAAAAATAAACACCGCAGCAATGATTAGAAGAGATAACCATGTACATATGTCAATAAATAGAAAAAGCCAACAGATAATCTAATAGGAGTACTTATCCGTGGTTGGATCCTCCACGAATCCAGATGATGCTGAAGACTCATTAAGTAAAACACAGCGGGATCAAAAAGAGATCCTATGATGCCCAGCAATTTACTACCTTGGATGTTGCGCTGTGTTCCTATGCTTGATTTAAACACTGCTCAAAAAAAAAAAAAAAAAGCACATCCTAGATCTGAATGAATTAAATATTCTTCTGAAATACTTTGTTCTTTACATAGTTGAATGTGCTGACAACAAAATCCACAAAAATTAAAAAATGGAAATTAATTTTTTCAACCCATGGAGGTCTGGATTTGGAGTCACACTCAAAATTAAAGTGGAAAAACACACTACAGGCTGGTCCAACGTTGATGTAATGTCCTTTAAATAAGTCAAAATGAGGCTCAGTAGTGTGTGTGGCCTCCACATGCCTGTATGACCTTACTACAATGCCTGTGTATGCTCCTGATGAGATGGCGGATGGTCTCCTGAGGGATCTCCTCCCAGACCTGGACTAAAGCATCTGACAACTTCTGGACAGTCTGTGGTGCAACGTGACGTTGGTGGATGGAGCAATACATGACGTCCCAGATGTGCTCAATTGGATTCAGGTCTGGGGAACGGGCGGGCCAGTCCATAGCATCAATGCCTTCGTCTTGCAGGAACTGCTGACACACTCCAGCCACATGAGGTCTAGCATTGTCTTGCATTAGGAGGAACCCAGGGCCAACCGCACCAGCATATGGTCTCACAAGGGGTCTGAGGATCTCATCTCGGTACCTAATGGCAGTCAGGCTACCTCTGGCGAGCACATGGAGGGTTGTGCGGCCCCCCAAAGAAATGCCACCCCACACCATTACTGACCCACTGCCAAACCGGTCATGCTGGAGGATGTTGCAGGCAGCAGAACGTTCTCCACGGCGTCTCCAGACTCTGTCACGTCTGTCACATGTGCTCAGTGTGAACCTGCTTTAATCTGTGAAGAGCACAGGGCGCCAGTGGCGAATCTGCCAATCTTGGTGTTCTCTGGCAAATGCCAAACGTCCTGCACGGTGTTGGGGGCACAACTCCCACATGTGGACGTCGGGCCCTCATACCACCCTCATGGAGTCTGTTTCTGACAGTTTGAGCAGACACATGCACATTTGTGGCCTGCTGGAGGTCATTTTCAGGGCTCTGGCAGTGCTCCTCCTGTTCCTCCTTGCACAAAGGCGAAGGTAGCGGTCCTGCTGCTGGGTTGTTGCCCTCCTACGGCCTCCTCCACTTCTCCTGATGTACTGGCCTGTCTCCTGGTAGCGCCTCCATGCTCTGGACACTACGCTGACAGACACAGCAAACCTTCTTGCCACAGCTCGCATTGATGTGCCATCCTGGATGAGCTGCACTACCTGAGCCACTTGTGTGGGTTGTAGACTCCGTCTCATGCTACCACTAGAGTGAAAGCACCGCCAGCATTCAAAAGTGACCAAAACATCAGCCAGGAAGCATAGGAACTGAGAAGTGGTCTGTGGTCACCACCTGCAGAACCACTCCTTTATTGGGGGTGTCTTGCTAATTGCCTATAATTTCCACCTGCTGTCTATCCCATTTGCACAACAGCATGTGAAATTGATTGTCACTCAGTGTTGCTTCCTAAGTGGACAGTTTGATTTCACAGACGTGTGATTGACTTGGAGTTGCATTGTGTTGTTTAAGTGTTCCCTTTTAAGTGCTTTTTTGAGCAGTGCATATTGTCTCACCAACAAAAAAGTGTGTAGGATCGGGTGTAGTGTGGGAGATGAGTGTATATATGTATGTATATGTTAGTATATTTTTTATTACATTTACTTTATTTCTGGATTCAAAATAGGAGCACTCACACTTCATTATATTTTGATTTACTAATTTCTAGTCACTCATTTAAGTGTGAAGCAGCCCATTTTATTTATGACTTTATTTTGAATTACATGATTCACACAGTGTTTTATTTTTAACCTGGTTAGTAATAATACATTCTTTACTTTCATTAAACGTTTATATCCATTTTGAAATGCTACCATAAACAACAAATCAGCAGCAGTGGGACCCACTAAATCTATCATTTAAACTATTGTGAGTCCTAATCCAGTGTTAAAGAATCACTGTTATAGACTCACAGGTAAGTATGTATGTTCATTTGTTGGTGCTTGGAACATAGTATTTGAAATTACATGTAAAAAGGCCTATACTTGTGGTGGGCCTGAACAGGGGGAGGGTCAGCCTGGTATTTGTGCATCCTGATGCTCTCTGCACACTAGCGTAATGCCTTAAAGGGACACTATTGTCACTAAAACACATTTAGCTTAATGAAGCAGTTTTGGTGTATAGATCATGCCCCCAAAGTTTCACTGCTCAATTCAGTGACATTTAGGAGTTAAATCACTTTTGTTTCTGTTTTTGCAGCCTTAGCCACACCGCCCATGATTGTGACTGGCACAGCCTGCATGAAAACAAAATGGTTTCAGTTTCAATAAGATGTAACTTCATTTTAAAGTTTGTATTTCCTGCTATGTGAATTAAACTTTAATTACACACAGGAATCTTCTGTGGGGTCTAGCAAACTATTAACAGAGCAGAAGATAAGACATTCTAAATGCAATAGAATTTGAAATAAAGAAAGTGTAAACATTAGATGACTCTTTACAGGAAGCGTTTAGGAAGGAAGTGTAAGTCAAATGCAGGAAGGTATGACCAAGACTGCATAAACAAAGTGATTTAACTCCTAAATGACAGTGAGCAGTGAGACTGCAGGGGCTTGATCTATACATCATAACTGCTTCATTAAGCTAAACTTATTTTGGTGAGGTGAGCAGCCAAATGGGCCCAATCCTGCTTGTAGGTCAATTGTGGAGTTCTTCTTCTTATCATTTTATTATTTATATAGCGCCAGCAAGTTCTATAGCGCTGTACAATTTGTGTACTAACAGACACACGTAATTTTAACGAGACAAGTTGGACACACAGGAACAGAGGGTTTGAGGGCCCTGCTCAATGACCTTATATGCTAGAGGGAGTGGGGCAGGGCTCGAGTCCTGCGGGAACGGTGTTCCTGTTAGTAGTCCTGCAGGACCAGGCCCGGCCTTAGGGGTGTGTGAGCTGTGCGGCCACACAGAGCGCCATGCCAACAGGGGCGCCGGGTGATCGACACAGCTTGCACAACCTCAGAGGGCCCTGGTGGGTGAAAGATTGCGCCCCGCCTGCCCTTAGTGAGTGAGCTCTGCTTTGTTATTGGCCAGTGAGGAGATTGAGTACCTCCCTCACCGGCTCCCGCTGTTTGCATGATGGGGAGGAGCGAGCAGTGAGCGCTTTGATTCTGCACCTTCACAGGGTGCAGATACTGAGCCCTCCTCTTGTGAGCTCGGCATTCAGGGTGTTGCCGAGGGTTCCCACTGCAACGCTCTCATACCATCAATGCGGAGCTCGTGAGAGGAGGGCTCCTGTTTTGCAAGGGGCAGAACTTCAAGCGCTGGCAGAGACCGCTGGACCACCAGGTCATCAGTATTACCCCATTCCTGCCCAAATGTATGCAAGAGGGAGCGGAGCAGAAGGGGGGAATCAACATGAATTAATTTAAGAAAACAAAACATGAAATTGCTCTCCCACCTCCTCATTTAAAGCCTTATGTCACCCCCTCCTACCCACAAAACATGACTATCCCACCCTTACTGTGTTACCTACACACACACACACTACATAATCTACTCACACTCAACATACCCTATACACACACTATGTTCTCTACACACATACACACTAGATAACTCACAAACACTAGAAAACCTACAGACTCACTACGCTCCCTATATATTTATATATACACACACACACACACTACGTAACTTACACCCATACACACTACATTCCCTATACACACACTATGTTCCCTAAACACATACACACTATGTTCCCTAAACACATACACACTGCATCCTCTATACACACACACACATTACATAACCTATACACACAGACACACTATGTTCCTTACACACACACACACACACACACTACATAACCTACACACATACACATTACATCCCCTATACACACACACACTACATCCCTATCCGACACCACACTGTGTTCAATGCACACACTACATAACCTGCATACACACACTACATCCCTATCCCATACCACACTGTTTTCCCTACACACACTACATAACCAGCACACTACATCACTATCCCACACCCCACTGTATTCCCTACACACACTGCATCCTTATTCCACACCACACTATTGTTCCCTACACACACAACATAATGGCATGGCGACTTCAGGGAGACAGGAGTTTTTCAACACTCTTGTTAGAAATATGTTTGTACTCCTAATGCTAGAGTGTTCCTTCACATAGGTTTGTTTTTCCCAAATCTATACATTTGGGAGGAATTCTTCTAGCCTATATATATCTAGAATTGTCTGCTCTTTAAAAATATCAGAAATTGTGTGTACCATAATAAGTACAATTTAACATGATTTATGAGAGTAATATTTATATATACATGTATATTAATATGATTATTATTATTATTATTATATGTGTTCTTATGCCTATAATATTAACAAATGTATTAATATACCTGTATATGCATGATATGCCCAGAAATCACATTAATACATAACATCTATGTAATGGAGGCTTAGCACTTTTCACAGGATGGACGAGGGCGTGTGGCCATGGAGGGGCACTGTGATGATTTTTCGCACAGGGCACCTAAAGGCCTAAGGCTGGCCCTGTGTATATGCATAAGAGCGTATAATTATTTTTTTTTTGGGGGGGGGGGGGGGAGGGGCGGCAGGGGGGTTGGATCTTGAGTGAGTTTCCACACTTTTTTCCCAAGCACTTGACCCCTGGAGTGGGGTACAGTGACACAAAGGGTAAAAGTAGGGGTAACAAAGTAGGTTGCTAGAAAAGTATTCAATGAGGGCTTAGTAGGTTATTTTTGACAGTTGCATGGGGATGAAAAGCTGTTAAAAGTTTAATTAGTATGCTTTCCTGAAGAAGTGAGTTTTCAATTATTTTTTTTGACGGAAAAGGTGCAGCCCTGGAGAAGTCTTGATGGTGAGCATCAGAGGTAGAAGTACGGACAGAGGATAGATATAGGATAGATGTAGGTCTCCGTCAGAGCGCAGAGGCCTAGACGGGACATACTTGTGTATTAGGGAGGATAGATAGATTGGAGCAGCATTACATAGGGACTTGTAAACAAGCACCAGAATCTTAAATTGAGCCCTATATCTAACTGGAAGCCAATGTTGGGACTGACAGAGGGGGGGAAGCATGGGAGGTACGGGCAGACAGGAAAATGAGCCTTGCTGACGCATTTATTATAGATTGCAGCGGTGCAATCTGGGGACACGTAAGACCACTGAGAAGGGGATTGCAGTAGTCAAGGCGAGAAAGAACAACGGCATGGACCAGCACCTTAGCAGCATCTGGTGTTAAATAGGGGCGGATGCGAGCTCTGTTTTTGAGATGGAAGCGGCAGGATTTGGAGATTAACTGGACATGAAGGAGAGGTCTAGTCAAAGAGAACACCTAGGCAGCGAGCCTGCGAGGTAGAGGTGATGGTGGTGCCGTTGACTTGGAGGGAGACAGACACGGGAGTAGCAACACTTGAGGGAGGAAAGACTAGAAGTTCTGTTTTGGACAGGTTGACAGCAGCCATCCAGTTAGAAATCGCCGTCAGAGACACGAGGTGGAGAGAGATCAGGAGAGGACAGATAGATTTGTGTGTTATCCACATATAAATGACAATATAAATAGCATATTTATAAATAGCCTAACACTGGCAATATGGTGGCCTCTGTGTGTGCACAGTGCTATTGTATAAGTTGCAGACCTTTAATGCCAGCCCTGAGTGAACCCTTTTGCCTTCGTTTTTCATGGTTTGTTCTGAATCATGGGTTACCTCGGCACCCTCTATGTTTGGTTACTACAGTTCATAGGGATTGGATATATGGATATCTGGGGTAACTTGGTTAGCCATTTCTAAACTCTTTCTTTGATTTACCTAACCTTCACTAGCACGTACATATTAAGAAGACAGTTCCCCAGCTCTCTCTTGGTCTGGCGATGGGCTGTGAGCTCTCTCTTGGTCTGGTGATGGGCTGTCAGCTCTTTCTTGGTGTGGTGATGGGCTGCAAGCTTCTCTTGGTCTGGTGATGGGCTGCGAGCTCTCTCTTGGTCTGGCGATGGGCTGCGAGCTCTCTCTTGGTCTGGCAATGGGCTGCAAGCTCTCTCTTGGTCTGGCAATGGGCTGCAAGCTCTCTCTTGGTCTGGCAATGGGCTGCAAGCTCTCTCTTGGTCTGGTGATGGGCTGCGATGGTGTCAAATTATGTCAAATCTTCCTCCCAGCACTGCCAGTCAGACCCTGGCACGGAAGTGATATTGAGCTGGAAAGCTGTCTCTGCTAACAGAGCTTGCAGGGAAAGTCTACAAGGGAATTCCCTTCTGGCCTATGCAGCATGGGTTTAGATTGTACAGAGATCTTTTGAACTTTCCTAACCATCACCATAGAGCCATTTAGCCAGGAACTACCCATGTCTTAAGTTGGCACTAAACTGCAGGAAAGGGGAATAATTGAAGAAGGGAAGGTGCTCAGTCTCCTTGTAACAAAAACAATGGTCACAGCTCCTGCATGTTTATTGCAGCTACCTGCACTTGCACACACCCACTTTAGCTTGATAGGGGCATTTAGTGAGATGTTTAACTGCATCCACTCTGCCTCCCACTCAGAATATATCCACAGCCAAAGTCTGCTGGGATTTCTGGATTCACTGACTTGACAAACGATAAGAATAATAAATAAATAATAGAAGAGTAAATTGATTCCATGTATTCCTATATTAAAATTTGAACTGAATTACTGAATGTAATAAAACACAGAAATATGTTTATATCTGTAAGCAATGATGAGTTGTAGCTTCTGCAAAAAAATATTATTGTTAGTATTGACTTTATATTCATTGCAAAAACTTTATTTTATTTTATTTTTTTATTTGTATCAACACTCGACACTTGAATTAAATTTGCAGAAAAGATAAAACCATTCCGTACATTGTATGCTATCATGCATTCAGTAGGTAATAGCCGTAAACTCAGTGGCAATTGTTTCCTTCCCAACTCATCTACATTGTAAGATCTTTGGAGAGGATTATTTGATCCGCATTGTGACTTGGAAGCAATCATTTGTGCATTTGAATACTCAGTGGGCTGATATAGCGATTGAAAAAAGGCACTGTAGTAGGTGCAATGCAGCAGGATATTTCACTATTGTAAAGTGCAGAGGCGTAACTAGAGATCACTGGGCCCTGGTGCAAAAAATTGCCCAGACCTCCCCCCCCCCACCAAGTGTCTCAGCCCCTTCCACCTAACTCATTCCCTCCCCCATAGCCCCTCCATGCGTCTCATTCCTTCCTAGCCCTTTCATGCATCTCATTCCCCCCCAGCCCCTCCATGCATTTAATTCCCCCCAGACCCTCAATGTGTGTCATTCACAACTCCCCCAGCCCTCCCATGTGTGTCAATCCCAATGACCCAGCCCTTCCATGTGTGTCATCCCCAACCACCCCAGCTCCCCATGTGTGTCATTCCCAACCCCCACTGCCCCTACATGTGTGTTCCCCCGTCCCTCCATGTGTCTTCTCCAACCTGCCGTAGCCCCTCCATGTGTGTCAGCACAAACCCCACCAGCCCCTTCATGTGTGTCACCCCTAAATGCCCCTCCATGCTTATCACCCCCAAAGCCACCTCCTCAGCTATTCCATGTGTCACCCACAACCCCCCAGCCCTTCCATGTGTGCCACCCTAAGCCCCACCAGCCCTTTCATGTGTCACCCACAAACTCCCTAGCCCCATCCATGTGTGTCACCCAAACCCATACACAGCCCCTCCATGTGTGACCCCCAAATCCCCCTCCCCAACCCCTCCATGGATGTCATTTCCAACTCCCCTCCCCAACCCCTCCATGGATGTCATGACCATACCCCCCTCCTTAGCCCCTCCATGGGTGTCATGACCATACCCCCTCCTTAGCCCTTCCATGGGTGTCATCACCAACCCACCCCCCTCCTGCACCTGCTCACTGCCTGCCATGGTTCCCGGTCATACAGGAAGTCAGCACCTCCTGTCAGACTGCTCGGCTACGCTACACACAGGGCAGAAGAGGAGCAGCATAGCACAGCTCTCCCCTCCTGCCGAAAAGCGCGGTCCCCGAGCCGGTGTGTCTGTGCACCGGCCCAGAAGGTGTGCAGGTGGCCCACAGTTGCAGGGGTCGCGGCTGCGGCCGGGCCCCCTGGAGTGAGGGGCCCAGTCGCAGCAATGACCCCTGCGACCGTGGTAGGTACGCCACTGATAAAGTGTCACCCTATGATTTGTTTTATTTGTATCCTTCCATTTTATATTGAATTCCGTATGGTTAGCAGAATAAGAAAATATATATGGGTGTAGTGTGGGAGATGAGTATATGTATGTATTTGTTTATATAGGTGAGTTGTGTGGCCTATGTAAGTGTGTTGCTGATAAGGCGGGTCTGTGAGTGGCTAGTTAGGTATGTATGCATGCAGCTAAATAGATGTGTGTGAGTGGCTACTTCTGCGTGCGTGTGCATTGCTAAAGTGGCTATTTAGTTAAGTGTGTGTGCATGTGGATAATTAGATTTGTAGGAACATTTTCATGAGCTGGAGTTTGGTACACAAAATAGAGGAGGCACTTTGGCCTTGGACCCTGTTAGCAAAATGATGGTCAGTGTTATGAAAATCCCCCGAAATGTTTATTTCCTTGCATCGCTGCAATGTCTAAGCACATCTACAACATTGCTAAATCTAAGAGAAAAGAGGTTGGCGTGGGATGGTGGGCAGGTTCACGGAAATTGACAAGACATGAGAAGATGCAAAAGCAAAATGTAAATTGGTGCTTGGTTTCACACAACACCCATTGGACAGCAGCCAGGATGAAGGTAGAGGAGTGGAACCTCACATGAGGCGTGGATGCCCTGGCCACCACACTTTTAAACCAGCTACCTTAGACCCAAGCCATCCACTACAATTCAAAGCCAAACATGATAATCGAAAACGAGCCACCATATTCCAAATAAAGCACTTTTCATTCTAGTTCAGACAGAGATGGAGATATAGTAAAGATGAGCCTCGAGTTTTAGCAACGGGACAGATTTTGAGGAGATCGCTCATTAAACAGAGGTAATTTAATCACTTTCGGCATCAGTTTGTTGATTGATTTACCTGTCTTAAAAATATGTCTCTGGATCCATTCACCAACAATGCTGGCAGTCCTGAGAGAAAGGGCCTTTGTATCACTATTAAACCCATCTATTCTCAGAACATCAACACATTGCAGTACCGCCTGCATATATAAGCACGTCATGGAAGGTGTTTGTCTCTTTCTCAGAAGAAGACATCATGCGAGTCTAACTGATTTAAAGTACGCTTCGTTTTTTATGCCGTTTTAGAGCATGCTACGATAAACATACACAATGACACTGGGCGCTATACATTCACAACTCTGCTGAAAGCTGTTTGTGTTCAATTTTCAACAAAGACGCAAGTGCCGGAGTTTCTAGAAACTTAATTTGATCATAGCTAGACACAGAGTACTATTGTGTCACTGAAACAGATGCAAGGGCAGCAACTGCTACAGAAGCAGATGCCAGATGATGTGGGCTCAAATAGCTTTTGGTCATGCAGCTGCTGGCTACTGATAAACATCAACCTCTGGCACCTGCCTGTCAGATATACTGCCACCTGCTGGAACAAGGTGACATTACTACGCACAGCTATTACTAGACAGCCCTTGAAGTAATTGGCTTTTAGGTTTAGTAATAATATAAAAAAGTTAATTTAATATTATTTACAGGACAAATCAGAGTTTTCATTATGCAATTCATGGTCATGTCCATGAGCTACCTTTCAAACAGCAATGTATTCATATTGAAATTCAAACAAATACATGCTTCCTAGTGACAGGACTTCAGCAAAACAAAAAATCTGCATTTTCATATCCCTCATTTCGTATTGTAAACAACAGCTAGCTATTGTCTAATGCTTTTACAGTGAATGCCAGTTCACGAATTATACAAGCATATAAACTGAATGATTTTTTTCAATAAAAAACAAATTGTAAATTGAAATGAAAACCAAATTGCTAAATTTATGGCGAAAATAAAAAATATATCCAACTCACCGTCATTTTGTAGCTCAGTTTTCAATTCACTACGCATTTATGTTTATTTCATAAATCCCTGCATATTTTCTATTATTACCATTCAGGTTCAAAATGTCCACTCACACTAGCCATTGGCGAGTGAAAAATATACCCCTTATGGGGGCGTGGCTTGACCGCCGAGAGCGATGGCTGCCTGAGTTCAGAGCTCTGCACCCCGGACGCTCCAAACTGCTCAGTAAGCAGCTAATTATCCCAGCAATAAAACCTCAGTACCTCTTAACCTGCCACACCAGGAGACACAAGGGGAGATCCTGCAATTATTGGCCGAGGTGAAAAACGTCCTGGCGGCGGAGATCAAACGATCAAACGCTCCGCAAAGGAAGTGAAGGCAGAGATCCAGGTGGTAGGCCAGCGAACGGAGGCTCTGGAATGGAGGATGGATCACGTGGTCGCAGTCCACAACGATGCTGCCACAGTAACCAACAGCCTTCTCACCAGAGTAGCAGACCTGGGAGCAGAGTTGGAAGACGCCTCAAACAGATTGCAGCAAACAATCTGCGGATCAAAGGCTTACCCGAAAGAGTCAAAGATACAGATATTCAAGAGGTGCTTACCACGGTATTTAAAGCACAACTGCCGGAACACCTGTGGACAATAGAAAAGGCCCACAGAGCGCTGAGGGCTAAGGGCCCCCCAGAAGGACCCCCATGAGACGTGATCATGCTGTGGCATTTCTTCTCCACTAAAGAGGCCATCATTAAAAGCAGCAGGAATTACACTTACACCTACGGTGGCTGCACACTACACCTGTATCAAGACATCACACCGGCCACACTGGCAAGAAGAAGGGAATGGAAACCAATTGCAGATCTGGTGAGGGCCAAAGGGGGACATACTAAAAGGAATGACAGATTGGAATGCCCATAGACTTTAACAAGGCAGTGGAATGCCCATAGAGAATAATGGACATAAAAGGAATGCCCATAGAGAATAATGGAAACAAAAGATTCCAATTAGAGACAAAACTATTAGACATATGAAATAAATCTTTTGCCACAATACTCTCCAGATTCAGTGTCAATTTTTGAAATTGAGATTAAATGGGATTATCATTGTTTTCTATGGAATGACAATGGTGAATGAAGCCCATGGATCAGCGCAGTCAGGGGAATGGGCCTTGACAGAGCCAAGGAGTAGGCAGGTGGAGCTATAGATTCGGGGGTGGGGTTTAGGGTGGAGCATGCAAAAGGGTGTGGAAAAGTGCGAGTATATTAAGCGGCCATTTTAGCAAACGGCCATTTTAATTCAGAATCCGCACTTACCTGTTAATTGTTTTGGCAGGTTGTGGGGTTTCTTTTCTTCTGTCTTTCAGATGGCTTCGCTTGAAGAGATCTTGGACGGTGTGAGAGCAGCAGTGAGAGACAGGGGGATGGCTTGGCTACAGCAGCAACTGGCGGCTCCTGGGACCAGCGGTAACCCCCCAGCGGCTGTGGAAAGGCGATCGGTGCGGAGGGCGAGACCGCCCCAGCGGCTGAGCCCGGGCGTGATGCCCGCAGCGCGTCGGAGACGGAGTCCTTCCAGGGAGGCGAGCGGATCATCAGTTAAGGAGGCTGGCCAGTCGGAGCCAACGCAAACGCCGCCGGCCCCGTCGGTGCGACGCGGTGCCGGTAAGGCAAGGGCGGAGAGTAGGCCTGGCACGGTGTCGCGGCCTACCACGAGGAGCGCTGCTCGCAGGACGGCGGGCGGCAAGGCGGCGAAAGTAGCGACGGCCTCCGAGGAGACCGGGACCGCAGAGGATATCGGAGGTGTGGATAGAGCCCAGACACATCCCGGTGAGTCTGCCGCTGGTTTAAATACCGGGCGGCAAGGAAAGGCGCTGGGGATTGGGAAGGACGGGTTGACACCACCTCAGAGGACAGCAAGGGATCCCAGCGGAGGGAGACCTGATCAGGCGGGCGAGACAAGGCCCAGGCAAGGCAGCGGGGGGACAGCAGGACAGGTCACCCAGCTAGGGCTGCAGGACCGAGTCAGGGCGACAACGGAAGGGGCTTCTGTTTGTCAGGGCCAGCGCAGCGCTTCCCCAGTGGACGGAGGAGCGGACAGTGAGGGAATGTCCCAGGGGTACGACACACACTCTGACAGCGGGGCTAGGAGTGTACGGGAGGGCCATAAATGTTGCTCCCGGGGACGGCATGATTACAGAGACAACCCTAGGCCTATGGAATACAAGAGACGGCGCAGGACAAGCGCCAGGCAAGTCCGGGCAGGGTGTGTCAGGGAAAGGAGCCCGTCTACTGACGGGTGCAGTAGGCAGGGATCAGTCTGCAGGGCCAGGAGGAGAGGGGAACGGCGCTGCGAGTCTGGGTCCTCCGACGGGAGCGCTCAAGGACGGCCGGACAGTTCTTACGGCCCAGAGGGCCTGGCTACTAGGCGAGAGAGGCGCAGGGGTGACGATAGGGAACGTATGGAGGAAGGGCGGGTAGAGGGGCACTCGAACAGACTACCCAGGTGTTCTTCTCCCTACAGGTCGCGGAGCGGTACACCTGCGGTCCCGCGGAGGGATCTGGCGGAAAGGAGTCGGCGTCAAAGGGACACCCCGGAGCCGCACGCGGCGGAGGGAAGGAAAACGACCCCGCGGCCTTCCGCGGCCGGAGGCTCTGGCGGTGAGTTGCCTGTCATATCACATTCTGATTCCATGTTAACTTGCCTAAAATCATTATTAGACTCATGGGGCGGTGGGGAGGGGGCTTCACCGCAATTTTCGAAGGTATGGGTTCCGGAAGTAGGTTCCGGGACGCCGGGGCAGGCGAAGGGGGCGGTGAGTGGTGTCTCCGGACGGAGCACGCCCGAACCAGGCGACAAGACAGGCTTAAGTTCGGTGGGAGGAGGGGAGGTTTCTGACGCGGCGCGGCAGAATCTACATGTCTCTTTCGCGGGCCCCTTGGGATGTCACCTGAAGTCTGAGGTGAAGGACAGGATTTGGAAGGGTGAGTTCGTAGAGGTTTTTTCTCTCCTTCCTCTGGAGGAGTTCCTCGATCTAAAGGATGAGGATAAAAAGGATGCGAAGAAGGAGGAGGAAGAGAAGAAGCGTAGGTATCGGAAGATACCAAAGACGTTTGCGAACTGGTTGCGGGCTTTTTGCATACTGGCCAGCGTCATCGGGGAAAAGTTTCCCGATCGCTGTTCACAACTTTTTTGCTATTTGGACGGGATAGGGGACGCTTACCGGACGTATGGTGGGATTGCTTGGTGGAAATACGATGAGCAGTTCCGCCAACGTTTAGCAGCGAACCCGAACATGAGATGGGATCAGATGGATCTCCCCCTGTGGATGCGGCTCATGATGGCGCAGAAGGCTGCGCCCTTTCACGGGGCGGCCGGTGCAGCACCTGGAGGAGCGGCGCCGGCCGGACAAAAGAAGGGTTTCTGCTGGCTTTTCAACGAGGGCCAATGTAAATGGGGCTCGTCGTGCAGATTCAAACACGAGTGTTCCGGTTGCGGCGGTACACATGGAGTCAATAGGTGCTTCAAGAGAGGCAAATCGACTAGCGGGGGAGGTCCCAGTGGCGCCACGGCTCCTGCCGCTGCCACTGGGGGCAACTCCGGTGAGGGTAGGCGAGATGCTGCCATGGCTAAAGCGCTACGCTAATCGGGCTGACGCGGAATTTCTGAGGGAAGGATTCACGGAGGGGTTTAAGATACCGTTTAAAGGGACAGGGACAGGGACTTTATGTTTGAATTTACGTTCCGTTCGGGATCACCCAGGGGTGGTGCGGGACAAATTGATGGCGGAGGTACGGCTTGGCAGGATGGCGGGACCCTATGCGGTCCCACCTTTGCCGAATTTGAGGGTGTCTCCGTTGGGGGTGGTCCCCAAGAAGGAACCAGGCAAATTTCGGTTGATACACCATTTGTCTTACCCAAAAGGGGCGTCCGTTAACGACGACATTGACGCGGCCCTGTGCTCTGTGTCATACGCGTCATTCGATCATGCGGTGGAGTTGGTGCGGAGAGCGGGGCCGGGAGCGTTGATGGCGAAGGTGGACGTGGAGGCGGCTTTCAGGTTGCTTCCTATTCACCCGACATGTCACCACTTACTGGGTTGTTTCTTTGATGAGGGTTTTTTCGTGGATCTGTGCCATGGGCTGCTCTATTTCTTGCTCGTACTTTGAAAAGTTCAGCTCTTTCTTTGAATGGGTGGTGCGTCTGGAGTCGGCTGGGGGTGCAGTAGTGCACTATCTGGACGACTTTTTGTGTGTAGGTCCGGCAGGGTCCGATCGTTGTGGGCAAATACTAGGGGTGTTGCAATGGGTGGCACGGGTCTTTGGGATCCCGTTGGCGGCGGAGAAGACGGTAGGCCCGACGGTATGCTTGAGCTTCCTAGGGCTGGAAATAGATTCGGTGAAGGGGGAATGTAGGTTGCCTTTGGATAAACTGACAGCGCTCCGCCAGCGGGTGGGGGTAGTCAGGGGTTCGAAGAAGGTGACCTTGAGGCAGTTGCAGTCCCTGCTGGGGAGCTTGAACTTTGCTTGTAAAGTGATCCCTATGGGGAGGGTTTTTTGCAGGCAGATGGCTCGAGCAACCTGCGGGGCGCGATTGCCAGGTCATTATATCAGAGTTTCCGCGGCAATGAAGGCGGATCTGGATGTTTGGTTGTGTTTCTTACAGGAGTTCAACGGTCGGGTATATTTTAGGGAAGAGGCGACGTCTTCAGAAGTGATAGGCTTATATACGGACGCTTCCGGGAGCGTAGGTTTCGGGGCCTACTTGGCTGGGAGATGGTGCGCGGAAGAGTGGCCAGAGGCGTGGAAGGAAAACGCCTTGATCAGGAACCTGGCCTTCCTTGAACTCTTTCCTGTGGTAGTGGCGGTATCTTTATGGGGCGAAGAGCTCGCGAACAGGAAGGTGATCTTTCATTCTGATAACATGGCGGTGGTGCAGGCAATTAATAATATCTCGGCATCTTCGCTGCCTGTGGTATGGTTGTTGAGGCGTTTGGTGCTGCTGTGCATGTCTTGGAATATTGTGTTTAGGGCGAAACACGTCCCGGGATTGTTGAATGTTATCGCTGACGCCTTATCTCGTTCGCAGTGGGAACGTTTTCGGGCAGCGGCGCCGGGTGCTCAGGAGACAGGTCAGTCATGCCCGGCGGAGATGTGGCGGCTCGGGACGTCTTGCTTGGGGGCTTTATAAGAAGTTCCCTGGCGCCCGGAACGTGGACTGCGTACACCAAGGTATGGTATGAATGGGAGGAGATGATGGGGCAGTCTGGAGGGGCGAATTCGCCGGCAGGTAGGTTGGACACGCTTTTGTGGTTGTTGTGTCAGTTATTCGCGGGAGGGGCTTCTCCCGCGAAGGTGGACCGTTACATGTCAGCACTGGCATTTTGGTTTAAATTCACGGGTAAGGAGGATATTACAAAAACTTTTTTGGTGAAGCAGGTGTTGAAAGGCTTTCGTAAAGGACGTAGGTCTGTAGACTCGAGACGGCCTGTGTCGTTTAACATTCTACAAGGCCTGGTTGACAGGCTGCATGACGTTTGCACATCTGCGTTTGAAGCGCTCTTGTTTACCGTAGCTTTTGTTTGGGCGTTTTTTGGGGCGTTCCGCATCGGCGAACTGGTCAGTTCTAATAAGTCCGGGGCGACTGGGATCAGGTTCGAGGATGTGTGGCTGGGACAGGACAAGGTCGAGATACGCCTGAGGCACTCCAAGACGGACGTCTTTGGGCGAGGTAAGACGATAAGTTTGTTTGCGTTGCCAGGGTCGGCAGTCTGCCCAGTAGCGTGTGGGCACAAATACTTGGGCGTGCGCCCTCAAAGCTCTGGGTGCTTCCTCGTTCACGAGGATGGTCTTGCGCTGTCGCGCTTCCAATTTGTCAGGGTATTCCGCATGGGGCTGCAACAACTGGGTTTGCATCCCATGCAATTGGGACTCATTCATTTCGCATAGGGGCTGCAACGGAAGCAGCACGGCTCGGACTCGGGGATGAACGGATTAAACAGATAGGTCGGTGGGAGTCCGCGCGCTTTAGGGCTTATGTGCGAACAGATAAGTTGGTTTGAAAAGGGTGTCTGGTTGGGTTTGAGTTGTGGTGTCGATGCTCTGCTAGTTTATAACTTGTGTTTCTTTACAGGTCGGGTTGTATGGTTGGTGGGTCACTCCTACGTTTATTGGGCGCAGAAGAGGGCCGCAGTTCGGAGGAATGGAGCACAACTGGGCTTTCTTCAGGACACTGTACAGTTACAATGGTTTGGTTTTCGTGGTTTCAGTTGGCAGAGCATTAGTGGAGTGATTTTTGGTAAATTGTTGGAAGGAAATTCTCCGGACGTAATACTGATACATGGTGGGGGTAACGATTTGGGGCTTATCCCTCAGAGGGAGCTAATTAGGAGAATGAAACGGGATTTGGATCGCATCCGGGAGAGGGTGCCGGGGGTGGTTATAGTGTGGTCTGAGATGGTGCCTAGATTTAATTGGAGACACGCCAGGGACACAGCGGCGGTGTCGAGATGCCGGGGGAAGGTTAATAAGGCCATGTCAGTTTTCGTTAGGAGGTCAGGCGGGGTCCCGGTAAGGCATTGGGAGCTAGAGGGTATGTTACCTGGGTATTATCGTAAGGATGGGGTGCACCTTTCGGAGGTAGGTTGTGACTTGCTAAACCTCGGTTTTCAGGAAGGGATCTCCCGGGCCCTATTTCTGTGTGGTGGGGGGCGCTCGAGACATTAAGGGATCAAGTCTCGGGCTGTGGCGGGATAGGGCTAGGGTAATTGGGATGGAAGTGGATTAGCAAGTGGCTAGGCTAAGCTTAAGTTGAATTAGGCCAGAGTTGGAAGTGGTCTGTTGGTTCGAGCTCATCGGTGGCTCCGAACCTGGTGGTGTAGGGGTGTCTCGGTACACCCCTACAGTTAATAAAGTTACAATTATGGGGCCTCTTTGGTAGGCCGTGTGTTATATATTTATGTGTTATTTATATTGTTATATATTGTTTATGGTATGGGGTCATTGTCTGGGTTAATGCTGTACGGATGGGGGTGGGGGTAAATTAATTTATTTGGCAATGACCCCAATTTGTTATCTTGTTTATGGAAAAATTTAAATAAAGCTGTGGACTTTTATTTTCCAACAGAAAATTGGTGTCTGTGTTTATTGGTGGGTTATGGGGAAGAAAATGCCACAAGCCGAATAACGACTGTGCGCATGTCATGAAGCCCATGGATCAGCGCAGTCAGGGGAATGGGCCTTGACAGAGCCAAGGAGTAGGCAGGTGGAGCTATAGATTCGGGGGTGGGGTTTAGGGTGGAGCATGCAAAAGGGTGTGGAAAAGTGCGAGTATATTAAGCGGCCATTTTAGCAAACGGCCATTTTAATTCAGAATCCGCACTTACCTGTTAATTGTCCCTCCCACCCTCCCTAGGTTTTTAGCAGGTCCCGTTTTGTCACAGCGGCGGGATAGGGCTAGGGTAATTGGGATGGAAGTGGATTAGCAAGTGGCTAGGCTAAGCTTAAGTTGAATTAGGCCAGAGTTGGAAGTGGTCTGTTGGTTCGAGCTCATCGGTGGCTCCGAACCTGGTGGTGTAGGGGTGTCTCGGTACACCCCTACAGTTAATAAAGTTACAATTATGGGGCCTCTTTGGTAGGCCGTGTGTTATATATTTATGTGTTATTTATATTGTTATATATTGTTTATGGTATGGGGTCATTGTCTGGGTTAATGCTGTACGGATGGGGGTGGGGGTAAATTAATTTATTTGGCAATGACCCCAATTTGTTATCTTGTTTATGGAAAAATTTAAATAAAGCTGTGGACTTTTATTTTCCAACAGAAAATTGGTGTCTGTGTTTATTGGTGGGTTATGGGGAAGAAAATGCCACAAGCCGAATAACGACTGTGCGCATGTCATGACTAAAGAGAATGCCCATAGACTATAATGGGAGGCAACATATAAACTCATTTGCAGGTAAATCTGTGTAAAGTAGCAAATTCATCTTTACCACAGGTGTTCCCCAAGTACAGCAGTAGATTGTAAAATGAAAAGTAACTGGGATTATAGCTCTTTTCTATGGAATGACAGGTAAATTATACAATGGAATGCCCATAGAGTATAATGGGAAGCAATATGTGACTTGGAATCTGAACCGTGAAACATATCAAGTAAATCTTTTGCAGGCATACTCTGCGAGTTCAGTGGCAATTTTTAAAATTGAGATTAAGTGGGATTATCATTGTTTTCTATGGAATGACAATGGTGAATGACTAAAGAGAATGCCCATAGACTATAATGGGAGGCAACATATAAACTCATTTGCAGGTAAATCTGTGTAATGTAGCAAATTCATCTTTACCACAGGTGTTCCCCAAGTACAGCAGTAGAATGTAAAATGAAAAGTAACTGGGATTATAGCTCTTTTCTATGGAATGACAGGTAAATGATACAATGGAATGCCCATAGAGTATAATGAGAAGCAATATGTGACTTGGACTCTGAACCGTGAAGGTTCAGTGTAAATTCTTGAAATTGCCCAAGCCACACGTGTAGCGACGGAACTGCCGCCGGTGCAGTTGTACCGGGGCCCGCACGCTAATGGGGCCCATTGAGTGGCCCATGCACTTAGTGCCACCCGAATGGCCCTATATCTTCAGAAGCACTGTCAACACTGTGACCGTGTAATAGCGCGACAGGGCCCCTTGAAGAAAAAATAAATGCAGCCGCAACGCAAGTGCTGCTCGGAGGAAGTGACGGCCGGTCACTTCCTCCCAGCTCACTCTGCGCAGGAGGAGAGGCAGCGTGGAGGCCTTGAAGATGGAGAGCCACACTGACTCCCATCAGCCCCAGTCACCCTCCTGCAAAGAAACGGTAAGAAACAGGAGGGTGGCTGACAAATGAGCTGTTTGTGGCAGTGTGTATGTCTGTCAGTATGTGTATATATGTAGGTCTGTCAGTATGTATTAATGTATGTCTGTATGAATATATGTTTGTGTGTATGTATGGATGTCAGTGTCTGTATGCATGCATGTCAGTGTCTGTATGCATGCATGTCAGTATGTATATATGTATGTATACCAGTACCAATGTATGTCCTGTATGTCATTATGAATGTATGTCTGTGTGTGTGTGTGTATGGATATCAGTGTCTGTATGCATGTATGTCAGTATGCATGTATCTATGTCTGTCAGTATGTATGCATGCCAGTGTCAATGTATGCCAGTATGAATGTATGTATGTCAGTGTCTGTATGTCCTTATGCGTGTGAGTGTCTGTATGTGTCACGATTCGGGTAACCTAACACGCTAACACACACACAGAAAGGGTGCCATACCGGACCTTAGAGTGGCCGGGCTAAGCACACACAGAATAGTCAGGAGACAAGCCAAGTAAGGGGAACCAGAAGACAGGATAACGAGAAACAAGCCGAGGTCAAAGGGTAGGAGAAAGTCACAAAGTCAGTTTAACAAGCCAGAGAGTACGTAACCAGAAACACATGTTCAGTATCCTAGTAATACTAGTAAGCAAAGACCACAACAGGGCAGGGAGGAACAGGAAAGGTAAGTATTTAAACCCTGTGGTTAATTCTGATTGGATAACTTCCAATCAGAATTAACAATCACACGTGGGAGATATCTAAACCTCCCACTGTGATTGAGGCACTGTGCCTTTAACGCCGGTTCAGGTGGCTGACCGCGGTGTGTACAAGAGTGGGCGGTCCCCCAGCGTTCAGCGTCATGCATGCTTCCACTGGGGGACGGAGAGGAGGATGCGGGCGGCATCCGAGGCTGGGAGGATGCCGCCCAGCGAGCGTATGCCGGGAAAGGACCCGCGGACGGCTGGAGGGTGAGTACCGCGAGCGGACTGCAGCCTCCCCTCGCAGCCGCCCGCGGGATCCTGACAGTATGTATGTTAGTATGTGTCTGTCTGTCAATATGTATGCCTGTGTGTCTGTATATGTGTGTCAGTATGTATGCCTATATGCGTGTATGTCTATTTCAGTATGCGTGTCTGTTAATATGTATCTTTGTGTGTATCTGTGTCCTTTTGTATCAGTGCGTGTGTTTGTGTCTGTGTGTGTGTGTATTCCTGTGGGCGGGCTTGGATGCGGGCTCCCAGGGGCCCAGACACGCAGCTAAGTTAGGGGCCTTAAAATTTCTGATGACTGCCCTGTATACAACCTAGAAATTTTGACTTGGGGTGCCCTGGGAAAATACTGAAATATTTAGGGCACCTTTAACCTAAAATGTTTGGGAACAACTGGATTAGCCAATGGAAACAAAACATAGCTCACATAGCTAAACAGCAATGTAACCAAACCACTTATTATTGGTATTTATATAGCTCCAATTTATTTCACAGCGCTTTACAATATTAGAAAAGAAGGAAATTTAATGAAATGAGACAATTATAAAGTCTTACATGAACAATAGGTTGATGAGGATCCTGCTCAGAGAAGCTTACAATATAGAGACACTTAAAACAGATGAAGTGATCTGGTTGTCTATAGCAGGCCCGGACTGGCCATTGGGCACACCGGGCAAATGCCCGGTGGGCCGCAATGGCCGTGGGGCCGAGGCCGGCAGGGGAAATCTCCCCTGCCAGCCCCTGCAGGGCCAGCGCTATCCAAGCGCCAACCTTGCTGTGTGTCTCCATGGACCGGTGGGGAGATCAAAGATCTCCCTCACCGGCCCAGAGACACTGAGATGCGGCCGCCGGCTGGGGAGGGAGGCAGGAGAGAGTACCGGCGGAGCTCTAGCCAGCAGCTCCGCCGGGTCCTATTGCGAGGTCTGAGCGTTGCCGCGGTTACCGCAGCAACGCTTAGATCTCGCGAGAGTTAACTCTAGCCTGCAGGTTAGAGTTCACTCTCACCACTGGACCACCAGGGAAGGAAGCATGGCTCCCCACCCCCAGGAAGAACGGATCCCCACCTCCCTCCCAGGCAGACCGGCTCCCCACACCCTCCCAGGCTAAGGTAAGAAGGGAGTGGGGGGGGGGGGATATAATTTTTTTTTTATTATTAATAAAAAATATATATATTTTAATTTAAATACAGCACCCAGACACACACAGGACCCCCAGACAAACACAGCACCCAAACACACACAGCACACCCAGACACACACAGCACCCTCAGACACACACAGCACCTCCAAACACACACAGCACCCTCAGACACACACAGCACCCTCAGACACACACAGCACCCCCAGACACACACAGCACCCAGACACACACAGCACCCCCAGACACACACACAGCACCCCTAGACACACACACAGCGCACCCAAACACACACAGCACCCAAACACACACAGCACGCCCCCAGACACACACAGCATGCCCCCAGACGCACACAGCACCCCCAGACGCGCACTCACAAACGCACACAGCACCCGCAGACGCACCCTCAGACACACAGCACCCTCGCTCACACACACAGATATATATATAAAATAACCCTCAGTGAGTTAACAAAGAAAATTAGAAACCTAGAATGTGACAGCAGATAAAAACACCCTCACACATACAATACGTCCAAATATATCTCTCTATCTCTCTCTCTATCTATATATATATATATATACACACACACACACACACACTACAGCACCCCTCACACTGCACCACTACACACATTACGCTCCAGATATACACACTAGATCCCTTACCCCATATGCACTCTTAATCCTCTATACACACACACACACACACACACAATCTCCTATACACACTCTGGGTCCTTTACACACTAGAACTCCTACACACACACACACACTGCATTCCTCGTCAGCAAACACATACAACATTCTCTAAACACACCCTCTCTACAACCCCTACACACACTACGTCACCTATACACACACACACACTACAGCCCGTATACACACTCTCGCTACATCCCCTATAACACTATGCCCCCTATACACACACTCTCTACAGCCCCTAGCCACACATATTACACCACAAACACAAATTAAATTGACCTATTTACACAATACCACACCACACTCTACACACACGCAATCCCTCAAGCAGGCTCCAAACACATGCACCATACACTTTCCTGGCCCTTCTGTCCTCGGGTATACCACTTGTGGAGACACCAGAGACAATTTAAAAGCAAACACAGCGCAAGCATGTTATTACATTTGCTTGCGCTGCGCAGAACAAATCCAGGGCCTTTTTCTAATGCCAGAGCTCTTCAGCGCGGCTCTGCGCATTGAACCAACATGCTCACTTTGAGAGGGGGCGTGCTTGTAATTAGTGATGACAAAACACACCCTCTCTGGCCCCACCCCCTTCTTAGGGGGCCGCTCTGATTGAAAAATGCCCGGGCCTAATTTTTTTCCCAGTCCAGCGCTGGTCTATAGTGTCATTTTCTCTCTGTGCTCCTAACCTGGCTTGTCCTTGCACTCAGGATGACACCTGTTATCCTGTGCTCAGCTAGTACAAGCACATCCGCTCACTCTATTGGTTAAAGCACAGTCATAAACTTGAAAATGTTTACATTGTAACAAACTTTAAAATAAATCTATATTTTATTTATACATTGTAACAAACATAGCATTTCTTAAGCGCTGTCTAACACCAGACTGATCAGCAGTTGCCAACTGAAGCCAAAAGCACTTCTCTGAAAAGAAATTGGTGCTGCAATGGCTTCCTGTAACAAGGCATATATGTGTGGCCGTAATGAAGACTTATCATTAGACGAAGTCTACAAAATCCTTTCTAAAATAGAATTTTATGAAAGCGAACTAATATCACTGCCACCTGTACTACCAAGAGGAGGTGAGGTGTTTCTCTATTGCCCCTCAGATACAATTGCTGGTCATGAGCATGACTTCCGATATGATCAGTACAGATGGATATCCAAAGGATCCAACTTTCATGGTAAGCGCAAGTATCTTCCGGAAGTACTTAAAAGATACTATTACTTAAAGGATCCAAATGGGAAAAAGAAAGATTCCCTGCATGGTTTTCGCAAACATGTGTACTGCTTACGAGAATGTAAGAATTTAAGAAAACATTACCTACTACATTACTTGGGTGATGAAAGTTT
Source organism: Pelobates fuscus (assembly GCF_036172605.1). Taxonomy (NCBI): domain Eukaryota; kingdom Metazoa; phylum Chordata; class Amphibia; order Anura; family Pelobatidae; genus Pelobates; species Pelobates fuscus. Next base: position 111,744,821 of record NC_086321.1, on the reverse strand, counting down.
ACATCGTGAAGTATGCCATGGGAACAGTAAACTATCCAACAAAAGTTTTGTTTCCACAATGAAAAGTGCCATCACAGAAATAAAGGAGTCTGTGCAACAGAGAGAGCCAATGAGCACTTACAAACATTTACTAAGCCAATATTCATACCGTGGATCTAACAAGCACATGAGTGTTGACCGGCCCAGAAACTTAAAACAGGTACAAAATTTCTCCTATCAGGAAAAGAAGAAGAAAAGAGTCTGCAATGATGAAATATTTAGTTTGCTTGAACTGGCAGTTCACCTTGATGATTATATAAAAAAGGTAACAATTTTTCCAAATCTTGCAGTTTCATTTGGGCACCCAGACATGTTAAGTAAAGCTCGGAAACTTATTTCTATATCAAATCAAGATGCTTCATTGCCACAACTGTTATCCTATGATACCACATTTAATGTTGGTGACTTTTATCTCTCAACATTTGTGATGAGAAATATTACTTTAATTGGTAACCCCATTTTTCCTGTTGCTTTTCTTCTACATGAAAGAAAATTTAAAGCTTGCCATAGAGAATTTTTATGTGACATTCTAAACTGTTTGGATGGGTGCAAGATTACATGCATTCCATTTGTTACTGACAGAGAAAGGGGTATTGCAGAACCTCTCCAGACATATTTTCCAAACATACCTCATTTATACTGCACAAACCATATTTTGAGAGATATAGATGCCTGGATAAGAAAGCATGGGGGAAAAAAAGATGATTTAAAAGTGTTAAAGGACAACATAACACAGATGATTGATGCAGAATCTCTTTCAATGTTTGACCGTCTTTACAATTTGTTCAGACTAAAATGGAGCAAAGAATTTATAGATTATTTTGAAAGACAACTAAAGGATTGCATCTCAAAATATTCTGCTAAATTCCTAACATCCAAATTTGCTGCTTTTGTCAATGATAAGAATGCAACGAACAATATCAGTGAAAGTTTCAACAAAGTTATAAAGAACCAAAACGAATGGAAAGAACTGCCTGTTGATGCGCTCGTTCTTGCAATGTTTTATATGCAGTGTTATTACCTGCATGAATTTGAACGAGCACTCTGTGGACTTGGAAACTATGAAGTAAAAAAAGAGTTTTCCCATCTGAGAAGAAGAGTGACAGATATAGTATTCCCTGCTTTTTATCCACTTGAAACCATAATTGAGAACATCAAAAGTTCAGGTCCTGAGCCAGTGAAAGGAATAGAAAAGGGAAAACATTATCGAATGAGCCAAAGGTCTTTAGCTAAATACTGCATAGAATCTGGTGGTATTACCCTCTGTCCACAGTCTTCAACATTTGTTGTACATGGCATTTATGGTAGACTACATGCAGTAAAACTTCTTCCCGAACCTGCTGTTTGTTCTTGTCCCAGCACAGGGCTGTGCTATCATATTATAGCAGCTCAAATGTCGGTTGGGTGGAAGGAGGCAGTGGACAAGCAAACGTACTCATTGTCAATGCTTTGCAAAAAAAAAACGAGGTCGATCAATAAGATCAGGAAGGAAGAAACCAAGGAAAGGGGATTATGATTATGATGTTGAGCCAGCACCTGATTCAGTTCTTTACTGTTCACCTGAGAGAGAACATTTACAACAAAGAAGTTCTGGAGATCAGATATCTCAATCCAAATTAAAGCCAAAGTTTGAGATCTCAGACATAAGCATTGAAAACCAACCAAAACACTCTACACCAATAAAAGAAATGGCTCAAGGAAGCAAAACTGATGTAGACAACGCATTGTCCCCATGGGATGTTCCAGTAGCAGATCTGGATTACAAACTGTTAGATACAGTGGAAAAAGAAATTCTGAAAACATTGGATCCTGGAGAATGGCTTTGTGATGAAGTTATAGAAGAAGCCATAAGCAATTTTATCTGTCAGAGAAATCTCACAGAAAAGGTTTTGCTGTGTCCCACCTTCATTTACCAGAGTATGGTAAGAGGCGCAACAGACATATTTTACAGCTTTCTGGGGAGACATGTTGCTTTAAATAAAGACATTCTCTTTCTTCCTTTCAATACAGATGCCTGGGGGCCTGGACAACACTGGTGCCTTTCTGTCATAATTTTCAACACCAAAGAAGTAATTTTTTTTAGATTCTATGAAAGAAAAAGGAAAAACAAAAGAACACGCTGATATTGTTTTATCAATTGCCGCTACATGTTATCAGTTAGCAAACATATCTTTTGCCAAAGAGGAATGGACAGTATACCTTTGTGAAGATGCAGTGCAACAAGACAATAGTTTTAACTGTGGTGTCTACACTATATTAAATGCTTATTCTATAATCTCTGGAGATCAGTATCGTAATATTGTTAGTCAACTTGTTCGTAAATGGATTGCATTTAATGTAGCACAACACAAACAGTGTAACTGCAAACGACAAAACAGAAAAAAATTTAACAAAGGTTCCTACAGTAAAAAACACAAAGCACTTCTACAAATGAACATGAATGCCAATGTCATCGTGAAGCCACTAGCTAACTACATATTAACTCTTGTACATAAGGACAGCAGCGGATGGTCTACGTGTGCCCAGAATACTTGCCCTGGAACATTTACCACAACTGAGTGCATGGTTTTTTGTTGCAATTGTCGCCAATGGTATCATGCATCTTGTCTGTTAGAAAAAGCATCAAAGCTCCCAATATATTACCTATGTCAACAGTGCTCAGGATAAGGGGTTCTGCTGCTGCTCCCCAGTGCACTTTCCCTCTCTTCCATATTTACCTTGTCATTTCCAAGAAAGCAGCTGTGGTCACAGGTTATTTCAAATGTACAATCTGATAATTAATTTTACCTGTAATAAACTTGAAAGCGACATGCATCAATAGAATTTTCTCAAACACTTTTATACAAGTATGTATATATACACCAAACAATAAGGTATACAGGTATTGAAAAAAAACAATAATACATTGTCAAAACGAATATCCAATTACACTTATACTGGTAACAATTACAATGATATGGGATGTTGCGTCAAGAGTGCCTCCACAGATGGTGTTGGTGGGTTGGTACCTCCTCTCCCTTTATTGATGTCTCTCTGTCAGAACCAGGATGCAACAGGAACCAGACGCCCAACACCATCTGTGGAGGCACTCTTGACGCAACAATAATTCCATATCATTGTGAGTGTTACCAGTATAAGTGTAATTGGTAACACTGATAATCCCACTTAATCTCAATTTTAAAAATTGGCACTGAACTCGCAGAGTATGCCTGCAAAAGATTTACTTGATATGTTTCACGGTTCAGATTCTAAGTCACATATTACTTCCCATTATACTCTATGGGCATTCCATTGCATCATTTACCTGTCATTCCATAGAAAAAAGCTATAATCCCAGTTAATTTTAATTTTCCAATCTACTGCTGTACTTGGGGAACACCTGTGGTAAAGATGAATTTGCTACATAACACAGATTTACCTGCAAATGAGTTTATGTGTTGCCTCCCATTATAGTCTATGGGCATTCTCTTTAGTCATTCACCATTGTCATTCCATAGAAAACAATGATAATCCCACTTAATCTCAATTTTAAAAATTGCCACTGAACTCGCAGAGTATGCCTGCAAAAGATTTACTTGATATGTTTCACGGTTCAGATTCCAAGTCACATATTGCTTCCCATTATACTCTATGGGCATTCCATTGTATAATTTACCTGTCATTCCATAGAAAAGAGCTATAATCCCAGTAACTTTTAATTTTACAATCTACTGCTGTACTTGGGGAACACCTGTGGTAAAGATGAATTTGCTACATAACACAGATTTACCTGCAAATGAGTTTATGTGTTGCCTCCCATTATAGTCTATGGGCATTCTCTTTAGTCATTCACCATTGTCATTCCATAGAAAACAATGATAATCCCACTTAATCTCAATTTTAAAAATTGCCACTGAACTCGCAGAGTATGCCTGCAAAAGATTTACTTGATATGTTTCACGGTTCAGATTCCAAGTCACATATTGCTTCCCATTATACTCTATGGGCATTCCATTGTATAATTTACCTGTCATTCCATAGAAAAGAGCTATAATCCCAGTAACTTTTAATTTTACAATCTACTGCTGTACTTGGGGAACACCTGTGGTAAAGATGAATTTGCTACATTACACAGATTTACCTGCAAATGAGTTTATATGTTGCCTCCGATTATAGTCTATGGGCATTCTCTTTAGTCATTCACCATTGTCATTCCATAGAAAACAATGATAATCCCACTTAATCTCAATTTCAAAAATTGCCACTGAACTCGCAGAGTATGCCTGCAAAAGATTTACTTGATATGTTTCACGGTTCAGATTCTAAATCACATATTACTTCCCATTATACTCTATGGGCATTCCATTGCATCATTTACCTGTCATTCCATAGAAAAAAGCTATAATCCCAGTTACTTTTCATTTTACAATCTACTGCTGTACTTGGGGAACACCTGTGGTAAAGATGAATTTGCTACATTACACAGATTTACCTGTGAATGAGTTTATGTGTTGCCTCCCATTATAGTCTATGGGCATTCTCTTTAGTCATTCACCATTGTCATTCCATAGAAAACAATGATAATCCCATTTAATCTCAATTTCAAAAATTGACACTGAATCTGGAGAGTATTGTGGCAAAAGATTTATTTCATATGTCTAATAGTTTTGTCTCTAATCGAAATCTTTTGTTTCCATTATTCTCTATTCTCTATGGGCATTCCACTGCCTTGTTAAAGTCTATGGGCATTCCAATCTGTCATTCCTTTTAGTATGTCCCGGCCAAAGGCTTCAGCTTCGCACGGGAACATCCATTTAAGATGCTGGTGTTCAACAGCCCACACGGCCAGCAGTGCACCTGCCCTCCGCTGACCCCAGGATATTCCTACAAGACATAGGGATTGAAGTCCCAGCTGACTTTCGACTCCCCACTAGGGGCACCAGAGCGCTAAACCTCCTACCTAGAGAAGAGGCTTTGAGCAGAATGAACGCTCCCTAAGGGGTTCGTTGAACAATACAAAGCAAGCGAACAAGACAAAGAAAGAAACAAAAACTCTTTAACAAAAAAATACAAAAAATAAATAAAAAAACGAGACAAAAAACAACAAAGCGTAAAACCCCGCCTGCACGTCCAGACACGCAAGTGTACCCCCTCCCCCCCCCAATGATGTTGATATGTGTAATACTGTTAAAAGGTTAACTGGTACTAGAGGGGTACCAGGGTGAGCGGGTTTTATCGGGGGGGCCTCCCAGGGTATCGGTGAACAAACAAGCTGCTCCCTAACTGACAGAGGCCAAGACAGGGTAGCTGACTAATGCCACTCCTTCTCCCACCCTCCCAGATGGGAACCCCAATCACAGTGGGCCAAGCAAACTGTACCCCGGCTGACCTACACTAACCCCCTGACCCTGACGGAGAACCTGGTACCGACGACGCAAGATGCAGGCGACTAAGGGGACTACAAACCCCGCAAAAGAGGCAGACAAAAGCCATATGTAATAACTTGCTCTAGCCAAACCCGTAGAACCAGTCATTGTCACTGTAAGGCTTGAGGGATAATAGGGGGGGTCACCAGGGCGGGAGGCAGTGGGGCGTAGGGGGAAAGGTAACGCAGAAACACAAACGCTGATTATCTGCGAGCCTCCACCATATTCATGGCCGTCAATGACGAATGCTGGCAAACTCTGGTAGAACGTGGACCAGTCTAGGTACGATGTGTAAGGGGGAAACAGTAACTCAAATACAGACGCCAAACAGGCAAAGTAGCAAGGCCCAGAGAAGGGCCGCAATGCCTCTGTCACTACATATGTGCAAATGTTATTGTTAATGTTATTGATACCTATGTATGCTTCCTCACACGCAAAGTTGCTAAACCACAGTAACTGTAAGAGATAATTATGAAAAAACACAATACCCGGAGCGTTGGCAGGGTGCTCAGCTGCTGAATATTCTCTCTGCGAGCGACGATTCCCACTGTGGAGCGGATCGTCACCCCCCAAACGGCTTGCCAAATTATAAGACTGGGTTTACTCAAAAACTGAACCTACTTGGCAGGAGATTCTCCTCACTGCTGAACTCTCATCACACCCTGACTACAACTCGTCCCCGGTCCCTACCCACTGCTCCCTAGACAACGCTAAAAGCACGCCCAGAGGACGACAATTCCGTCTAGAAAGGGCCCCCCATGAGGGATCGGCCTCGGAGCTCATCCATTACTTCCCCCCCCCCTTCCACTACTATCCCCCCCCCCGCCACCCTCGCAATCCCGGAAGGGAAGCGCGGTGGGCCAGACAAGGCGCAGAAAAAGACACCGATAGCATGTAGACACACGGACTGATCAGACCTGAGACTGGAAGAATGGCCACACTTAAGATCACCTCTCTGAACGTAAACGGCTTTAACACACCAAGTAAACGCCTACTACTAAGGGAACTTAAAAGACAAAAAGCAGACATAGCTTTCGTACAAGAGACGCACATGCTGCGCTCAGCCCGGGCTCAGCTGATCGACCACATATATACCAGGTCATATGCCTTGAGAGCCCTGGTTAAGAAAAACGGGGTCTAAATAATAGTGAGAATCGGCGTATTCCCTGGCAAGAAAGGCCTCAGGAGCGCCGGAGGAAGGAGCTCTGCAGCTGTTGTACTGCTTTAAATAAACGTCTAAAATTATTTAATCGCGGGTATCATTCAAAATATGATCCCAAATGAAAATAAATAAATACACAAATAAAACTTAGAATACCATCACTGTACTATACATATTAGGGTGGGTCTGAAAATAGAGAGTGGCCCGTAGGCAACCCGTAGTGTAGTTGGCGCTGGCAGGGGACGCAGCGACTGCTTACACAGTGTGGTGCATGAAGGACTGCCAATCCTGAAAAGCACAACCAACCAGTAGCTGTCTAAGGTCCCTTTGCATCAGCGTGTAGAAAACTCCCCGCCAGAGAGACAGATACAAATCAGACTACCACCTCTAAGAAAATAGGGTATCTCTAATTGAACAGGGAGACACCTTCTTACAACTTATTACACGTGAAACCCAGAGCGTCAGCCCAATGCAGATTCGGGACTAGCCGGGTAAAATAACTGCAAAAGTTGTCTTAATAATCATAGAGGTTGTAGTCGACCTGATTCATATTAGCCCAATTATGAGCTATGTGGATTCTGTACTCTCTAGTTAGTTCAAGTCAGGTTGCAGCCTATAGGGAACACAGTATCTTTCTGTGAACCGGGAGACACAAAGTTGCAACTTTCTGTATAAAGTACATAACGTGTCAGCCCAATAATGGTTTAGGGCTAGCAGGATCAAATAGCTGCAAACGTTGTCTGTTTTCCCATAGAGGACTGTAGTGGACCTGTTAGGGAAGGAAAAAGATTTCTATCCTCATATCTGCCTAAGCTCTTGTGCAAATAAGCCAATCACGTCGCTGGGCGTGTCTTGCCCTTTCGCGCCCGATTTCCAAACGCTGTGGCGCCTGTCAATAATGTTTACGTCCGCCCACGTGGGTGTAAAAGGGGCGGAGCATCGCGAGGGTGTCAGTGACTGACTGACAGTAGAAAAACTCCTCCCCCATATGTAAGCATACCGACGGCTAATACTTCACGTTATTGCCTACCTCTATTACATTGAAAGCTGTCCTGTATATGTACCCCAAACAGCGGTAAATGGGCTTATCAAAAAAAACCCTCATGTCACTATTGTTGTTATTGCAATTAAGCAGATGAAAATTCATATGGCTGAAAACACATATTATCAATGTTACACAGAGCCTGTGAACCTCAAAAAAAGATATTATTTTTTGCTACCATTGCACATCATAGATATGTAAAGAAGGGAGCATAATAATTATTCTTATTATTACAGTGACACTGATTGTGATTATTGGGGGGCGGGGGGGGCACTTAGTATAGATGGGGAGCCCTTACTTTATATATTAATAGGAAAAGATCCTATTTAGGGATGGGGGCTACAGCCCATATATTAGGAACCCACCATTTGGTCCACCCGCTACAATGAAAGGGAGAACATAGAGGACAGCAATATAAGTGGATAGGCACTATCTGGTTACTTGCTATGTGGTCAGTAAGTAGGCACCCGGTAAATCACGCTTCATGTATACATAGAAAAATATCTGTGCGCATGGAGACATTAGTTAGAGACTGGACAACACAAATCTATATACATATATACACAGTGAGGCTCATCATGATTCGATAAAAGGTGTGAAGGTAAAACCTTCGTTTAGACCCTTAGGGGCTAGTGTATCGAATTTGTATATCCATTTGTAGAAACACTCAATAGAAATAATCTGAACCTCAAATTCACTATGGAGTTTGGAGACCAGTCATTAAATTTTCTAGACTGCACACTTAGGATAACTAAAGACTTGGAGATCGCAACTACCCTATACCGTAAGCCAACTTCCACCAACAATATGCTACGGTGGGAGAGTCACCACCCCACCCCACTCAAAAGAGGGATCCCGGTGGGTCAATATCTCCGGCTTAGGAGGAACTGCTCCACTATTGAGGACTTCAAGTTAAAAGCAATGGAACTGAAGCTCAGATTTAAACAAAGGGGCTATCCAAATCGCTGTTTAAAACTTGCCTATCAGAGAGCGCTTAAATGTACCCGTGAAGAGCTGCTCAAGGATGAGCCCATACAGGACGCTAAGAAACTGATTAGATGTATAGCAAACTATGATGCCGGGTGGGATGAGGTAAAGAAGGTGTTGGGGCGCTTTTGGCCGTTATTAACACAAGATCCACATTTAAAGGACACAATCTCCAATAAAGTGTCCATCACAGCGAGGAGGGGAAAAAATATGAAAGAAATGCTCGTACCCAGCTACCTTTCCACATCCAACAAAACAAACAAGACCTGGATGACTGTACACGGCACGTACCAATGTGGGAAATGTGTTGCGTGTACTTTTATAGCTAAAGGGTCGAAAACTCTCACTAACCATAATAATTCTGTGGAAATTCCTATAAAACAGTTTTTTAACTGTAATACTCAAGGAATGATTTACCTACTCACCTGTAAATGTGGGATGAAATATGTGGGCAAAACCATACGCCCATTTAAGAGACGGATTATGGAACACGTCCACTCCATAACTTCTAACAGAGACACGCCAGTTGCCAGACACGTCAGATCCAACCATATGGACACCCCCAGATGTATCAGATTTGCGGGGATAGAGAAAATCCAACTGGGTAAAAGAGGTGGAGATTTAGACCAAACCCTTAAAAGAAGGGAGTGTTATTGGATATACAAATTCGATACACTAGCCCCTAAGGGTCTAAACGAAGGTTTTACCTTCACACCTTTTATCGAATCATGATGAGCCTCACTGTGTATATATGTATATAGATTTGTGTTGTCCAGTCTCTAACTAATGTCTCCATGCGCACAGATATTATTCTATGTATACATGAAGCGTGATTTACCGGGTGCCTACTTACTGACCACATAGCAAGTAACCAGATAGTGCCTATCCACTTATATTGCTGTCCTCTATGTTCTCCCTTTCATTGTAGCGGGTGGACCAAATGGTGGGTTCCTAATATATGGGCTGTAGCCCCCATCCCTAAATAGGATCTTTTCCTATTAATATATAAAGTAAGGGCTCGCCATCTATACTAAGTGCCCCCCCCCCGCCCCCCAATAATCACAATCAGTGTCACTGTAATAATAAGAATAATTATTATGCTCCCTTCTTTACATATCTATGATGTGCAATGGTAGCAAAAAATAATATCTTTTTTTGAGGTTCACAGGCTCTGTGTAACATTGATAATATGTGTTTTCAGCCATATGAATTTTCATCTGCTTAATTGCAATAACAACAATAGTGACATGAGGGTTTTTTTTGATAAGCCCATTTACCGCTGTTTGGGGTACATATACAGGACAGCTTTCAATGTAATAGAGGTAGGCAATAACGTGAAGTATTAGCCGTCGGTATGCTTACATATGGGGGAGGAGTTTTTCTACTGTCAGTCAGTCAGTCACTGACACCCTCGCGATGCTCCGCCCCTTTTACACCCACGTGGGCGGACGTAAACATTATTGACAGGCGCCACAGCGTTTGGAAATCGGGCGCGAAAGGGCAAGACACGCCCAGCGACGTGATTGGCTACTAGCGCTATCGGTCTGGGTATTTAAACCCTGTAAGGCACAAAGCCGGTTCACCTTTGAAAAAGGCGCTCTAACAGCGCCGAAACGGACGTTAGGTCGTTTTTTTCGTTTTCATTCTTTTAAAATGTTTCACCAGCACGGTTGATGTGACCACTGAGGGAGGGCTGAGGGTGTTAGCGATGCCTAACCCAAGTCAGAGTTATCCTGTTGTAGTGTAAAGTGTAGAAATCCTTTTTTCTTTCTCAGCAGCAGTATCTTGGCTAACTTTCTGGACAACCAAACGCACTAAGCGGAGGTTATTTGCACAAGAGCTTAGGCAGATATGAGGATAGAAATCTTTTTCCTTCCCTAACAGGTCCACTACAGTCCTCTATGGGAAAACAGACAACGTTTGCAGCTATTTGATCCTGCTAGCCCTAAACCATTATTGGGCTGACACGTTATGTACTTTATACAGAAAGTTGCAACTTTGTGTCTCCCGGTTCACAGAAAGATACTGTGTTCCCTATAGGCTGCAACCTGACTTGAACTAACTAGAGAGTACAGAATCCACATAGCTCATAATTGGGCTAATATGAATCAGGTCGACTACAACCTCTATGATTATTAAGACAACTTTTGCAGTTATTTTACCCGGCTAGTCCCGAATCTGCATTGGGCTGACGCTCTGGGTTTCACGTGTAATAAGTTGTAAGAAGGTGTCTCCCTGTTCAATTAGAGATACCCTATTTTCTTAGAGGTGGTAGTCTGATTTGTATCTGTCTCTCTGGCGGGGAGTTTTCTACACGCTGATGCAAAGGGACCTTAGACAGCTACTGGTTGGTTGTGCTTTTCAGGATTGGCAGTCCTTCATGCACCACACTGTGTAAGCAGTCGCTGCGTCCCCTGCCAGCGCCAACTACACTACGGGTTGCCTACGGGCCACTCTCTATTTTCAGACCCACCCTAATATGTATAGTACAGTGATGGTATTCTAAGTTTTATTTGTGTATTTATTTATTTTCATTTGGGATCATATTTTGAATGATACCCGCGATTAAAGGGACTCTATAGTCACCATATAAAAGCAAGAAAGACAGGTCCCCCAGCCTTCCTTCTTGCTTTTATATGAACTTTCATTAATTAAAAAAAAAAATTCGGTGGTTTTATATTAAAAACTTACCTCCGTTCTAGCGCCGAGCTCCCCGCTAGGCCGCGCCCCCTTTTTCGTCAAAATGACGAAATCGCGGGGCCCAATGGGACGGCTTCGCGCTGGACCAATCGCGTTCTTCATAGAGCGGCATTGAATGCCGCCCTATAAAGAACCTGAGCGCTTTACCGCGCATGTGCGCGGAATGCGCGTTCGCGAGCTGAGCTGTCTGACTGACAGCTCAGCTCGCTTTCTAAAATTAGCAATAAGGGGGGGGACCTACTGTCCCCCCCCGGCCCCCACCCCTGTGCGGCGGGTGGGGGCCCTAAAATTATCAATGAGGGGGGGGACCTACTGCCCGGCCCCCACCCCTGAGCGGCGGGTGGGGGCCCTAAAATTATCAATAAAGGGGGGGACCTACTGTCCCCCCCCGGCCCCCACCCCTGTGCGGCGGGTGGGGGCCCTAAAATTATCAATGAGGGGGGGACCTACTGTCCCCCCCCCGGCCCCCACCCCTGAGCGGCGGGTGGGGGCCCTACAATTATCAATAAGGGGGGGACCTACTGTCCCCCCCCGGCCCCCACCCCTGTGCGGCGGGTGGGGGCCCTACAATTATCAATAAGGGGGGGGACCTACTGTCCCCCCCCGGCCCCCACACCTGTGCGGCGGGTGGGGGCCCTAAAATTATCAATGGGGGGGGGACCTACTGTCCCCCCCCGGCCCCCACCCCTGAGCGGCGGGTGGGGGCCCTACAATTATCAATAAGGGGGGGACCTACTGTCCCCCCCCGGCCCCCACCCCTGTGCGGCGGGTGGGGGCCCTAAAATTATCAATGAGTGGGGGGACCTACTGTCCCCCCCCCCGGCCCCCACCCCTGAGTGGCGGGTGGGGGCCCTACAATTATCAATAAGGGGGGGACCTACTGTCCCCCCCCCGGCCCCCACCCCTGTGCGGCGGGTGGGGGCCCTACAATTATCAATAAGGGGGGGGACCTACTGTCCCCCCCCGGCCCCCACCCCTGTGCGGCGGGTGGGGGCCCTAAAATTATCAATGAGGGGGGGGACCTACTGTCCCCCCCCCGGCCCCCACCCCTGAGTGGCGGGTGGGGGCCCTACAATTATCAATAAGGGGGGGGACCTACTGTCCCCCCCCGGCCCCCACCCCTGTGCGGTGGGTGGGGGCCCTAAAATTATCAATGAGGGGGGGGACCTACTGTCCCCCCCCCCGGCCCCCACCCCTGAGCGGCGGGTGGGGGCCCTACAATTATCAATAAGGGGGGGACCTACTGTCCCCCCCCCGGCCCCCACCCCTGAGCGGCGGGTGGGGGCCCTAAAATGATCAATAAGGGGGGGGACCTATTGTCCCCCCCCGGCCCCCACCCCTGAGCGGTGGGTGGGGGCCCTAAATACAAAGGGGGGGGACCCTAGTTAACCCTCCCCCCCCCCAAAAAAATATCTCCCTACCTACCCCCCTCACCCTAAAAATAATGAGGGGGGACCATTAACTAAAAACCTGTAAAAAAGAAAAAATTAGATAAAATCTACTTACCATTCGATGTTTTCTTTCTTCTAAAATCTTCTTTCTTCAGCCCCAAAAAAGGCCAAATAAAAATCCATAATAACCGACGCAATTAAAAAAAAAAAAAAAAAAAAACGAGCGCAAAAAAAAAATAATCCATCTTCACCCATGGAGGGCTCCGCGCAGACTGAGCTCCGCAGGGTGGGGAAGGCTTATAAAGCCTTGCCCCGCCCTGCAATTAGGCTAAGAACACTCTGATTGGTGGGTTTGAGCCAATCAGAGTGCTCTTTGTCATTTTACAAGCGTGGGAAAGTTCTTTGGAATTTTCCCACGCTTGTAAAATGACACAGAGCACTGTGATTGGATGGATTTCAAGCCATCCAATCACAGTGCTCTGTGTCATTTTACAAGCGTGGGAAAGTTCTTTGGAATTTTCCCACGCTTGTAAAATGACACAGAGCACTGTGATTGGATGGATTTCAAGCCATCCAATCACAGTGCTCTGTGTCATTTTACAAGCGTGGGAAAGTTCTTTGGAATTTTCCCACGCTTGTAAAATGACACAGAGCACTGTGATTGGATGGATTTCAAGCCATCCAATCACAGTGCTCTTTGTCATTTTACAAGCGTGGGAAAGTTCTTTGGAATTTCCCCACGCTTGTAAAATGACACAGAGCACTGTGATTGGATGGGTTTCAAGCCATCCAATCACAGTGCTCTGTGTCATTTTACAAGCGTGGGAAAATTCCAAAGAACTTTCCCACGCTTGTAAAATGACACAGAGCACTGTGATTGGATGGCTTGAAATCCATCCAATCACAGTGCTCTGTGTCATTTTACAAGCGTGGGAAAATTCCAAAGAACTTTCCCACGCTTGTAAAATGACAAAGAGCACTCTGATTGGTTTAAACCCACCAATCAGAGTGTTCTTAGCCTAATTGCAGGGCGGGGCAAGGCTTTATAAGCCTTCCCCACCCTGCGGAGCTCAGTCTGCGCGGAGCCCTCCATGGGTGAAGATGGATTATTTTTTTTGCGCTCGTTTTTTTTTTTTTTTTTTTTTTTAATTGCGTCGGTTATTATGGATTTTTATTTGGCCTTTTTTGGGCTGAAGAAAGAAGATTTTAGAAGAAAGAAAACATCGAATGGTAAGTTTTTTTTATCTCTTTTTATTTATTTATTTTTTTACAGGTTTTTAGTTAATGTTCCCCCCCTCATTATTTTTAGGGTGAGGGGGGTAGGTAGGGAGATAATTTTTTTTTGGGGGGGGGAGGGTTAACTAGGGTCCCCCCCCCTTTGTATTTAGGGCCCCCACCCACCGCTCAGGGGTGGGGGCCGGGGGGGACAGTAGGTCCCCCCCTTATTGATCATTTTAGGGCCCCCACCCGCCGCACAGGGGTGGGGGCCGGGGGGGGGACAGTAGGTCCCCCCCTTATTGATAATTTTAGGGCCCCCACCCGCCGCACAGGGGTGGGGGCCGGGGGGGACAGTAGGTCCCCCCCTTATTGATAATTTTAGGGCCCCCACCCGCCGCACAGGGGTGGGGGCCGGGGGGGGACAGTAGGTCCCCCCCTTATTGATAATTTTAGGGCCCCCACCCGCCGCACAGGGGTGGGGGCCGGGGGGGGACAGTAGGTCCCCCCCTTATTGATAATTTTAGGGCCCCCACCCGCCGCACAGGGGTGGGGGCCGGGGGGGGGACAGTAGGTCCCCCCCCTTATTGATAATTTTAGGGCCCCCACCCGCCGCACAGGGGTGGGGGCCGGGGGGGGACAGTAGGTCCCCCCCTTATTGATAATTTTAGGGCCCCCACCCGCCGCACAGGGGTGGGGGCCGGGGGGGGACAGTAGCTCCCCCCCTTATTGATAATTTTAGGGCCCCCACCCGCCGCACAGGGGTGGGGGCCGGGGGGGGGACAGTAGGTCCCCCCCCTTATTGATAATTTTAGGGCCCCCACCCACCGCTCAGGGGTGGGGGCCGGGGGGGACAATAGGTCCCCCCGTTATTGATAATTTTAGGGCCCCCACCCGCCGCACAGGGGTGGGGGCCGGGGGGGGGGGGGACAGTAGGTCCCCCCCCTTATTGATAATTTTAGGGCCCCCACCCGCCGCACAGCGGTGGGGGCCGGGGGGGGGAAGGAGAGTAGGTCTCCCCCCCCCCCCCTTCAACCACTATTGTGGACAGTAATCGTCCCTGTGGGTTCGGGCTTCAGCTGTCAGCTGAAGCTGAAGCTGTCAGCTGAAGCCACGCCCACAGCAGTGCTGACAGGCTGTCAGCACACAAAGCGCGTTCACAGTGCTTTGTGTGCTGATAGCCCGTCTGATGCATTCACCCAGAATGCATCGGACGGGAGGCCTTTTTAGGGCCTCTGAACTCGGAAGTCCCTCTGGTGGCCGTCTGATTGACTGCAACAAGAGGTGTTCCAAGCTTCCAATGTAAACACTGCATTTTCTCAGAAAATACAGTGCTTACAAGAAAAAGGCTCCGGGTAGCTGTAGCACTCACCTGAACAACCTCATTAAGCTGAAGTTGTTCAGGTGACTATAGTGTCCCTTTAAATAATTTTAGACGTTTATTTAAAGCAGTACAACAGCTGCAGAGCTCCTTCCTCCGGCGCTCCTGAGGCCTTTCTTGCCAGGGAATACGCCGATTCTCTCTGTTTTTTGTATTCATACAAGGGTTACCCCCTACGGAGTTCTACAGCCACACTCTAATTCCCCTTGTTGGGAACCAAGCACTTCGGTGCCTTCCGTTTTTTGTTTATCTTCTTTTAGAGGTTTTAGTACCTTTAGAGTGTGCGATCACATTTACTTTATTATCACAGCAAAGACTCATCATGACTAATTTTCTTTCCCAGTTGAAAGAATCTAATCAGTGGTGCACGGATATTGACTCTGTGTTCTCAGACCAAGACATAACCTATTTACCTGAACAAGACAACATCAATGCTAAGTTTAGAACCCTTTCAAACCTTTGCAAACAGCAAATTAGACTGGGATGGGAGGTGACCTCATTACAAAAATATCTAAGCAAGTCAATGATCCCAAGAGGTTTGAGGGTCCAGACCACCCCCAACATAGAGTTAGATGACCCAACCCTCCTGAAGGAATGGGAAGAGGCAGCAAACAACTGCTCTAATAAATTTATGGATATACTGTTAAGATTTGAAACTGACAGATTAAAGACAGTGAATGAGAAAGTAAACCTGGCAGTGGAGGGGACACAAGGGTGTAAAGATGACCCTTCCTTCACTGTGCAGGAACAGAGATTACAACAAAATCTGAAAAAATATCAAAATAATGTGAAAAGCCGAAAACATGGCAAGTTTATTAGGGACAATGATGATTATAAAAAAGGAAGGGTGTATAGACGCTTTAGGAAGACAACAAGGGCAGACTCTGATCAATATATGACATCAGACTATGAGACGTCCGACACAGATAACGAACAGGTGACCAATCCGACAGGTAATACAAATCCGCAGTCCCAAAAAGGCATCTTTAAGAAAGGGGTGGCTTTTTTAGGGCAAACCCCCCGAGAGGGGGAAATACAAACCCAGAGACAGACCCGGTACAGAGGAAGGGCACGCAAACGGTACTAGAAAATGACATGAGGGTAGTCAACTTAACCGAGATTATCTTGACTCCCACACAGGTTAAGGTATTGATGAGGGGACTGTCCTTTGTTCCAACCCCCCCATTCAATCACTTTGAATGGATCAAAGATATTAACTTGTTTGGGAGGAGGTTAGCCCTACATAAGTTCTTCAAACTCAAGGACGATAAGAAAGCAAAAGAACTGGGGTTTAATCCCAGGGAGTACCAATGCCTACAGGAATTGGTGTCTCTGTTAGAAGACAACGACAATACCCCGACTGCACCATATACTGATTTATGTCAGCGGAGTAAGTTCACTCCCAACCTTAGAGAGTTTAAGAACATCGATACCTTCATTGAATCCACTACGACTATGATCAAAAAGATCAATACAGATATGTTGAGAGTACATCCAAGAAGCAATCTCTCTGGTAATGAATGGAAAGCTCTGTGTGAACTAAAGGAAAATGAACAAATAATAATCAAACCTGCCGATAAGGGAGGCAACATTGTCCTCCTGACTAGGAAGCACTATATACAACTGGTCGAAACTATCCTGTTTGACGAGAAGACATATAAGCTACTACCCTCGGATCCATCTGTAAGATATCAGATGGACTATAAAACACTGTTGGATCAAGCCTTTGACAATGGTATACTGTCAAAGAATGAATACGGAGGCATCTACATTAAAAATCCGACGATTTCCACATTTTACTGCCTTCCAAAAATTCACAAGCAACAACCAACCCTGACAGCAAGACCTATTGTCTCAGGGACAAATAGTTTCACTAGCAGAGGCAGTATTTATGTGGATAAAATTCTTCGGCCTTTCGTAGAAACTTTGCCTTCGTATCTAAAAGACACTAAGGACACATTAAAATGCCTTACACTTGTCACAGTACCCAAGGGTGCAGTTTTATGTAGCCTAGATGTGGAAAGTCTATACTCCTCCATCCCACATGCGAGTGGTCTAGACCACGTTGGTTATTTTCTCAAAAAGAGAGGCGTTGAACATAATACACATACCACTTTTGTACTAGACCTCCTGAGATTCATTCTCACGCATAATTTTTTCATCTTTCAGAATAAATATTACCACCAGGTGCAGGGGACGGCGATGGGGACATCTTGTGCCCCATCATACGCCAACCTGCACCTGGGTTGGTGGGAATGTGAAAAGGTCTTTACGGAGCACAATGCGGCTTTCACTGACTGTATCTTTTTGTGGAAAAGATACATAGACGACATTCTCATTATTTGGACAGGCACTCAATCACATTTTGAGACCTTTGTAGAAACACTCAATAGAAATAATCTGAACCTCAAATTCACTATGGAGTTTGGAGACCAGTCATTAAATTTTCTAGACTGCACACTTAGGATAACTAAAGACTTGGAGATCGCAACTACCCTATACCGTAAGCCAACTTCCACCAACAATATGCTACGGTGGGAGAGTCACCACCCCACCCCACTCAAAAGAGGGATCCCGGTGGGTCAATATCTCCGGCTTAGGAGGAACTGCTCCACTATTGAGGACTTCAAGTTAAAAGCAATGGAACAGAAGCTCAGATTTAAACAAAGGGGCTATCCAAATCGCTGTTTAAAACTTGCCTATCAGAGAGCGCTTAAATGTACCCGTGAAGAGCTGCTCAAGGATGAGCCCATACAGGACGCTAAGAAACTGATTAGATGTATAGCAAACTATGATGCCGGGTGGGATGAGGTAAAGAAGGTGTTGGGGCGCTTTTGGCCGTTATTAACACAAGATCCACATTTAAAGGACACAATCTCCAATAAAGTGTCCATCACAGCGAGGAGGGGAAAAAATATGAAAGAAATGCTCGTACCCAGCTACCTTTCCACATCCAACAAAACAAACAAGACCTGGATGACTGTACACGGCACGTACCAATGTGGGAAATGTGTTGCGTGTACTTTTATAGCTAAAGGGTCGAAAACTCTCACTAACCATAATAATTCTGTGGAAATTCCTATAAAACAGTTTTTTAACTGTAATACTCAAGGAATGATTTACCTACTCACCTGTAAATGTGGGATGAAATATGTGGGCAAAACCATACGCCCATTTAAGAGACGGATTATGGAACACGTCCACTCCATAACTTCTAACAGAGACACGCCAGTTGCCAGACACGTCAGATCCAACCATATGGACACCCCCAGATGTATCAGATTTGCGGGGATAGAGAAAATCCAACTGGGTAAAAGAGGTGGAGATTTAGACCAAACCCTTAAAAGAAGGGAGTGTTATTGGATATACAAATTCGATACACTAGCCCCTAAGGGTCTAAACGAAGGTTTTACCTTCACACCTTTTATCGAATCATGATGAGCCTCACTGTGTATATATGTATATGGATTTGTGTTGTCCAGTCTCTAACTAATGTCTCCATGCGCACAGATATTATTCTATGTATACATGAAGCGTGATTTACCAGGTGCCTACTTACTGACCACATAGCAAGTAACCAGATAGTGCCTATCCACTTATATTGCTGTCCTCTATGTTCTCCCTTTCATTGTAGCGGGTGGACCAAATGGTGGGTTCCTAATATATGGGCTGTAGCCCCCATCCCTAAATAGGATCTTTTCCTATTAATATATAAAGTAAGGGCTCGCCATCTATACTAAGTGCCCCCCCCCCGCCCCCCAATAATCACAATCAGTGTCACTGTAATAATAAGAATAATTATTATGCTCCCTTCTTTACATATCTATGATGTGCAATGGTAGCAAAAAATAATATCTTTTTTTGAGGTTCACAGGCTCTGTGTAACATTGATAATATGTGTTTTCAGCCATTTGAATTTTCATCTGCTTAATTGCAATAACAACAATAGTGACATGAGGGTTTTTTTTTATAAGCCCATTTACCGCTGTTTGGGGTACATATACAGGACAGCTTTCAATGTAATAGAGGTAGGCAATAACGTGAAGTATTAGCCGTCGGTATGCTTACATATGGGGGAGGAGTTTTTCTACTGTCAGTCAGTCAGTCACTGACACCCTCGCGATGCTCCGCCCCTTTTACACCCACGTGGGCGGACGTAAACATTATTGACAGGCGCCACAGCGTTTGGAAATCGGGCGCGAAAGGGCAAGACACGCCCAGCGACGTGATTGGCTACTAGCGCTATCGGTCTGGGTATTTAAACCCTGTAAGGCACAAAGCCGGTTCACCTTTGAAAAAGGCGCTCTAACAGCGCCGAAACGGACGTTAGGTCGTTTTTTCGTTTTCATTCTTTTAAAATGTTTCACCAGCACGGTTGATGTGACCACTGAGGGAGGGCTGAGGGTGTTAGCGATGCCTAACCCACGTCAGAGTTATCCTGTTGTAGTGTAAAGTGTAGAAATCCTTTTTTCTTTCTCAGCAGCAGTATCTTGGATAACTTTCTGGACAACCAAACGCACTAAGCGGAGGTTATTTGCACAAGAGCTTAGGCAGATATGAGGATAGAAATCTTTTTCCTTCCCTAACAGGTCCACTACAGTCCTCTATGGGAAAACAGACAACGTTTGCAGCTATTTGATCCTGCTAGCCCTAAACCATTATTGGGCTGACACGTTATGTACTTTATACAGAAAGTTGCAACTTTGTGTCTCCCGGTTCACAGAAAGATACTGTGTTCCCTATAGGCTGCAACCTGACTTGAACTAACTAGAGAGTACAGAATCCACATAGCTCATAATTGGGCTAATATGAATCAGGTCGACTACAACCTCTATGATTATTAAGACAACTTTTGCAGTTATTTTACCCGGCTAGTCCCGAATCTGCATTGGGCTGACGCTCTGGGTTTCACGTGTAATAAGTTGTAAGAAGGTGTCTCCCTGTTCAATTAGAGATACCCTATTTTCTTAGAGGTGGTAGTCTGATTTGTATCTGTCTCTCTGGCGGGGAGTTTTCTACACGCTGATGCAAAGGGACCTTAGACAGCTACTGGTTGGTTGTGTTTTTCAGGATTGGCAATCCTTCATGCACCACACTGTGTAAGCAGTCGCTGCGTCCCCTGCCAGCGCCAACTACACTACGGGTTGCCTACGGGCCACTCTCTATTTTCAGACCCACCCTAATATGTATAGTACGGTGATGGTATTCTAAGTTTTATTTGTGTATTTATTTATTTTCATTTGGGATCATATTTTGAATGATACCCGCGATTAAATAATTTTAGACGTTTATTTAAAGCAGTACAACAGCTGCAGAGCTCCTTCCTCCGGCGCTCCTGAGGCCTTTCTTGCCAGGGAATACGCCGATTCTCTCTGTTTTTTGTATTCATACAAAGGTTACCCCCTACGGAGTTCTACAGCCACACTCTAATTCCCCTTGTTGGGAACCAAGCACTTCGGTGCCTTCCGTTTTTCGAAATAATAGTGCACAAGCGCTGCCCGTTCATAACCCTTATCACCCAAACTGACACCGCGGGAAGGTAGATAATCCTCACAGGGACCTTTCATGCCAACACATACCACCTGACTTCAACTCGATGCCTTGCCCGGCAACGGACCGGAGCGAACACAAGGGAGCGCGGAGATCCCAGGGAGGAGGCGGACAGGACAAATTGGACCCCTGGAGGTTACAACAGAAATAGGGACAGCACATAAGGCGGTCATACGCGGGACCCTGATTAAAATAGCAACAAGACACAAGAAACAGAAAGCGGAGACCCTTTTTGAACTCCAAAAGGCGCTTAGAAAGGCAGAATTAAAACATAACCGACACCTACAGCCGAGTGGCTCCAGGGGCTCAGGGACCTGCAACACAGGATATGGAACACAGCGGTCGAGGACCTAGGTAAGGATCTAACCCGCAAAAAACGTCTATACTACAAGCGCTCCAATAAAATGGATACCCTACTATGGAGGGTACGAACACTAACCCAGAAACACTCATGGCCGACATAACGCTCATCCCCAAACCCGGAAAAGACACAACAGAACCGTGACCTATTTCCCTGATAAACTTCGACGTTAAAGTGTTTGCTAAAATTCTGGCGACAAGGCTAAACCCCCTACTGACGACCCTGATCCACATGGACCAGGTTGGTTTCGTACGCCTTCTCTGATCCTGTCTCTGGACGCAGAGAAGGCGTTTGACAGGGTCCAGTTGCACTATCTCTTCACGCTGCTGGAACACTTGCGAATACTGGGACCATTCATCACAGGGATTAGGGCCCTGTACGCAGAACCCAGTGCACAAACAAATATACAGGGCTCCGGGCCAGGGGGGAGAGGAATACAAAGTTTCTGCATATGCGGACGACATCTTGATCACACTGACCAATCCCGAGCGTTCACTGCTACTGTTCCTGCTAACGGAGTACGGCTATGTCTCGGGTTATAAGACCAACCTAGAAAAATCCGTGGCCATGCCAATAGAGGTCACCCGGATACAAACCACCCACGCCATTAAAATCACGACATCCAACATTAAATACTTGGGGGTCAGACTTACAGCAGACCCGGACAAACTTTACACTGAAAACTTCACACCCAGTATACAAGCACTCTGCCAGGATATAGAGAGATGACAGGACAAGCCAATCTCATGGATAGGCAGGTTACACGCAGTTAAAATTACATTATTGCCACGCTTTTTGTTCCTGTTCCAGGCCCTGCCCGTTAAAATAACCAAACAAGACCTGACACCGCTACAACGCGCCATAGATCATTTTATATGGGCACAAAAAAGACATAAAGTGGCTCGGCAGGCACTATACCGGCTGAAGCCCAGGGGTGGTCTGGGGCTCCCAAATAGCGGCCTGGCTCTCCCAGGCAGGATACCGTCGCTCGGTAGAGCTGGAAACCCACCTAATGTGCACGAACCTACCCCAATTCTTGATATGGGTGCCCAAACAAGACAGACAAGCCCTCCAAACCTCCTGCCCAGCGATCCTCAATTCTATTAGAATATGGAACCTGACAGCAACCAAACACGCCTTAAAAAACACACCATCACCAATGACTCCATACCTACGAAACAAAGCATTTGAGCCCTGGCTGAATTGTTTGACAATGGGACTTTCAGAACGTTCGATAACCTAAAAACACTAGCTCCCCTAGCCACAAAGGATGTATTCAGACACATACAACTCCAGGACTTTGCCAAAAACTGAGAGATTCGAAATGCAGCCCAAACCCCAATGACGTTCTATGAAAGACTGTGCGCCTCAGAATCCGAACAGAAAGGCCTGATAACAACCATATATGCACAACTTAGTGCTCCGGACAGGACCAACAAAGACCCTCAATATATTGGAAAATGGGAGACTGACTTGGGAAAAGAAGATCTCGATCTGAGGGTATTGGACATATGGAAGGGGTAGATGGAATGGGACACATAGAGGGGCTGTGGGGCAAAGTGAATGAGATACATGGAGGGGCTTTGGGGTCGAGGGAATGAGACACATGGGGGGGCCTTGGCGCAGTAATGAGACACATGCAGGATCTGTAGGGAATGAGACACCTGGGGGAGGAATGAGATGTGGGGGTGGGGTGCAAGGCAATTTTCGCACTGGGGCCTGGTGGATTCTAGTTACAGCTCTGTACCTAGGTGCTGTTATAGATACAGGTTGTGCTCAAAAGTATGCATACTCTTGGAGACTATCTCCCTGTGTTATATATCATTTACTCCTGGTTTAAGCATTAAAACTTTATTTTGCCTTTTCAGATTGACTTTTTTGGTGGATTCTAGTTACAGCTCTGTACCTAGGTGCTGTTATAGATACAGGTTGTGCTCAAAAGTATGCATACTCTTGGAGACTATCTCCCTGTGTTATATATCATTTACTCCTGGTTTAAGCATTAAAACTTTATTTTGCCTTTTCAGATTGACTTTTTTGAGACTTGGGTGTGTTTTTTTTCCTTTATCAGTTGTAGTGAGATATATATATTTTATATATATTTTGAGCGTCTTAGACATTCTTCTATTTTGGGTTCTCCTTTATTTTCTTATATATCTTTTGTAACAGTTACCTATAAGGCCCCTAATTCTAGCAGGTGGTATAGCTGCCCATTCGTCTTGGCAAAATGCCTCCAGGTCATGTAAAGTCTTTGGTTGTCTTGCATGAACCACAAATTTAAGATTCCCTCACCCCCCCTCCTCCTCCCGCCCCCCCCCTCCAGAGTGGCTCAATGATATTAAGATCAGGAGACTGTGATGGCCACTCTAGTACCTTCACCTTTTTCTGCTGTAACCACTGGAGGGACAACTTGGCCTTGTGCTTAGGATCATTGTCATGCTACAAAGTCCCCCCTCTCCCCAAACATCAGTGAGCCATCACCATGCTTCGCAGTGGGGATTGTATTCTTTTCACTATAGGCCTTGTTGACTCCTCTTCCAACATAGCGCCAAGTGATAAAGCACCTTGAAGTCGCTTTCCCTTTCAAGGGAGGTCTGGATCCTCAGTCAGCTTGCCGCTCTCTCAAAATCAGGAATCAGGTGGGTAAGTATAAATGATTTATTTGGTATAAACTACAATACAAAATACAGTACTAGCTCACCGGTCTGGGGAGTAGATTTCTGTTATCATTATGATTAAAAAGGAGCCAAAATTTCTGCTAGGGTATGCAAACCTTTGAGCACAACTGTGACAAACGCGACAATAACACTATCTCCAAAAAAGAATGATGAGAATCAGACAGAAGATTCAGAATCTCCACAGGAAGATTTACATATCTGCAAGAAAATTCATGAGTCTCCTAGGTTTCCTTACATCCACCACAGGCATTGCACGGTGGGCTCAGTGGAGCATGCATCTGATACAGAAGGAATTCCTACGGCATTTCCACAGAAGAGAACCCAACTGGGAAGAGCAGATCAAGATTCTTGTCAAAGAACAACTGAACTTGTGTTCAGAAGAACCAAGTTGGCAGATGATTCCCATAGGTGCCAGTCAAAGAGGAAGGGGAGCTCATTGCGGAACTTTGTAGAAACAAGGGATATGGTCTACCAGTGAAAGTAAATCACATTCTAACATAAGAGAAATGATAGTAAACTCAAACACTCTACCTTCTCTCAGAGTACAGTGGGTGGTGATTCAAGCCGCCCACATAGCAGTGGCGTCATATGTGAATCACCAAAGAGACACCCACAGCAACTGGCTTTTGACAGAATTGTCTTCCAATGAACTTTCCTCAGACTCACCTTCTTGGTATAAAAGCAGTCTATATCCCAAGTCCCGAAAACGTTCTAGGAGATTATATGAGCAGTGCGGACATTTTTCCAGGAGAATGGAGATTGAACCCAGAAATCTTGCACTAATTTTTACGCAGGTGGGGGATACCCCAGATCAATTTTACGGCCAACTCCAAGAATACACAAGTTCAGAAATTCTGCTCCTTAAAGGGACACTATAGTCACCTGAACAACTTTAGCTTAATGAAGCAGTTTTGGTGTATAGAACATGCCCCTGCAGCCTCACTGCTCAATCCTCTGCCATTTAGGAGTTAAATCCCTTTGTTTATGAACCCTAGTCACAGCTCCCTGCATGTGACTTGCACAGCCTTCCATAAACACTTCCTGTAAAGAGAGACCTATTTAGGCTTTCTTTATTGCAAGTTCTGTTTAATTAAGATTTTCTTATCCCCTGCTATGTTAATAGCTTGCTAGACCCCGCAAGAGCCTCCTGTATGTGATTAAAGTTCAATTTAGAGATTGAGATACAATTATTTAAGGTAAATGACATCTGTTTGAAAGTGAAACCAGTTTTTTTTTTCATGCAGGCTCTGTCAATCATAGCCAGGGGAGGTGTGGCTAGGGCTGCATAAACAGAAACAAAGTGATTTAACTCCTAAATGACAGTGAATTGAGCTATGAAATTGCAGGGGAATGATCTATACACTAAAACTGCTTTATTTAGCTAAAGTAATTTAGGTGACTATAGTGTTCCTTTAAGACTGAACCCTCTCTCAGTAGGTCAAGATGCCTTCTCTCAGACTTTTCTCCCTCTCCTACCTATGATTCATTGTCCTCAGAAGAATATATGGAAGGAAGGTAAGAAAGTTATAGCCATCATCTCAGTGTGGCCAAGAAAACCCTGGTTTCCTTTGTTGTGCAGACTAAGTCTGGAACCTTCTTGGATGTTACCAGTTAGATAATTTTTACTGCTACATGGGCCAGCAGTACATTCCAACCCCAAACAGTGATGCTTAGCGGCATGGTTCTTGAACAGGATAGTCTCCTAAACTAGGGTTTATCAAAGGCAGCAGTATATACCCTACTATAATTTAGGAAGAAATCTACATCTGCTGCATCTTTTACTCTTGACAAGTTTTTCAATTTCCCTTATTCCTTCTCAAACTCTTCAATCTGGTTTGGAGAAGAGCATGAGCCTTATTACTTTGCAAGTTCAATCTTCAGCCTTGTCAGCCCTCTGCAACACCACCTGGGCCTTGGATTCTCTTATTTCAAGGTTCCTCAAAGCCAATATGCGATTAGACCTCCTAGGAGGGCATTGGGATCCTCCTTGGGATATGCCTTTAGTCTTAGAAGCCTTAACAGAACCTCCCTTTGTTCCACTGAAAGAGCTTTCCCTAGTTTTGTTCACATATATAACTCTGTTGCTGGTGGCTGATACGACCGCTAAAAGGGTCTCTGAAATACAAGCCTTTTCTTGTGAGAATTCCCATACACAAGTGTTTCATGGCAGATGGTGCTAAATCCCATATTTGATTTCTTACCAAAAGTGGTGTCTACCTTCCACCTTCTTCTGGATATGTTCTGCTCTCATTTAATCCAGAAACTTCCACAGAGATGGAGTCCAGATTAAATCAGATTAAATTAATTTATATTTAAATTATACAATTACCGCAGTTATTTGTACTTCTGTCAGGACCTAGGAAAGTTGAAGCAGCTTCAGCATCTACCCTCAGACATTGGATTGCTAAAGTCATCTGCAAAGCCTATCTTTTGAAAAATCTGACTCCTCCTGAAAAAATCAAGGCACATTCCACCAGATACCTGGCAACTTCATGGGCAGAGATTCCATGAGATGACATATGCAAGGCAGCCACTTGGTCTTCTCCTATAACATTTAATAAACATTACAAATGGGGTTTGTCATCATCTGCCACTTACTTTGGTGTGTTATCATGTATATTTTTTGGTGTTTCTTTATTCCCACCCGTCGTTCTTTTCTTTGCTTGCATATTACCCATAAGTGATGCTGCCATGATGCAGCCAGGAATAACAAACATTGTTATCATATGTACCATAATTCTCTTTTCCTGGCTATTATTAATGGCCGATTAAGATACCCTCTTATTAATGTTTATTCTTTCAGGTTTTAAATGGAAGTATGGAATAAGGTGGTACCTACAGTCTTGTTAATTATTCCCTGTGTTGTCTCGACTGGGGGCAGAACTACCTATAAGGGATGCTGTCATGAATAATAGCCAGGAAAAGAAAATTACGGTAAGTATGATAACAATTTCCCTTAATTGTGTCTGTCATGTTTAATAACCTCCCTTTCTCTTTAGTGGTGTGGCTGTTGAGAGGGAGAGGAACTAATCATATCAAGATTTCGGGTGCTTTATGGGTATAGATCTCTCAAGCTCCACTACATGTTATTGTCCACCTAGCCACCCCATATGCCCCATTTTACATTTTTTTAACACTTTATTTCATGCCCGGACCTAGGTCCTGGGTGCCGCCATCTTTGTCATCTGCACACACTAGATAGCACTGTGAAATTCCCACGCATGCCCAGTTAAACACTTGGACATTCGCTATTGTCTGAAAATCGGATGGGAAATTCGGCTATTCATACATTCATTCGTCAGAAGAACTTTGGTATTCGTTAATTTGTTTGTATTGTTTATTACAAGGAGGGAGCTACAAGCTCGCGGCTCCCTCCTTGTACTATGTAAAATAGAACTCACTATACCCCCCATGCCCCACAATATGACCCCCATATTAACATAATGGAGATTAAAATCTCCTGAATACATGCCCCTTTAATAGATGCCCCTACTTGCTATGCTGTGAGCAAAAAAAAAAAAGACCCCTCCCTCCCCCAATCCAATAAAAAGGGGCATAGCTCATCTATTAAAATAATTAAGTGGGGGACGGGACATAGTGTCCCCCCTCAGCCACCTGAGTGGTGGCTATTCAACTAAACGGTGGCCACCTTTTCTTTTTATTGTATTAGTTCGACAGGATTTATGGCTTATTCTTTGGCCTTTTTGGGGGCTGAAAAAAGAGGACATCTAATGGTAAGTATTTTTTTTTTTCTTTTTACTTTACAGGTTTTTAATTTATTACTCCCCCTTCACTATTTTTAGGTTCAGGGGGTAGGTATGGTTCTATTTTATTGAGGGGGTGACTATGGGCTCAGGTACCCCTAGTCACCTGCAGGGGTTATTTTTACATCAATTTTAATTGATTGTTTTTCCCCGCTATATCAATGCATGGTTAAGTACAGAAATAAAAGAAATGACATGGTGTGCATGCAATTCATTACAGGAGACAACTTATGTCTGTAAGATGAGAACGAGTTGTGGATCAAGCAACCAAACAGTAACAAATTTACATGAGGGTATAACTGTGCAGTGATATGAGCCACATAGTTTATGTGCACTACAATGCGACCCATTTGGGAAGATACGGTCATGCTGTCTTCTAATTATACCCCTAACCAAGGTGGCATCGGGCCGGGGCGGTGTTTAGGTGTGACGTTACACACCATAGTGTAGGGGCTAGACCCCTGTCATCTGAGAGCCAGAGCATCTGGCTATAGGTGAGCAGGCTTGTTGGAGAGCTTAAAAAATATGTGAATTGTAACTAGCCAAACAGTAAGAAAAACAGTAAATAATGAAAATAAATAATAAGCCAATTAGTTAAACAAAAAACAAACGTCCAAACCGCTAATGAGCAATAAGACCCTGGTAACGAGATCAGTTGTTCCGCTAAAGTGGAGGGGACAACTCGTGTTGGGTGTCAGGCATGTGTGCTGTCCTGTTGTGCAGGATTACTCTTCGGGTCCTATAAGACGAGTTTATAGAAAGTTTGGTGCAATTGTACCGTTGTGTGTCACCACCAGGAACCTGGGCGATCTCCAGTGATATTCTATTCCTGCCGCTGGTGACAGTGATATTCTATTCCTGTTGGCTGGTGACAGGATCCAGGGATCTTCCCCACTGTAGTGTGGCCCTAGTGAGATATTGGTAGAAAGAGAAGTTAGAACCTTCAAAAGTTTACAGCGCCTTGCCCTGGAGTGCTGTCAGCAAGGTTCTTTTATCCTATGAGGAGGAACAACTGAGGATGATGTCTTATACCACGATAGTGTGAGCTCTGCCTGAGATCAACAGTCGGTAAATCACATGCAGAGAGAAATTTTTTGCCAACCATGGTGTCAGTAGTGAGGCCACAAGTCATTTTATATAGTGAGGAAGCTCATCAGGCATGATTAAATCAGGTATACCCCTTAATTTTAGGTGCTTGCACCGTGACTTGTCATCAAGAGCGGTGTAGTGGAGTGGGTTTGTTGGTTAGCTTATAGTCTGTTAGGGACAACGGGCCAAACCTGAGGTCTGAAATGCCTTCCTCCGAGGCCCTTACTCTGTCTGTGACTGTTTGTATATCAGCATTTATGACCGCCACATCAGCTGTCAATAGGCTATTAATCTCCATGACCAGGTTTCAAAAGTCTTGTGTCTGGGGCCGACCCGTACTTTGAGGTACCTGTTCAGGGGCTGAGTCAGGCTGTGTGGGATCAGTATCAGTCTGCACAGCCCTGTATATCCCGGTCTCCACCATTTTGGGATGTGGCTGGCAATGAATCAAGGACCCAATATTCCTGGACCCTGAAGCTGGCTCCTGAGTCGGCCTCTGGGTCCGCCACCCCATGGTCGATGTCAGATCAGAGTCTTCAAAAGGCTTAAAGGAACACTATAGTCACCTAAACTACTTTAGCAAAATAAAGCAGTTTTAGTGTATAGATCATTCCCCTGCAATATCCCTGCTAAATTCACTGTCATTTAGGAGTTAAATCACTTTGTTTCTGTTTATGCAGCCCTAGTCACACCTCCCCTGGCTATGATTGACAGAGCCTGCATGAAAAAAAAAACAACTGGTTTCACTTTCAAACAGATGTAATTTACCTAAAATAATTGTATCTCAATCTCTAAATTGGACTTCAATCACATACAGGAGGCTCTTGCAGGGTCTAGCAAGCTATTAACATAGCAGGGGATAAGAAAATCTTAATTAAACAGAACTTGCAATAAAGAAAGCCTAAAGAAGGCTGTGCAAGTCACATGCAGGGAGGTGTGACCAGGGTTCATAAACAAAGGGATTTAACTCCTAAATGGCAGAGGATTGAGCAGTGAGGCTGCAGGGGCATGTTCTATACACCAAAACTGCTTCATTAAGCTAAAGTTGATCAGGAGACTATAGTGTCCCTTTAAGGCCGCTGAGCAGTGCAGACAAACCTGGGTGGTCAGTAGGCCCTGGATCTACACTTCTGACGTTTCGATTTGGCGGAGTGTAGGAATAGCATAGAATGTCTCGTTTGTGTTCACCTTGGGGATTGCCGGTATTTATCTGGGTGGTGGAGGGGTTGAATCCTCCAAAAACAAGCTATTGTTTGGCTTTGTGATAAAAGCCCCCGATTTGTGCATTATTACCCATTTATTATGGAGAATAGTTTCAAGGATGATGTCACAGTATGTACAGTAGGAGATTCAAATGCATTTGAAAAATTACTTTCTATGCTTTTAATATTATGTTTAAGAGCTATAGTTAACAAATGTATTTGCAAGGTCTGAGCAATATGTAAGTGAAATGTAGAAATCAATACCGCTGTATTTATCTTTAAACTAAGTGGCTGGCTTAGTTGTCAGTCTCTAAGTGCTGCCCTTTGCACCTGTCAGTCTGCTTTGAGCGAACAGGAGGAGAAACAGAAATTATGCTTCTGAGCCACCTCCTAGAAGCAGCAGATTTGCATGCAAGGGAAATTCAGATGGAACTTCTTTTAAATATTTTTAAAAAAATATATCATGCGGATCAGTGGTTCCCAAACTTCTTAGATTTAAGGCACCCTTAATATTTCAATATTTTTTGAAGGCACCCCAAGTCAAAACAAATTTCTAGGTTGTATATATGTACAGCACTGCGGCATATACTGGGCTGCTGTTCTGCAGAAATGTTTCCCGGTCAGGGGCAGATCCAGAACCCAATCTCGGAAAGAACATTGGTAGATTGTAAGAACCCCCATATAGTACATTCGTTCGCACTCTTCCAAACTCCTGCAAGGTTGTGTGAATAAAGCATTTTCGAATTGTACATCCGTTCGTTCACACTCTCCCAAAACTCCAGCAAGGGTGTGATTAATAGCGCTTTGTTGTTTGCATACCCAAACATCAGTCAAGACTTGATGAAGGGTACAACAGGAATGTTTTATTATGGGTAGATGGCCCACTTCTATACACAGAGCCCCAGCATGGGGTCTCCAGTAAAAGTATAGGGGAAAAACACCCTGCTTTGTTAGCTTAGAAATAGTAATCGTAAAGTTTCAAGACAATAAGGTTCTTGCTTTATGCATGATTTAATGTTAAATTGTGCTTGATAACAGAGGTCTTTAGTGTTCTATCAACCAATAGAGGTTTCATCTCATCACTTTTACATTTGGTTACAAACTATAATTTTGATTTTTTGGTCTCGCCTGATTTCATAATGTACAAAGAGGGGGAAAAACGGTCATGTAAAGAGATTAAGTGTTCTACATAAGAATTATCCAGGGAACATTTTGTAAATGTTTAAAGAAAACTAATGTAGAAGTAGTTCAAAACCCAATATTATCTTCACTGAAAATTGCAGGTGAGGGAGAACTTTGTTAGAAAGAAAGAAAAAAATACATTAGTTTTTGACGCAGGAAAAATTGCTCATGACTGTCCTGCCTGCATTTCTAAGTAATATTAAATTCCAACATTCATAGAATTAAATTCCTAATATTTTATATTTTCAGATCAAGTTGTCCTTTAGAAAGGTCAGCCGTTTTGGAACCTGTAATTGCTTTAAACTGAAGGCCTGTGACTAGTTGGGTTTACCATTTATGTAACTATATTTGAAACCTATATGATAGTTGTTTACAGGTTACTCTAAAACTCAAAATAAAGAATTTGTAAATATGTATCAGAAGCATCTTTAGGAAAGTTTGAGAAAAAAAAAAACTACCAGAATTATAAAGCAAAATGGTGTAAGGTCAGGTCCATCCAAAATGTAGATCCCTGGCACAACTTTTATTATGGTTTACCAGTAAGTGACAGTACAGCCTACAACAGAAATTTCAAACTCATTTGTCCTGGAGGGCTTATTGAAATAGGTAGGGAGGGCCATATCCATAGCAGCATTCACTAAGTGGGTTTATATCCTCCCATAAAACCCATCACGCAGTAAAAACACCCCAAATAAATAAGTCTGTCCCCTCAACTTTTTTTTCCCCCGTCCAACACTCCATATTGACAACAGCCTTTCATTTTTAGCTCACTGAGACCCATGTATGGTTTCAATACCAGGCAGAGTTCTATTTTTTTCTCCTGTAAGCTGTGGTACCACATGCTTTCTCTCCCCCTTGATTTATCTTAGTGATTGAGGAGACATGCTGTGACCAACCAGTAGCAAATGGCACATGTGGAGATCTCCTGCAGACTGTATGTTTCCTGGGCAGCAGTGTAAGCATGTGTTTGCAGTAATGGCATTTTAATTCAGGTGTGCGTAGAAATAGTATTTGGATGCAGCATTGTGTTTTGTGTGCATTGTTTGTGTTTCATTGCTATGAAGCATTTTTATTAAGTGTTTGAATGTTGAGATGTACATACTGCCCTCAGCCACACACTGGTATATACACACACACACGTAACAATACCTTTCAGCTTTCCTGCCCAATTCACGGCTCACCGTAATCTGTGAAGAAGTGACCTGAAATACCATTCTCCCAGCAGGCAATTGAGAGATACCAACAATGTGACAGTGGACGACCAGACACCTGATCTGAGAACTCTCATCACACAATGACCTAATGGGCCTCCACAACTGCCCTTATGTCTGCACTGCCCACATGCAGTCCTATCCACACTATTGTACACTCACAAATTATGTGGGTTACTACTACTGGAAGCTTTTCATAGTTTAGTATTCTGGGTTTGGTGATGGGAGTGACTTTTAAGAGCATAGTGTGTACTCAGAGGCGCTCATCTGCAGGACTAATTCCAGAGCTGCACGGGCTGTATGCAGCCTCCATGTTTGACAGCTCTAGGCCTCCACTATTTAAGTTATACCAATTTTATTTTTCTGTGGAATAAGGGTGTATGTAGAAGTACATCAGAATGCCTGAAGAAAACATTTACGTCCAGACTGGTCATAACAGATGGGCAGATGTGTGAGTAATCCAAGTTTAATAAGATTTCTCTTATTAAAATGAGCACTATAGGGTCAGGCACACAAACATGCAGTCTGTGCTGGCCCTGTCCTCTTTGTGACCTCTGAATTGCTGTTTATTTGCCATAGGGAAAGCATTGGTTTGGCTAAAATGAGCAAGGGGCAGGGTCAAACACGGATTTGGCCAATCAGCACCTCCTCCTATCCTATTCCTATTGAATCAATGCATCTCTGAGGAAAATTCAGCGTTCCCACACAGTGTGGAGATGCTGAACGGAACTGCTGCCTACTGTGCAGCACTGAGCCAGGAAGCATCTCCAATGGCCTTCTGAGGAGTGGTCACTTGGAGGTTTGGCTAGGGGCAATATAAACACTGCCTTTTCTCTGAAAAGACAGTGTTTGCATGAAAATGCCTGCATATAATGCTTATACGCACCAGAACAACTACATTAAGCTGTATTTGTTCTGGTAACTATAGGGTCCCTGTAAGCTATTTTAGGCTGACAGAATCCTTCAGCCACATACATACACCTTGGCTCAGGCAGCGTTTGAAAACAGACGCTCTGATCTTTCCAGCTTCTATGCAGGGAGTGAAGCAAGGAAGATCAAGGAGACAGCTTAAAAAAAAAAAACCAACAGCAACACACTGTCTGGCCCAAACAGCATGCATAAAAAAATATGGCTGAAGGATCCAGTTATATAGCAGCGGTAGGGAAGAGTCTCTATAAAATACATATTTTTAAAAAAGTTATTTTTTGGAGGGGGAAAGGTGTCCGTTAACTGTAGAGAGCTATTTATGTACATATTGCATTTTTATACACATCTATTTGACATGGTAGCTGTAAAACCTGATAAAAGTGTGCATTATTTCAGACATTCCAAATATAATGCTAATCCATTTTACAAAATGGCCTTGCACAACATTTTTTTTGTTTATTTCGGTGTGGTTTAAACCCCTTGTTAGGACTCAGAAATGCATCGCCATTGATTAAGCAGATACAATAAATTCACAAGGTTCCAGAATGCACAAAATACCTTACTATAGATTAACCAGCTTGTGTGTCACAGCCGAACAAGAGCCATAGGCTGCAGTCCCTGCAACCACACCCCTAACATAAAAGCAACGTGAGCTGCGGCTTACTAGCAACCCAACAAACAAGGACAGGCAGACACTAGGCGTAAATGGTGTTTTGTGCTGGCGAGTGGCCCACTGGATAATGCCATGCATAATTAAATCATTAAATTTTTCAGCGAGTTATGGATATTATGTGAGCACCCAACAGCGAGTCCACATGCTTCGTAGTGATGCTTAGGACCCAAGTTTTGAAAGAAAAAATAAAAAACAACTTTTAAACATACCTATTATAGTCAAGCAGAATTGACTTTATAAAAACACCAAAATAAACTTTGGCTACGAAACACAAGTGGGTCTTGTTATATGCAGCTCTGCAATTTCAGTGCACACATAAAAAAAAAATACATTAAAAACCAGCATTGTTTTATTTTTGTTCACGTAAACCTTTTAACATAGCTAACAACCCCACCCACCACACTAGTCTAAAAAAGTTGAATAAAAACAGCTGAATTATTTTTAAAACAGTACAAAACATATCCATATAACAAGAACTGAAATTGCTTCATTTTTAAAATTAAGTCAGTAGAAAAGTTGAATGCAGACATTCTCCAAATGAGGAGCCACACTAGTCATATATGACCAACAGGTGGCAAAAAAGAAATTCAGATTGGCTGTGCAGTCACATGATTTCACTACTGCATTAAAACCCCCGAATACAATCAGCGCACAAACCAGTTTTCACATTTTGCAAGTCACAGATCAATTACATTACAAAATGTCCGATGTTCTTTTTCCATTATAAAAAGAAAATAAGGCCATCAAAATTGGCATCTTTAAAAGTTAAAATAAAATTGTATGAGAATACAAAAATAGTTGACGCTTCCAGAAGGCTCAGATCTGTTTAGAGGGAATATTCCAGAATCCAGGTTACATGATAGCACAGCCTCGTTCCCCTTGCTGAAAAAAAAACAAAAAAAATATTTTATATATCTAATGAGCTTTTTTTTTTTAAACCTGTGTGACATGTCATGATTCCCTTTTATTCCAGAAGTTTGGTACTTAAGGGGTTAAAATAAATACAAATTATATATACACAGTATCTTAGTGTATCTGACAGTATGCATGGCCCCAACATCAGCCGCTACTGGGACACTAAAATGCTTTTTGGATGCCCCAATCTGTATTAACCAGAAGGAGGAACAAAAAAACTCTGTAAAGACCAGTTATTTGCCTTTGTTTTCCACAACTAACTACATTACAGATGATCTGATAACCAGACAAAATCATAAAAAAAAAAAAATGATTTTAGTATCCCTACCTACTGTCCATTGTTTGTGAAAGAGGGTATATACCATCAGATGCAAAACATTTGACATTTTAACTTTCAAACAAGGTTTTTCTGATGCAGTTTGTGAATTCACAAATTTTAAAAAGGGTTCATTAAGCACCAAAACCCCATTTTAATCTTTAATCTATAATCTAATTCCGGCCTGAATAAAGATTAATAAAAATGCCAATGCTTACATTTGTCTGAGTACATGCCTCTAATGGCCGTTAGGAAGACATCCACTAGACGCACTTGCTACTTAAAAGGGACACTCCAGGCACCCAGACGACTTCTGCCTATTGGAGTGGTCTGGGTGCCAACTTCCACTACCCTTAACCCTGCAACTGTAAATACTGCAGTTTTCATAAACTGCAATATTTACCTTGCAGGGTTAACTCTTCCTCTAGTGGCTGTCTACTAAACAGCCACTATAGGACACTTCCTGGTTCATAGCACAGATTCTGTGCTATAGCGCCGCTGGACGTCCTCACGCTAAAATCCCCATAGGAACGCATTGAAAGCATTTTTCAATGCTTTCCTATGGGGAGGTCTAATGCGTGCGCACGCGCATTAGGTCTCACCCGCCAGATGATGTCGGCGGGGGAGGAGTGTGGGCAGACCCTGGACCACCGCCGAGGGACATCGGCGCTGGACTCCGGTAAGTCACTGAAGGGGTTTAAACCCCTTCAGCAACCTGGGATAGGGGGTGGGAGGGAGACGGGAAACTGTTTTCATGGTACTGGAGTGTCCTTGTAAAAGGATAAATGTCATTTAAAAAAAAAAAAGGTTCTTATGCATTTAAAAACCAGCAGCAACATTTCCATAAATGCTCCAAGCTTTCTTAGGTATATGCCAAAAATTGCAAAATAACTGCATGCAAACCCAAAAATAAAATTAAAAAAAATGGATGTTACAATCCAAATCTACATTGGGATTGATCAAGATCAATCTACATACCTTCTTACGGCGGGGTTCTTGTGTCTCTTCAAAAATCTCCTCTTCTTCCACCTCCACTTCTTCCTCTTCTGGTATAGTGGTTGTATACACAGTTTTCCTTTGAGCTACTTCCTGCAAATACACAAGTAGATTAATCCTAACTAATACAACTTGTAGCCAACTCTGCCTTTGAAATGTAGTCTACCAAACTTTGATTGTGATAAATAGAACAGCTTTGGGTAAATTCTTTGAGCTATATTCTAGAGTAGTTGAAGCAAAATTTGAAACCCATCCAGAATTCGCAGTATAATCCCTTGGTAGGACAGGTGTGGGTTCAAAAGAAACTGTCTTTGTTTAAATGATTTGGTGTCTTAATATTTCAATTCACTAAACTCAAAGTGGTAGCAATTGTAATCTGAATGGCAAAAATTCCCTTGCAATTTCACTGCTCAATTCACTGTCATTTAGGAGTTAAATCACTTTGTTTCTGTTTATGCCGCCCTAGCCACACCTCCCCTGATTGTGACTGACAGCCTACATGAAAACAAAATGGTTTCATTTTCAAGAAGATGTAACTTAATTTTAAAGTTTGTATCTCCTGCTCTGTGAATTAAACTTTAATTAAACACCGGAATCTTCTGCAGAGTCTAGCAAGCTATTAACATAGCAGGGGATAAGAAACTCTTAATTAAACAGAACTTGCAATAAAGAAAGCCTAAATAGGGCTCTCTTTACAGGAAGTGTTTATGGAAGGCTGTGCAAGTCACATGCAGGGAGGTGTGACCAGGGTTCATAAACAAAGGGATTTAACTCCTAAATGGCAGAGGATTGAGCAGTGAGGCTGCAGGGGCATGTTCTATACACTAAAACTGCTTCATTAAGCTAAAGTTGATCAGGAGACTATAGTGTCTTTAAGTAGTATGCAGCTAGCAGAATCTGAGTATAGATATAGCTATAATTGTATTTATTTTTTTTATTTCCTCCTTCAGACGACAGTTGCAATTGTTAAAGGAGAGATTAAGGGCAGCTACCAGATATCACATTATAATGTACAATCCATTGAGAAACCCCTAAAACCACTAGCATAGGTTAACACAAAGCTATAGCAATAGAACTTGAGACTTTTCAACCTTCACATATTTAACCCCTTAAGGACACATGACATGTCTGACGTGTCATGATTCCCTTTTATTCCAGAAGTTTGGTCCTTAACGGGTTAATGAGTTTCTTTTTTGTGGTCAGTTTAACACAAAAACACACCTCTCCCTGAGAATTCTTCAGGATGACCTGGACATCTTCACCAGTTCCCCAGGAGCTTTGGTTCTTCCAGATGAGATCAGTTGGTGGACTTGCAGGAACTCCGGCATTTACAGCCCAGATCTAGTTTGAATAAAGATTGCATGTTTTACAAATTGAGATAGGGGAAATTAAAACAAAAAAAGCAAGAGAATCAGCTATAATTTTATAAAGACATTAACAAATAATAATTAATAATTAATTAATAATTTAACAAAAATGTTTTTTTTAACTATGGTAATTTTGGTGAGTGAAGCCAGCATATCTGCCTACCGTTACAGTCTGGCCTGCTTTGAGCACATATCTTGAGGTAAACTTGTAATTCACAGACGTCTCTCCAATAGTTCTGGTCAATTCCCAGCCACCCAAAGGTTGATCCTGTGTAGAATTGTGTTAAAAAATAAAATAAAGAAAAGCAGGAAGAGTTTACAAACTTTCAAACATTGGCCCAATAAACTAGTTCGTTTTAACTTACTATATGTGGCCTTAAAAAGGTGTACATCGGCTAAAGATAAATCGCTTGTTTTTATACTCGTGGTCTAACATTGGGATATGTAATACAGACTCCACCAAACCAAATTTTGGCACTTCCAGGGTTATTCACTAGTGAGGATTGACAGGAATTCAAAGTGAATTTCAAATTTAAGGTCAATATAGTCAAACTGGAAGCATAGCTGACCCAGCAGCCTTACCTGCTCTGAATTGTTCTTAAGTCGGATAAATTTTCCATCAACATCCAGCTCATCAATAGACACGTTACCAGTTGCAGATGCAGAATGAGCAATGCTCACACTGCTGCTTGCCTCAGATTCCTCAACATCAACCCTCTTCCTTTTACCTTTAGTGGTGCGAACACTGCGGCTTGAGGAAGCTCGAGACACGGTCACACGTGAAGATGGGCTTGGAGATAATTTCAATCTGGAAAAACATTGTGTGGTATTATTGCATACATGAAGTTTGATATTAGATAAAATATATTCAGTAAAACGTGTATAATATGAGGTACTCCAATAACTTAATATGCAGAACTCCCTGGGTCCAGGGCTAAAGACAATTTGCAAATACAACAGAAGTGTAGGCATCAAACCTAGTAGGAGAATGTTGGACTTTACGGACAGCACCCCTGTAGTGCCACCAGAGGACTTTCAGTGCTAGAAGACCGGCCATATGAAAAGGTCACTTTTGTGGTTTAAAGTAGGCCTCAAAGACATTTTAAAAATGTGGTACCAAAATATGGAATTAAGAACTGCAGTTCGCTGGCTTTTATTGTTGCTAGGAAGCCTTCAAATCATGGTAAATATGCAATGATACTTCACACAAACTTTAGAGCTCACACAGTGTACAAATTAGGGAAGTGAAACAATGGTCTTACATATATACATGTGTTTTACCAAGTGCAGCACTGGCTAAGAAATATACAAACATGTTAGCAGACAAGAATGTATTTTACAGAATATATTCTTATAGGGTAATTTCTACAGGAAAGGACTTGAAGGCTGAAAGAAAAGGTTTGGAGGGCACCCAAGTCAATCATGGTTAATGTTCCTTCACCAACATGTAGGGCAGTCTCCAATAGAACAAGGTGTTACTACACATCAATTAAATTGCTTACCTTTCCTCTTCGCCTTCCAGCAGTTTTCTGTATGCAGTGATTTCCATGTCCAGGGCTAGTTTCACATCTAGAAGTTGTTCGTAATCACAAAGCTGCTGCTGCATTTGATCTCTAATTTCTGCCATCTCCCTCTCCCTTTCAGCCAGTAGTCGTCTGCTGTTGTCCTTCTCCTTCGCCAGCATTTCTTCTAGTTCTTGCAATTGTTCTTGCCATGCTCTTGACTAGTGTAAAAAAAATAAAATAAAAAAAAATGTAAAATGTATTTTATTTACAAGGGCGTGGAAGCAGGCTGGTAAGCTGGAAGCAGGCATTTTCACCTTTAGAAGTTCTGCAAAGCTGGACTATTGGAATGTTCATAATGTACCAACACAGCCTTTTCCACTTTTAAAAGCAGTATGTAGCGTTGCCTCATTGCTCACATAATTACCTCCTTTTGAAGCTCAGAAAGCTGAGACGTGAGGCTATCAATCCGCAGGCGGCTTTCCATAACCTCCTCCCGAGAGCTGTTTGCTGCAGAGCTGTTCATTTCAGAAGACAGCCTGGCGTTCTCCAGCTGAAAAGCAAATATACTTTCTCAAACACACCAAATCAGGAAGTGTACCAAATACGGACATTTCACAAGTCCACTAATTTCAAAACCACATACAGGAATTGGTAGATTTCCTAAGGAAATGCAGTCACTATACAGAAAATTAACACTTTTTTTTTTTAAATTAACAAGTGGAAGTGGGAAAAATAAAAAAACGCTTTTGTCAGGTAATCATGTCAATTTATATATGCACACAAACAGCTTGGTTTAAAACCAATTCAAAGTATTGTTACTCGTATGACAGTTTCACATACACTTGCGAAATACAACGCAGGGGAAAAGGAAAGAGGGGGACGAGAAAAAAAAAAACTAAAATAAAAATGCAGAAACTTTCATAGAACTAGCAAAGGCAGTCGCCGTTCCATAACCACTTCAGCTTAATGTAGTTATAGATCTTTCAGGCTACTAACACTACCCCACTGTTTGTAGATGCATATACACAGATATTAAGGATACTGCAAACAATTTTAACCATTATACATTTCCCTACCTTAGCTTGATAGGTGTTCTCAAGCTCTTCTTTGTAAATTTTAACTTGCTCCTCATGTTGAGTTCTCATTTCAACAAGTGCCTGGGCAAGCTTATGTTCATATTCCATTACCCGACCAGAATCCACCTCCACCAACCGAGTCTCATGCTTCCTTCGAGTTTCCTTAATTTCCTGTAAAAGAACCATACATACAATCAAATATAGAAAAAAAAAAAATCATAAGACGACTAAGAGGAACAGGGAATTATGGGAGCTGAGCCAATTTCTACATTACTACTAAATAATCTAGGAATTTAGAAGAAGAATAGGCCTGGGGAATGAAAAGAAAAACACAAAATACACAACTTGTCTCAGACGGTATCTGTGCATGATTTTGCTTGTGAACTGTTATTTGTAGCCAATATCACCGAAAATGCAAAAATTTACCAAAGTAAATGGAAGCTGACATACACTCTTTTGTAACTATTTTTCTCCACTTTCAATGAGACTATAGTAAGATGCTGTATTTCTGCATGTCCAGTCAGCCACTTCATTGCAGAGTGTTTATGTGAAACACACAGCTCTTAAAGATTATCTTTCTGGGTCCATAGAAATTGGGCTTCATCTAAAGAATTCAAATTTCATCTAAAACAAATGCTAGCACAGGCTTAAAGATTACACATTTTGCTACAAGGCAAGCCTAAAAGTAACTCACTGCAAAATTATAGGATCCATGTGTAAATTTCTACTTCCCATCGATTAAATTTCACTCGTCAATGGCTAGTGTCACATTTGAACCTTGTGCGTACATGCAAGCAAATGTAGAGATGAATACAGGGCTCAACATGGCGACCTGAGATTTGTCACCCCTCAGTATACAGTTTTAAGCAGAGTAGTAAGTAGCGGGTAATCTCCTCTGGGTGGTTCTTTTGCTCCCTGTCACTGTACTACTCCCCCTTCGAGAGTGCGAAATGGTCGCAGAGACAGTATAAGACATTTTAGTGCCAAATTGCTAACAGAGGGTAAGCAATGCTTCTAAAGCTCCAAGAGCATAGAAATATACAATCCCTATTATAAATGATATATTAACAGACTTGGGATGGTTTGTATTTTAAATATAAGACAGATTTACTTGAAGCAGAGAGCCATTAGAAAAATCAGTAAAGGCTGAAATTGTTCAGCAATTTTTTGGTTGTAAGAGAGGTCACTGCAGGATCAGAGCCTGGCATATGTAACTTTCTAATAGATATATTAGAGCATCAACGTTGAAACTTTTTAGGAGTAATTACCTCTTCAAACATATTTTTACGGAACTCAAGCTCTTCAGATAGAGACTGACAGCGATTTTCAAGATCGACTTTCAACAATGTTTCCTCTCCAACATGTTTCCTCGCCATTGCTAGAGCAGCTTCAAACTAGAGGGAAAGAGAAAAAATATAAAAGTACAAAATGGAGACTCTGCTTTAAATTGCAAAATTAACATTTAAATATACAGGCAACTTCTATAGCAAAGGACACGTAATATAATTTGCAGCAACAATGTTAATAACAAAACCACTGATAGCCGAGTCATCTTGTGATGTCATATAAAACCAAGATCATTTGAAAATAGAATGATTACAAGGTCTAGAGAAAGAAATAGGAAAACAATGTGTGGAGCTATGACAGACGTAAAAAGCACCAAACCCATCATTAAACTGAGGCAACTTCCTACCTTAGACAGCTCTGCTTTAAGATCTTCCAGTTCCATCGCCAGGGATTTGTTCTCGCCTTGTGCAGTGGCCAGGGCTGCATCTTTGGAGTTGAGGAGAGCTTCAATATCACGAAACCGGCTTTGTAGGGAAGTGAAATCAGATTCCTTCTTAGAGTAGCTGTTAAGGAGAATAAGTATTTGATTAAAAGGGTTTCAAATATAGTAGAATGCTTGAAGGCAAAAAGTCTGTTAAATTATTGTAGACAGGGGAGGACTGAATACTTTACAGGGCTCTGGGTGATAAGAAATCAGGAGCCTTTATGCTCAGCAAACATACAATCACCACTCACAAGTATATCCTTGGGTTATAGGATATACTTTCTAAAAATATATTTCCCAAGTGGTTCGGTAGGAACTTCAACTTGTCTGCAGCCCCAGTAGGCTTCTCCTTCCAGCCAGTGCTGTGAAAAGCAGGAGAATGCTGGCGTGGTAACCTGAAGGAGGTGAAGACCAATTTAAAAAAATAAATAAATAAAATAAAAAAAAATAAAAAAGTCTTGTCATGCCAAAAGCATGAGTTGGTGTTTGATGTGTGTCGAGATATGTTAAGAGTTGTTTTTTGTAAACCTTGCGATGACATTTATTGTGGTCTTTGATCTTGCACCAGGCCTAGACCATAAAACATCTAGATAGCCACCACCAGAGCTGGACACAAGGAATTGCATAGAGTGGGCAATAAGCAATAAACTGCCAGACCAACCCCCTCTGATTTTTCTTCTTTTGTCAGCACTTTCTAGGAGACCTATACCACCTAAGACTCCCACAAGAATTCTATATGGGGTA
The DNA here is from genome assembly GCF_036172605.1 of Pelobates fuscus. Lineage (NCBI taxonomy): Eukaryota > Metazoa > Chordata > Amphibia > Anura > Pelobatidae > Pelobates > Pelobates fuscus. The sequence continues at coordinate 111,702,172 of NC_086321.1, read as the reverse complement.
AATATATGTAAGAAATTTCTTGTGTTTTCTCCTATTTTATTTTATGCACTGTTTTGCAATGTGTTATCTGTATGCCATTTATTTCTGTATTTTGTACTCAGCACTGTGAATCTTTTTTGTCAGATTAAATGTTTACTTAATCAGCTTGTGTCTCTGTGCTCTATGAGCTTCACTCTCCAGAGGAAAGCTCAGGTAAACATGTTACGAAAAAGGGTTAATTATATGTGTTTGATCAGTAAAAGTGGAACTGTGATTCTATAATTCTCCTGTGTGTGAGGTAACCTAAGACGCCCGGGTTTAAAAGTCTTGGTGGTGGCAGTAAAGTGTGTACTAGGGTGTTAGTGTAGAAGGGATTGCAGGGGTTAATTGAGTGGTTGCTGGGACTAGCAACAGGTAACCAGGGGTCTGGCGTCATTAACCCCGTCACTTCCACACTATCCTCACTATCCCGGCTGGGCCTATAGCCCACACTCGTGACAAGTCTCCTCCCTCTATAATGCATCAAAGTGGGGTGGCCGGTGACGGAAATCTTTGATCTGATCCGCCTACCAGCAATGTAAGCCCACTCTGGGTCAAAGCTTGGCGAAGACCATGGGAGAGAGGCGAAGACCATGGGAGAGAGGCGAAGACCATGGGAGAGAGGCGAAGACCATGGGAGAGAGGCGAAGACCATGGGAGAGAGGCGAAGACCATGGGAGAGAGGCGAAGACCATGGGAGAGAGGCGAAGACCATGGGAGAGAGGCGAAGACCATGGGAGAGAGGCGAAGACCATGGGAGAGAGGCGAAGACCATGGGAGAGAGGCGAAGACCATGGGAGAGAGGCGAAGACCATGGGAGAGAGGCGAAGACCATGGGAGAGAGGCGAAGACCATGGGAGAGAGGCGAAGACCATGGGAGAGAGGCGAAGACCATGGGAGAGAGGCGAAGACCATGGGAGAGAGGCGAAGACCATGGGAGAGAGGCGAAGACAAATATTCTGAACAAACTGTCCCATAGTAAGAAACACTATGGGACAGTTTGTTCAGAATATTTTTTTTCTGGGTTTCTTCCTCTAAAAACTAGGTGCATCTTATGGAGCGAAAAATACGGTAAGTTGTTGTGATGTGAGGCAGTGTCAGATGCAGTCTTGCCTAAAGGCGTTAAACCAGTGGTGCCCAAAACTTTTAGGTTCAATATTTTTCCAAGGCGCCCAAGTCAAAACAAATTTCTGGGTTGTATACATGTACAGTGCTGCAGCATATACTGGGCCCCTGTTAAGCAGGAATGTTTCCAGTTCAGGGGCGGAACCAGAACCTAATCTCGGAAGGGGCACTGGTAGACTATTTAAAGAAGCAATCCAGGCACAACCACTACAGCACTCTGTAGTGGTTACAGGGCCAGGAGTGCAGGTGCCCTCCCAGGGTAAGTAGTCAAACAGTAAACGAACAGTTTGACAACTTACCTGCGATCTGCTGGGATTGGGGCAGTAGTTTGTGTGTGAAGGATGTAGTGTGTGTATGGGGGGGGGGAGCTTTTGAGAGTCTATGGGGGTAGGAGGACAGATTAAGAGCACTTTTTTTTTTATTACCTTTACCTGGGAGTAGGGATAGTACTAAACCCTGGTGGTCCGGTGGGGAAGCCCTGGTGGGTCTAGTGGTAAGAGTTCACGCTCACAAGATTCTGAGCTTTTCTACGATAACCACAGCAATGCTCCAAGTTTGCGATAGGTGAACCTGCAGGTTAGAGCTTCCAGGTGCTCTCTCTCCCCTGCAGCATTTCAGTGCTAGCAGGCTGGTGAAGATCTCTGATCTACCCTTTGGTCCTGTAGGGGAGAGCGAGGCACAGTACGCTGTAATCATAACACCTGGGAAACATTTTGCGGCAACCCTGTTTGGGAACCGCTGTGTTAAACCATTAGACCTAGCATCATCCTTGGTTGATCTGAGGCTTCAATCAGGAAGCCTCAGACTGGGATCCTAGCACTAGCTCCCCATTCAGCAAACAGAGTTCAGAAAAGAAAGTTGGGACAAGCATCATTAATCGAGAAATAAAACCATGCTCTTATCCTCTTCCTTTATTTGCATGCTTTCGTTATGCTGACTGCCAGGTACAAAGGATTGAGCTTGTAATTATGATTGACATGAGGCCAAGATGATGACAATACTAATAACCAAATTGCTGCCAACAGTGGCACAGAATGTAATTGGCTGTACAAGGTTAAAACAAATTTGGGTTGTACTGTGTTTTATTAAGTACATTCTGTACTTCTACCTTACATCATGCTTTCAAAACAAAAACAAATACCCACCCACGGCTGTAAGTACAATACATCTGCAGTATTTGTATATGATAAATCACTTCTAATTAGATGCAGGCCATAATATAAACTAGAATTTAACCAGATACCTGGAATACATTTTGCATATCAAAATCCTGTTCATTGTGAATCAAAAGAGACACTAGGTGGCACCCATGCACTTCCAACAGTTTAATTATTTTATCAATCTTACGTCTATCTTCTGTCCATACGCCCACCTCTGATGCTCGCCTTCAAGATTTCTTGAGGGCTGCACTGTTCCTGTGGAACTCTTACCTCCTCCGTTAGATGCTCACCCAGTCTCCACTCCTTCAAAAAAATCATTAAAAACCCACTTCTTCATAAAAGCGTATCAATTAAACTGTTAATAGCTCCTGACTGATTCCTCTTCTGCAACTGTCACTAGTCTAATACTATGGTTACCTTTTGTGTCATTTTACCCCACTCCCTCTAGCACGTAAGCTCATTGAGCAGGGCCCTCAACCCCTCTGTTCCTGTGTGTCCAACTTGTCTGGTTACAACTACATGTCTGTTTGTCCACCCATTGTAAAGCGCTGCGGAATTTGATGGCGCTATATAAATAACATAAATCAATGTCTTCAGTGCTCGTCTGTTTCAAAATGAATTTAAAATGTATAGCCAGAGTAGCCATAGTGGACGCATAGCTGACTTAGGGAATTCTTCCAGTTTGGCGATTTTAAATTCAATTTGGATTCTCACTTTAGCAAATAACCCTGTCTATAATAGATAGATAGATAGATAGATAGAGATAGAGATATTATATATATATATATATATATGTTTTTTTAGCAGAAGTGTACTTTTTAAATGTAAAACATATTCTGATGCCTTTGGATCTACAAGTTCCAATGGAGTCCAAACCATCTCCCAAAACAATCTACCAGACTAATTAGCCTCAAAAAAAAAAAAAGTGCGCACTTTTATTGGTATTTATATAGCGCCAACTTATTCCGCACCGCTTTACATTAAAGGGGGAATTTAACAAATAGGTATAGGGGTTCTCTGCTCAAACAAGCTTACATAAACGTCAACACAAAAATAAATGGTAAACTATAGTGGCAGGAAAACAAACTCCTATCCCTGTAACTATAGCTTCCCCCTCTGTCAAAAACCTTGTCACTTACCTGGGTCAAGCACAGATGTAGATCAGTGCTGGCTCTGGTCCTCCTTCGCCACCAGTCAGCAGGGAGGACCCAATATGCATGCGCGGCAATGGCTGCACTCATTTGGATTTCTCCATAGGAAAGCATTATTCAATGCTTCCCTATGGGGTTTTGGGTCTAGTGTCAGTTAGGTAACTAAAAGTTACCCAACTGCCTGAAAGACCCTCTAGTGGCTGTCTGATAGACATGTGGAGTTTACCCTAGCAGGTAATTATTGCAGTTTCTTAAAAACTGCAATAATTTACTGGTCATGGTTAAGGGACCAGGGATATTGCACCCAGACCACTTCAATGACCTGACATGGTCTGTGTGCCAATAGTGTCCCTTTTAGAACAAGAGCCAGGGTCCTTAAGAGTAGGGATTGACCGATTATCGGTTTTACCAATATAATCGGCCGATATTCTGTATTTTCGGCAATATCGGTATCGGCCAATATAGATTCCGATATTGCCGATAATACCTCCTAGGACCACCAGGCTTATTACAAGCCCAGCTGTCCTGGGGGGGGGGGGGGGGGGGGGAGAAGCTGCTGGCAAGGTAAGTCGGCGCTTGCTGCCATTTGGGGTATTATAACACTGTTAAAAAAAAAAACACAAAGGCCTACCATTTGTAAAAGTAGAAACTCCAGGGTATCTCATATGGTGCATATTGTGCCTTAACATGCCCCCATTTTTTCACCAATATCTGCCAAAGTATGTGGTAAAAAATTATTTTGGGCATTTTTTTTTTTTACATACGGATTACATTTTTGCTAGGCCTTTTGTATATTTCACATGTGCCACTAAGTTCAAACTTCCCAAATTATGCTCAGCTAAGTCTGAGTAAAATGACAGCCCCATTGTATGTCTTTGGCAATATTTTGTGAAGTTACAGTGCTGTAAAAGACACGTGACAAGTTTCAGTTTTTAAGTGTGAATTTTCATGGAGGGTTTTGATGTGTCCGTGTTCCACTTTGGAGCACTTGAGCAGGCTACATATCACAACTACACCATAAAGGCATACCATTTCTTAAAGAACACATCCCAGGGTATTTCAAAAGGCATATTTTGAACCTTAGCGTGGGATCATTTTTCCACTAGCTTGTACCAAGTGTAGTGGTAATAAGCGTTTTTTTCTGCCTTTTTGACACACAAAGTGAGTTTGCACAGTATATTTTGCAAACCTTATGTGTGCTACGACTGTAAAATACTTTGTATGTTGCTCAGCTGTGTTGGCTGAGTACAGCAATACCCCCGTATGTACCTTTGCCAGGTATATGTGAATGTTGAAGGGACACATTTGAGACGCAGCCAGTTTTCTTCTAACTTTGAAGTTTTACGCTGTATCCATGTTCCATTTTGGATGGTTGGTTATTGAAACTTCCCCCCCCAAACACATACTATTTATTAAATAATACACCCTGGGGTAATTCAAAAGGCATATTTTGAACCTTAGCGTGGGATAATTTTTTTCTCTAGTTTGTTCCAGGTGTAGTGGTAATGAGTTTTTAAAACTAGTTTTTAAACTTTTGTTTTGCTTATTTTTTAAAAACTTTCTAAACTTTTTTTTTTTTTTTTTTTTTTTTTTACAGATTTAACATTTTTCTAAGCTTTTTTTACCGTTAACTCCTACCTAGCAGTAAGCAGCACTAACCGTAAATTCCCCATAACTCCCACCCACCCCAGCTAGCAAAATATATAATTATAAAATATTTAAATGAATTAAATAAATTGAACCCCTGAGAGTTAATAAATAAAAGTTAATCGTCAGGGGTTAAAACAAATGAGATCACAGTATAATACTGTGATCTGTATTTTGATCACTGTAGGCAGTGATCGACTGGCAGGGAAGGGGTTAATTTTTATTTGGACTGGGTAAAGGGTTTATTTTTTTTAATTTTTTACTTAAACGTTATTAAAACTTTTTTTTTTAAAAAGTAATTTTTAACTTTTGAAAGCTTATTTTAAAACTTTTTTTTAACATTAACCCCTAGTTAGCCTAACTCAAAATCCCCAAATTCCCCACTAACTTCCACCCACCCCAGTTAGCTAAATATATAATTTTAAAATATTTAAGTTAATTAATAAAATAAATTTAACCCCTGAAGATTAAAAAAAAATAATAATTAACCCACAGGGGTTAAAAAATAAAATCAGATGACAGTAAAATGTAATCCCTGTAGTCAGTGATCAATTGGCAGGGAAGGGGTTAATTTTTTATTAAAATGGTAAAGGGGGTGGGATTTTAAATAAACTTTATTTATTAAATTTTTATTTTACACAGGGGGCAGGACAGCACTGATCCGTCTCCCTGCACTTCAGTGAACCCGGAAGTGCAGGGAGGCGGAAGGCAAGTATACTGAGCACATGTGCTCGCTCTGACATGCTGTCAGAGCAGGCACATGTGCTGGGACAGCCCGATCCGGTGCTCCCGGTCTGCCTCTAATACAGAGGCAGACCGGAGCACCATTAACCCCGCGATCTGGGGTTAATTTTACCGCGTGACAGACGAGGTCAGTCACCTGTCGTTAAGGGTATCCCCAGGATGACGGACCTTGTCCGTCACCCGTCCTGAAGGGGTTAAGGGATTAAAGGAAATAAGATATTAAGCAAGTAAACCATGAATAAAACCAAAAAATAAATTATCCACTCTGCTTCTTTAACGGAATAAGATGCCTCAGTGATATGGGACACACTAAACTTGTGGACAGACATATGCAAATAAATATTCAGTAATTCCCCAACCAGGAGAAGTGAAGCCCAAGAGCTGGCTGGGGGCAGCATGGGTGCTTTCTAAAGAATTCTGTGGGTACAGAAGCAGGATATGAAAACTTTAAAAATAAAGAAACCCACAGATTCGTTTTAGATTTCTCTTACCAAGTATACATAAACAACATTTTTATATATATATATATATATATATATATATATATATATATATATATATATATATATATATATATATATATATATATATATATATATATATATACACACATATATACACACACACACACACACACATATATATATATACACACACACACACGGAAAATAGTGATTTGCACAAAATGCGCAAAAAAAAAAAAAAAAACACCCTTGTGGCTATCAGAAGGGGAAAGATATATAAAATTATATAAATACCCCAAAATAGGAAGTGCGAAGACTCCTCAATGTCTTCAATATCAAACATAAAACAATAAAAAGCACGACCTAAAAGTACAAAGGGAGACCAATAGTGCAGACAGAAAAATTGAAATACATAAAAAGGGAACTAAAAAAACTCACAAACAGAAGTAAAAAGGCAGGGTATAGCCGGTCTTCTAGTGCTTCTTCTCTTTTATGTGAAGATAATAAAAAAATAGTAAAAAAATAATAGTAGTAAAAGGGCAATACCATATTGTTGCCACAAGCCCCTGACGAAGTCATTTAGACGAAATGCGTAGGGTGGCAAGCTTTATTTTATTATTCAAACTTTTTACCGTGGACCTTCTTATCTACTTTGTCTCCATATCCTGATGGTTTTATTTGTTCCTGGTGGGAGACATCGAGTTTGATTTGAATTAATGAGCCCTTTTACTACTATTATTTTTATTCATCTTCACATAAAAGAAGAGAAGAAGCACTAGAAGAAGACCGGCTATATACATATACACACACACTAAAATAAAAGCTAAACATTTGCATAGTAATATGATCAGCATCACCAAAAAAAAAAAAAAAGCCTAAATTACACTTCAAACACCTGCTCTGTCATCTCAAACGGTACGTCTCATTAGAATTTGGTTTCACCAAATGACAAGCACAGCAATGGCCTTCACAGATCAAATTCAACATGTGTAAAAATCATTCCAGCTCAATAACCAGAGCTCCCCCCCCCCCCCCCCCCCACAGCACCTCATCGGTCAATGATAGTACACAGTGCAGACAGTCACTCATTCATCACATATGGCTGCAGGTCACATGCAGAACAGGGAGGGCTTAATGCAGAACAAACCCAGCAGTATTAGCACACTACAAAAAACAACCCATCTGTTCATCCGGTATGAGTCTAAGCAGGATACAGACCACAGCACGCAAAGCCAGTTAGCAGGTGGATTTAATAGACAACTTAAACAAAATTAAAATCATACGTACTACCATAATCATTGTTTGCCACTAGATAAATACATTTTAGCTTCCACACAACTAGGGACATCATATTCTTTTATTATGTCTCATCTATATCAAAAGGGGTCCAAAGCAATAAAAGTCACAATGTAGTGTATGGGTATGCCTGGTCCACACCTTAGAGTACATATTGACATTTCGCAAGTTATCCGATACTTTTAATAAAGTCAGTTACCAACATGGTCTGCTTAATGCAGTTCATTTTTAGAAAAAAAAAAAAAAGGTTTATTTGCCTACTGTTACATATCCCTCTCTGCGCTCCAAGTCTCACTGTTGCCAACATTATTCAGGAAATATGCTATGTCTGCCGAAGTTTTCCTTTCATGTGACCAGCTATTACAGCATCCAAATGCAAAGAAAGACCATGCAGTTAACATCCCCATTTCCACAATAATTGTAGAATGAATGCCAGAGCTGCAGCGCTGCAATGTCACACACCTTTGTAGTAGTAAAGAGATATTCTGTTGAGGGACACACACATTAAGGATTGACCAATATTGATTTTTTTCAGAGCAGATACCGATAATCTGTGAACTTTCATGTTGATAGTCGATAACTTACAGATAGTTTGTATATTTACTGTTTTGAAAAAATAAACTCCTTCTACACAAATCTACTGTTAACTGAACAGGTTTGTTTTTCCTAATTTTTAAAATAATTTAAATGCACAAAATATACATGACAGTCAGAATTGTTCATGTTTTCAAGAATATATGTATGTAGTGGATACAGTGAGCATATTTGATTAGTGGATGCAGTGTGTGTAAATATCTGGGGTGGATAGGTGAGCTGGGGAATTGGGGTTGTAAGGGCACTGAGGTAGATATATGGGAGCATGGACTCCTAGCTTACCCTACCCTTACCAGTCCAGATTTAGCCCAGCCACACACAAAGCTCCGCCCCCATTGTTCTGTCAGCATTATAGACAATATCGGTATCGCTGAAAATTCTGAATATCGGTCAGACCGATAATCTGTCGATCCCTTATACACAGTAGGATTGTCTATGGTGTGAAAGGAGCTTTCTAGTTTGAATTGTATGCATTACCACAATTATCCCTTGAATTTCCCTCTGTTTGTTTTCCCCAAGTTAAAACAAACTTATGATTTTCACCCTAAGATTTTGGCCCTGACCACTCAGGCAATCTCTTGTCTGCAATTTGGAAAAGATGGCATATACACTAAACTTAAGCAAAAGTTTGTTTGATCTGGTTCATCTGAATCACATTCCTTTTAATCCACACCGGAACAAAGTAGTCAGGGATTTACCTGGTATTCACTGAATATATTCCCAAACAGATCGATATGATAGTGTGTGGATTTTGATTCATATGAACAGACACCTAATTTACACATTTTGCTTTAGTATGGCCACTAACTCAACAGAATTCAATGGATTACCGGTACTTGTCCTTGCATCTATTTATTTTATTCCCAAATAAGATACTCAAAATAAATAAACAAACACTCAAAAAATCCAAAAAGGGATTCAGACCTAAAGAATATCTCCATGCTGGTCAGGGAAGAACTTTTGTTATTCTGTGTATGAATGCCTAATTGTGAGAGTGGTGTGTTTGTATGAGTGTTTAAAATATTTGAGAGGAGCATGGCTAACTAAACAAACCCTGTCACTGAAATGCTTACACAAGTTAAGAGGAAAAAAAAACAAAAACAACAAATAGAGATATAGATATATCTCTATATCTCAATAAGAAAAACTTTTTTTTTTACCAAATCCTGGAGTGCCGATATAGATACACACAGCACTTTGATTTTTTTTGAATGCAGAGAAAAGGCAATATTTACATTACCCCTAGGGACACCTCCAAGTGGCCACTTGAGGGGCTTCCTGGCTCAGGGCAGCACAGTTCTGCGGGACTTGGTCGTTGAGTGTCTGAAACTAAAATGGGACACGCAACTTCCCGAACACCGGTCAAACTTTGCGAACACCTGCTTCCTTTCCCCAACCAGCCAGGAGAGCGCTGTTCGGTAATTTTGTTCCCACAAGCTAGGGGAACAAACGCTACTATGAGCCAGGGGGTACGTTTCGCGGATTTATTTGGTTTTAAGACTTTTTTAAATAGACCTCCATGAAACTCCGGAACCCCTCAACTGATGTTTGGGTACCTGTCTACTTTGCTGGGAGAATACACTTGGGAATCTGACATTCGTATGGAGAATCCTTCAAACAGCCGAACTGCGAGCTATAATCACTCAGGCTCTAGAAGTTTGGGAGGAAATAGGCGAACGGGCATCTGCTACACCAGCGTTTGTCACAGTCCCCAATGCTTTGCAATTCACGAGGCACACAAATGTTTTTTCCAGGCAAACTTTTAGCCATGGGCTCAAACTATAGGGAAGTTAATCAAAAATGCAGCTAGCCACTTTACCACATCTGTAATATGTATGAAAGTTCGCAGTGTTTACATAAGCCATTTTTAGAGTCTAGAGGAGCATGAACTGAATATAAAGACTGCATTTAAAAGTTTCTAACCTAGTCTTTATTAAAAATACCTGCATGATACCAAAAAATGCATGGTTTACTAGGGGGAGGGATAAAGTTGACCATCATGTAGGTGTAAAACAAAATAGCCACAAAACCTTTCCTTGTTACATAATGGCTAATTGGAGCCCAGTTATACACAGAGAAGAAAACTTGTTTTAGCTGTGCAAGTATCACATAACACACTGGCCCCAAACCAGAAGCAGCTGCCGCTGCAAGAGCTATGACCTGAGTACAAGTCAAACAGCTACAACTTACTGACATTGCAGTGATATCTGGTAACAATAAGACCAAGGTATTTAGAGTGTCCCTGCCACTTGCATAGTAATCTAGTAATAACCATAGTAATCGCTGAAGAAGAAAAAAAAAAATCATGTTCAGCATTCTAGATGCATTTATGCTGTTAACCCAAAAGAATGGGGCGGGACAGGGGGGAAGAAACTGAATTGTGCCACAAAAAGGAGTTGGTGGTTTAGGAATACACAGAGTATTATGGATAAGACTCCACATTAATGACCAAGGTCAACATAATAGGAGTCACATTGAATTCTACAAACTACTGAACACTATACTGGGCAGCATTGTTTAGCGCCAAATGTGATCTGCATTATTTTACAGGCAGGAAATAGGGCGGGTGTGTCAGTCTAAGAGGTCCATAGCAATGAATGAGAAGTAGAGAAAGTGAACATATCCAACGCTCAGATCACTGCATTGACAGGAGTGAACTAAATCCCCTGTCCTGGTGTAGGATGAAAAAAAAAAAGCAAACATATTACAACATAATAAAATGAGCACACGTGCACAAAGTTATATCTTGCATGCAAAATACTATTTAAAAACACAGCATTTCTCCATAGCCAGTGCACTGGCTCTGCCATAGATCGATCAGCAGACTGCTGACAATGTGTTAACAGGGAACCCCCTCCTGTTCATTGAATAGTGATGGGGGAGGGGTAATTACTACAGTCACAAGATTAACCTAGATCTCTAGATAAAGGGGGGGGGGCACAATCCAGCTACTGAAAGACAAAGACACCCATCCAGGAATGGGTAAATCCTTTTTAAGAGACGTTTTAAATATATTTCCCCGTCTGTGTAACAAAGTGATCACATTACACCGCTTCCATATATATGGAGCATACTGACACCCAGCTATATGAACCACCACTCATGTCATCCAGCCAGCGCTGTAGATGTGACAAAATGCTCTCATTGTCTGACTCCCAGACAGGCTCTCTGTATGAATGACCCCCCCTCCCCCCTTTGTATGAATGATCCCCTCCCCCAGCTCATGGAACCACCACTCTCATGATGCCCAGCCAGCGCTGTAGTGATACAGTCCCTGTGTTAGTGACACTCTGCCCTCATTGTGTGACCCCCTCCCCCCCCCCCGACCAGCTCTCTGTATGAATGAACTCCAGACAACAATGCTTTGTCCCCCCCGAATCACCACTCTCATGACGCCCAGCCAGCGCTGTAGTAGAGTTGCGGCTCCCGGTATGAAGGACCCCCGACACACAATGTATGCCTTTCCCCCCCTCTCTCCCCCCGATGCTCACTTGTTAAGGAGCAGTTCGTGGTCCGCCCTCAGCTTGCCCAGCTCGATCTGCAGCTTGGCTCTCTCCCGGGCCGTGTCGTCCAGGCTCCTGCGGGCGTCGGCCAGCTCGGTCTCGTACAGCTCCTTGATGCCGGTGACCTCGCGGCTGCGCCCCTCCTCGCGCTCGGTGACCTGCAGTTGCAGCACGCTGTTCTCGCTCTCCAGGCTGCGCACTTTGTCGATGTAGACGGCCAGGCGGTCGTTGAGCTCCTGCAGCTGCTCCTTCTCCTGAATGCGGGAGATCCGCGTGGGACTGAGCGGGGTGCCCACGGCGCTGCGCCGGGCGGACTGCCTGGGATTGCTGGGAGTGGAGGTGGCCATGGCTCAGTCCGTTCAGGGAGGCTGTGATCGCGGGTCCTAGCGGCCGGAAGCTGTGTATCGGCCTGACGGGCTGCAGGGATTCCCCCTATTATAGCGCACTATTTACAATAAATGGCAGCACGGTGTGCCCTGGATCCCGCTGCCCCCCCTCGATAGGCTCAGCGGCGAGTAAAGGGGCGGGGCCACAACATGGCGCCAGAATGTCACGTGACTGCCCGCAGCCAATAAGAACGCAAAACCCTCCCACCGGCCGCGTCTGAGACAAAATTCAAACTGTAGCTGTGAGAGCGGTGGGGGATGGGGGAGCGGCTCAGAGCAGCCTGTCTGTGGGCCGTCTCTCTTTGTAGCCCATTCTCTGACAGTTTATCAGTTAGTGCAGATGTGTATAAGCATGCTGCTCACAGGGCAGTAGGCAGCTAGAGAGGAAGGCAGAGGATATTGTTTATCACACTACATACTGGGTGTATGTGATGTCATTGTTGCAATAAAGCTTTTTTTTTTAAAAAAAAAAAACAAGTCCCCCCCTCCCCTGCTGTGACACTCGAACAGCTGCATGACACCAGGCTCCTATTTCTTGTACTGTCAGGTTTTATACCATGAAAGAGCCTGGAGCAGGAAAGAGTTATGTACAGGGGGGCAGGGTGACCTGAGTTTGTGACAGATTTGTGCAAATCCTATGGGTTCAGTGACAGCCCTATAAAGACCTGGGAAGGAAATAAAATGTGTAGCGCTATGCACTAAAGTAACTAGATTGTAAGCTCCTTTGAGCAGGGCCCTCTTCGCCACTCGTCTGTGTGTCAGTATTATTTTTGTCTGTAAGTTACTAGTTGATAAAGGGTTAATTTTAACACTGTGACTGCTTTAGTGTTTTGAAGTGGTCATGGTGCTTGGAGTCTGTATGCGCAGTGTATCAGTATGAAATGCTACACATAGTGAGATATTTTATATTGCTGACGCAGTTGTAATTCCACCTCCAGCAGCGTCATTATCCAGCTATCCCACCTGTCATTGAGCTCTACTACAGCTCATTGAGAAGCACAGGAACGTGACACATACACTCAATGAGAGTCCTTTGATTTGTCATTTTTCGGGCACAGACCTAAAGTTTGGACCCGGGAAAGAGGGGAGGCTTTACAGTGGAATGTTCCTTTAAGCATGTGAGGTAGGGCTAGTGCGCTGTATAGGTGGGAGAATATGACCGGCTCGGGGTATGTGGTTGGGAGGGTGGCTGAATGACAATATTACTTTGTGGAAGCAGATACGTGGTGTGTGAATTTGTCATGTTAATGGTTGTAAATGACAGGTAGGCCTGGGGATACGTGACAGGCAGGGTGGGTGCAAGTAATCTGGAAGTTAAGTGGGGCTATATTACAACGTGAATAGATGTAAGTGGTTGGTGGTGAGCTGGGGGTATATGAGTGGAAGTTTGTGTAAGTGACTGACTGGGAAGTGAGGTGGGGGTAACAAAGTGGTGTATGTGTCTATTGACTATAAGCTCGTTTGAGCAGGGTCCGCTTCAACCTATCGTTCCTGTAAGTTTTCTTGTAATTGTCCTATTTATAGTTTAATCCCCCCCCCCCCCTCATAATATTGTAAACCGCTATGAAATCTGTTGGCGCTATATAAATGGCAATAATAATAAATGACTGGTAAGTGAGGTGAGGGTGACTGGATGTGTTTATGGCTAGTGGTGAGCTGAATGTATATGAATGAAGGTTCAAATAAGTGACTGACTGGGAAGTGAGGTGGGGTGACAAGGTATATGTATGTGTCTAAGTGACTGGGAAGTCAGGTTGGGGTGGCAGGGTGTATGGGTTATAATGGCAGGAAGATAGCTAAGAATTTGCTGACAGCCTGGGAGTGCAGTAAGTAAGGTAAGGAGAAGATTATGAAAGGGACACTAAACAGCAAAAACAATTCATCTCCCCTTTTGTCTAAATAATGGAAATTTGAAAGTCTTCCAATTCTTCTCGTATAGAAACATTGCATTCAATGCGGAGATTAGCTGTGCGAAGTATTGGATTGAACAAAAGACATCAGAATTGATTAATTCACCAGAGAAGGAATGACTTCAGAGAGGAGGCTGACCCATCATTGGCTTACAGGAGGTAAGTTAACACCTTTTTAAAATCTACATTTCTACTTCAACAAAGAATCTCAGGGCTATTTACTAAAATGAGAATTTCAAGTGAATTTCAAATTTAAGGCCAGAGTACCTGAGCTGAAAGTAATATGTACAGGGTTATTCACTAGAGTGTGAATTCAAAGCAAATTCTAATGAGTTTTAAATTTAAGACCAGAGTAGCTGAAATGAAAGTATAGCTCACTTAGAAAGAATTTCCAGTTCCACCATTTGAACTCAATATTGAATTTACCTTACATTTTCACTCAGTGAATAACTCTGAAAAAGCATAAGGTTTGGTGTTTGGGAGAGCTGGATATTTGTATGTATAATATCTGATCTTATGGTCTTTTTTTATTTTTTTTTATACACACAGTTAAACCATTACTAATGGACTAAATAAGGCTGGTTATGGTTTGTGCAACATTGCATGCTACACTGTTACTGTATACTCTAATGTATAGGTAGTGTAGGAATAGGTATAGGTAGTGTAGGAATGCCTTTACAGCAGAAAAAGCAGAGTCAGGAGTACAGGAACAAAGCATGAAACAGAGAAACAGACAGGATTACGGATATCAGAATAGTCAGGACAAGCCAAAGTCAAAACCAGTTACACAAAATAGTAATAACAATGCACTCTCCAGCACTAAATCCACCATAATGTGTCGCAAGAAGGGTGAAGGAAATTTAAAAAGGTGCAGGGAACTACTTCCCAATTGCTGGTTTAACTTTCCCACGCCAGAAATTGCATTAAAAGTGACACTGGAATAATACCATCGAAGCCAGTATTTTAGGATGATGCTGATTGCCAGTGTCACTAAAGGTATTACAGTGTCAGCATTCAGCGTCAATACTGATGCAGGAATGACACAGTGACGTCAGTTTCAGGAGCAAATCCTGCATTAAAATTGTTGAAGGAATGATACACGACCAGAGAACAGATACACTGATGGGTGCAAGAGAGACAGGTACTGTAGAATTTACAAAGTGAGAGAAAACACATTCTTTTGTACGTCACATGAGCTACGGAATCACCATGCAGTTACAAAACATACTGTGTAGACATGTTTGCAGATCTTAGCAACAGTAACTATGTACATGGAGGTTGGTCTAGAATCTCTACTGTAATGTAACAATCACAAACACTGAAAACCAACAAAGGAGAGGAGAATACACAAGAGAAAATAACAGAGCTTGAAGGGGAAATTAAAAGTGTTAAATCTAGCTAATTACAGAATAAATAGTAATCAGGCTGCTAAAGACACCTGGAAAATCTGAAAACATTGAGTAAGAGCACAGAAAGAAAGGAGGGCAAGAAAACGTATCACCTTGGAGAATTAATTTAAGAAAGGATAATTTGGCTGTCAGAAACAATGATGTTATAGATAAGTAGCTGACATCACAAGCAAGTGACCAACAATAAATATATCTATCTTAATGAACGGACACATGGACAAAGCACAATCATCAAAAACTGACCATCGCTATGTTTGCAAAGAGCCAAGAAAAACTACTCAAGTACATGGCACTCTGAAAACTGTTGGAACCATCACTGACATTAATGGGTAAATGAGACTTATTTCATACTATCACTTTCTCTAATGTTTTATTTGTCTTGAGGTCCTAGAGACACTTTTGCCCTTTACCTTCCCCCTAACCCTTCCCAGGATAATTTTCCCCCAAGACTCCTGGTAAAACACTTGATTTCAATAATAACAGCCATGTATTCATTTAGACTTGACATTTATATAGGGTTGTGTGCAACCCTTAATATAAAAGTTAACTATTCCGATTTACTCTGTTTACCACTAGTGGCTTCTACCTCTCTCAATGTTGTATTTTGATGTTTTGTAGTTTTTTTTTCTCCTAAAAAGGTGAATGAGTTTCAAAGGCTTTCTATCTGATGACCAGGAGTATGCTTCCCAATGCTTTGGGCACACTTCTGGCACTCAGAGGGTTAAATGTTCAAAATGGTTAAAAGCATTAATGCTACCAATAAAGTAACTCAGATTCTTCTGAACCTTTACCTATCACTAGTAATACACTTATCAGCCACAACAGTAAAACCACTGACAGGTGGAGTGAAAAACATTTTTTATATTGTTACAATGGCAGAGCATCTCCAAAACGGCAAGTCTTGTGGTGTGTTACTGGTATGCACTGGTTAGTACCTACCAAAAGTGGTGCCAGGAAGGACAACTGGTGGATCGACCTCAGGGTCATGGGTGCCCATGGCTCATTAATGCACATGGAGAGTGAAGGCGATCCCATCTGGCCCGATCACATAGAAGAGCTACTGTAGCTCAAATTGCTGAAAAACTTGCGGTCCATGATAAAAAGGTGTCAGAACACACAGTTTCAGAACACACAGTGCATCACAGTTTGCTGTCCAGTCATGGACCGTCGGTGACCCCTGTACACCGACGAAAGCACCTTCAATCCGGACATGAGCGTCCGTACTGGAACATGGAGCAATAGAAGAAGGTTGCCTGATCTGATAAATCACGTCTTCTTTTAGATCAGGTGGATGGCTGGGTGTGTATGCATCACTTACCTGGAGGAGAGATGGCATTAGGGTGCATAATGGAAAGAAGGAAGATCAACTGAGGCAGCGTTATGCTTGGAAACCTTGAGTCCTGACAGTCATATAACTGCTACTTTGACGCGTAACGCCTACCTATAGATTGTTGCAAACCACATATAGCCTTTCATGGCATTGGTGTTTCCTGCAGGATAATGCAACCTGCCACACTGCAAAATTTGTTCAGTTCAAATTTCCCAGATCTCAGTCTGATTGAGCATCTGTGGACTGTGCTGGAACAACAAATCCGATCCATCAAGGCCCCACCTGGCAACTTGCAGGACTTAAAGGATCTGCTTCTACTGTCTTGGTGCCAGATACCAGAGGACACGTTCAGAGGTCTTGTGGAGTTTGTCTCGACGCATTAAGAAGTAGATCTGGGGGGCAGAGCCAAGCTACTGAACTGAATGGTTGCATGTCTGCTGTGCTCCAGGCATCAAAGGCCTATATTATCGATATATACAACTTCCACCCCAAATCAAGCTACCCCAACTGGACCCCCAGATTGGCCCCAGCACCATGGGTAGGTAAAACAGAAGGTGGATAAGCCGAAAATGGGTATGAGCATCGGCGATATGTGGCGGCAGGCACTTGGCGCTTTACTACCTAAGATTGCCTCTTACATGGGAGAGAGTTCCGACTTCTCGGATGACCAAGCGCTGGAGCCCGATGACCTCCACTTGCCTACCCCACGGGAGCCATCTCTGACTCAGGCACCTGTTGTCTCCAAACTTCGTACCCAGACAGGGAACATTGCTACCCCAAGACCTAGACTACTTCCCCCACTGTAAGCAAACCGCAGCACACCTATAGTCCCAAGACCAGGGGTCTGCAAACAACCCCTCCCCCTCGGGTCAGAGGGTAATCACCACACCACTAGGACAGATAGAGAAATAGAGGCTCCATACTCAGAGGGATACCGCAAATCACTACAACTTAGCTTACTACTCCACTGTAAATCCAATGTTCACTCTAGTACACACACACTTACATATCTTAGATTAATCTCCTAATGTCTAACATCGACAGGCATAGCCTTTATCTTGTTTTTGTTCTCTTACTTTGAGTTGCTAGTATTTGCTGTTGTGGCAGTACCAGCATGCATGTACCTTTTGTGCACATCAAAAGAAAAGAAAAAAAAAAGTAGATCTGGGTGGGATCAGTCTTATATGCAAAAGGTATAGGTTCCCTTAGTAAGCAAAAATATGTTGAGACCAGAGCAGGAACTAACCAAAGGGCAAGCTACTGAGTTTCTCTAAGCTCTATTTTTGTTCCATTGTATTTGCTTTGGGTCTCCCTAAGTTAAAAGGGTGATCCAGATGTGGACCCTATGCTCAGTGTGCCTAGAGGGGTGTCAACTACACATTGATGAGGCCCAAAGAAGGCTGAAATTATAGTTCAGGTTTGCTGTATCCTTCATGCAAAAGGAACTTGCTAGCATATCGGTTCTGGACTGTCCTTATGGTTGGGATCAGTCTAATATGTAAGTGGTATAGGTTTCCTTTGTAACGGCACAGGTGAGCAAAAGCATGTTGAGATCTCAGCGGGGATTAACCCAGAGCGAGTTTCTCTAAGCTTTTGCCGTTAGAGTTTTCATGTTCTCTGTTTTATAAGAGCTGTTTTGGCAGCACAAGGGGTACCTACAGAATATTAGGCTGTTTTTTGTTGTTGTGGCTGATCAATGTATGTTTTGATTTACATGTTTTTTCCCCTCATCAATTTATATTTATATATATTTGTTTACGCTTGCTTCTTCAGGAGTGAGACAAAGTGAAGCTAAAAAAATTACATGATCACTCCTATCTGTTGGAAATGTCTCTTCTCTGGAATTTACATCATTGAATTAAACATCTGAAAATCACTTATAACATGCATTAACCTTTCTTTTAACAAAATGCCCAATTTTCTTAAAACATTTTATTAAAGGAACACTATAGTGTCCTGAATAGAAATTTGTTTCTGACACTATAGTCCTAAAGTGGCTGTTTAGGTAGGGTTACCATATCCACCATGCTTTCAGGGACACATATCACGTACAGTTGCAAGAAAAAGTATGTGAACCCTTTGGAATGATATTGTAATGTATACTTGGATTAATATATGGAACACAACTGCAGATAGCTGATGGAGGTTTTATTTAATGAATTAAATTGGAGAGAATGTACTAAATAGTACAGATACTGTAGCTTTAAATATTTGGAAGTTGTTAATCGGTTAAATGGAGCAAGCAGCAGAAGATATGCAATAGAGTAGCAAGAGGCAATTAATTAGTCCATGGAAGAGACTATCTATTCAGAGCAATAATATTTTTTGTAAGTTGCAATAGTATTTGTTAGTTTGTAGCAATAGAGAGTCAAGTAGAGTTGCAAGCAGGCAGAATCCAAAAATGAACTAAGAGTAATACTTAGCTAATTAGTAGGAGATAGTTCCAGACTTGTTTTTAGCGTTTTCTCCCGAAAGAGAGAGAGTTTCTTAGGAAGTAAGAGCAGGTCCGTGATACAATCCGTGGTCGAGGAGAGGAGAAGGTGAGTCAACGATTTCCAGTCAGGGTCCGGTACACGTAACAGTAAGTGAAATAATTCTAGCCGGGTTTCAGGTTCGAGGGTAAGCCTTTCAAAAATCCAGCGTTTTGAATCTGGCGCAGTCTCCCTATGTAGCGTGGGGAGATCGTGTCAGAGAAGGGGGCGTGGTGGAGCTCCGTCTACCCATGGTAGCGGTAATGCCAGGAGGTAGGACATGACAGATATGGATTTCTGCACAAATTGGTCATAAAATGTGATCTGATCATTATCTAAGTCACAACAATAGACAATCACAGTCTGCTTAAACTAATAACACACACAGAATGAAATGTTGCCATGTTTTTATTGAACACACCATGTAAACATTCACAGTGCAGGTGGAAAAAGTATGTGAACCCTTTGATTTAATAACTGGTTCAACCTTCTTTGGCAGCAATAACTTCAACCAAACGTTTCCTGTAGTTGCAGATCAGACGTGCACAACGGTCAGGAGTAATTCTTGACCATTCCTCTTTACAGAATTGTTTCAGTTCAGCAATATTCTTGGAATGTCTGGTGTGAATCGCTTTCTTGAAGTCATGCCGCAGCATCTCAATCGGGTTGAGGTCAGGACTCTGACTGGGCCACTTCAGAAGGCGTATTTTCTTCTGTTTAAGCCATTCTGTTGTTGATTTACTTCTATGCTTTGGGTCATTGTCCTGTTGCAACACCCATCTTCTGTTGAGCTTCAGCTGGTAGACAGATGGCCTTAAGTTCTCCTGCAAAATGTCTTGATAAACTTGGGAATTAATTTTTCCTTCGATGATAGCAATCCGTCCAGGCCTTGACGCAACAAAGCAGCCCCAAACCATGATGCCCCCACCGCCATACTTAACAGTTGGGACGAGGTTTTGATGTTGGTGTGCTGTGCCTCTTTTTCACCACACATAGTGTTGTGTGTTTCTTCCAAACAACTCAACTTTGGTTTCATCTGTCCACAGAATATTTTGCCAGTACTGCTGTGCAAACTGTAAACATGCAGCAATGTTTTGTTTGGACAGCAGTGGCTTCCTCTGTGAAATCCATTCTTGTTTAGTGTTTTACCTACGTATTGTAGATTCGCTAACAGGGATGTTAGCAATTGCCATTGACTTTTGTAAGTCTTTAGCTGACACTCTAGGATTCTTCTTCACCTCATTGAGCAGTCTGCGCTGTGCTCTTGCAGTCATCTTTACAGGACGGCCACTCCTAGGGAGAGTAGCAGCAGTGCTGAACTTTCTCCATTTATAGACAATTTGTCTTACCGTGGACTGATGAACAGCAAGGCTTTTGGAGATTCTTTTATAACCCTTTCCAGCTTTATGCAAGTCAACAATTCTTAATCGTAGGTCTTCTGAGAGCTCTTTTGTGCGTGGCATCATTCACATCTGGCAATGCTTCTTGTGAAAAGCAAACCCAGAACTGGTGTGTGTGTTTTTATAGGGCAGGGCAGCTGTAACCAACACCTCCAATCTCCAATCTCATCTCATTGATTGGACTCCAGTTGGCTGACATCTCACTCCAATTAGCTCTTGGAGATGTCATTAGTCTAGGGGTTCACATACTTTTTCCACCTGCACTGTGAATGTTTACATGGTGTGTTCAATAAAAACATGGCAACATTTCATTCTTTCTCTGTTATTAGTTTAAGCAGACTGTGATTGTCTATTGTTGTGACTTAGATTATGATCAGATAACATTTTATGACCAAATTGTGCAGAAATCCATATCATTCCAAAGGGTTCACATACTTTTTCTTGCAACTGTATATATATTGATGATGAAAAGGGTTGCCCTGTAGTATGTAGAATTCAGAATAAGATGCATAATATTAAGTAATTAGGCGATGCCGAATTATGCATAATACGCATTATATATACTGCAGGCAACCCTTTTCATGCGGTTACATAAATGACAACATTTTGTTTACTCCGATCGCAGTAAAAAAGTGATTTAACTCACCTTTTATCCTATGCTGCTCCGGTTTTGCGCCATTCTTGCTGCAGCTGGCTCCGCCTTCATGGCTGAGATCATCAATCTTGATAATCTCATCTAATCCAATGTTTTCCCATAGGAAAACATTGGGAGGCTATTGCACATGCACTGCTAAAGCCACGCTGTGCCAATCAGCATCTCCTCATAGAGATGGATTGATCAATGCATCTCTATGGGGAACCTTCAGTGCATCCACTGAGATAGCACTTCTAGTGGCCATCTGAGTGAATGCAACTAGAAGTGTTCCTAGGCAGCAATATTATTCTTCTTTTCCTTTCTGTACCCCAAAAACCAATAAAAATTGTCAAATTGAAAAAAAGGAAAGAAAGACCGTGTTTGCCGTGCTGACAATTCAGTTTCTGCCCAGAACCACTACATTCAGCTGTGGTGGTTCTACTGATCATAGTGTACCTTTAAAGAGTTAGCAGATGACATTGTAATCCAGTTCAGACAAGACAAGGTCAGTGCAAATGAAACATAATTTAAATTCTCGTCTTGTTAGTATGTTTTCTTGATGCCAATGTAGAGGACTGAGCTTTTAACTTTAATTGACAGGGAGCTAAAATAGAGGCACCCAGTCGCTGCATGAAGATCTGTTGATTTCTAAATATAATTTTGTTTTTCATACATTACAAATATATATGTTTTAAATATTGGGATAAGTAAACATGATATTCAAAATCCCGGTTAGTGACAGGTCCAATTTAAACATCAGCATTTTCATCTTGGTATAAAATTATTAGCAAAAATTTTGAGCTGTTTTGCTTTTCACATTGTGGTGGAATCTCGGTAAAAATAAATTTAGTAGGCCGAGATTACCACGTGGCATGTGTACGTGCATATGCTGACGTATCGATCAGTTGGTTGCACGAGGCAAGATACGATCAGTAGTGTACGGAGCATGTGCAAGAATACAGGATGTAGTATTCCCCTCCTCCATTGTGCTGGACAGGCCATGCGGTCAAGCAGGAAGTTAATTCTTATTTGTATTGATTGGTCAAGAGAATGTGCGGGTGGAGCTTAATATGGGAGGAGTTATGTGCCTATATAAGGAGCCTGCACTATTGTCCGGGGCTCAGAACTTGTTGTATTTTGGTGACATTAGTCCCTCTGAGTCCCGATCGGTGAACCGAATAAAGAATCTCTTCCTTCCTGAAGAAACCTGTGTCCATCTCTCTGTGCTTGGCTTCCGTCAGTTTCTCCGGTATCATTTGGTGCATTGGCCGGGAAGCTCATCGTTCAACGGTAGCTGAGAGGCAGAGGCGTGAGACGGTCTATCTTTGCCCACGTTCTCTACGGCTGCACCCCTGAACTTCTGCGTGGACCTCCCTTCGTCTCGGCGCCACTGGTCTGTTGTCCAGGAGATCATCGGCCTTTACGTAAGAAGTGCTGGGGTGTCCCCGTCGATGAGTGTGAACTCAGGTTCAGGAACGAGGAGGTAAGACAACTGCTGTTTTAGACGGCGGACCCACTAGGGGTATACCGATTGTGCGGTAGGCCCATAAGGGGTTTAAATCTGTGTATGGAATCTGCCCCCTCTGTCGGAGGGAAGGAGCGAAGGCGCACCGCTCAATCGAACGCTCTTTAGTAAGACCGTTTGATTTGGTTTGGAGTCAGGCGGGGTTCTGTGTAAATAGCCCTAGCCGGACACCGGTGTCTTGTCTAGACTAGCGTTCTAGGGTGTATATTTTGTTTGCTAGGTCGGAGGGACCGGGAGACTAAGCGGCGTCTGTGTAAATTCGGTCCGCTAGATCTCAACCTATCTTGGCTAAGTGGGAAGGCGTGTAAATTTGGAACCCACTAGACTTTTGATAGAGTAGATAGACTAAGAGGGTTCTGTTGTAAATTCCGCCCTCTAGTTCGCTATATGTGGTGCTTGGGCAGTGTGGCTAACCAAAACGGATGTAGATAGTTTTAGGTAGTCCTTTCAAGGTACTGGCCAATAGTTTAGTTGGGATTGTATATGTGTTAAAGATTGTTAGTAAAGTGTATATCTTGTTAGATAGCGCGAGCTCAGCCGTCTAGCGAGAGTGTGTTGCTGTATCATAGTGCACGGTACCATAACCCTGTATATTTACTGACACTGTATATAAGTACTAATCATTGTCGTCTATTGCATGTTTAACACCATAACCACTAATAATTGTATTGTGACCTTAAATTGTGCTTTGACCTATGCTAACCGTACTGTAACCGCTAATTGTAAAAGACGATGTTACTGGGGTGTGTTATAGACGGGTAATTCATATATAGAGAATTATAGCGTGGGTGACTGTATAGTTTCGCCAAAGGGCATAATATTGATTATTCTAGTGACTGGTGTAACAGCTGTGTGTGTACGGGAATTCCCTGAGTGTTTATTGTGTTATTGTGTACGTTTCACTTGGTAACCGTACCACGTGGTGCTGTTGCCGAAGGAAACGGGTGTGACTGTTGAATAGAACGTGTGCATAGTATTCGTTGTCAACGACGCTCCATTGATAAGTATGGGCGCGTCGGAGTCGACGATTTTGGATCCCTTAGGTTGTATGGTAAAGAATTTTAAGAAGGGATTTAAAACATGTGATTTTGGGGTTAAAATGTCTCCTGTACGTTTGGTCACTTTGTGCACTAGGGAGTGGCCTACTTTGGTTGCGGCATGGCCGCCACGTAGCAGTTTGGATCCAACTCTGGTACAGCGTGTACACGTGGCTGTATCAGGTAGGCCTGAACTTTACGGACAGTTTCCATATATTGATTGTTGGAGACAGGCCGTAAACGACTCGCCAAGATGGATTCGGATATGCCACGAGGAGCAATGTCGCCTCATGGTGGCCAGGACTTGTTTGTCCACTAGGATTATGGTTAGGCCCATTTTGGACACGCCCCCTGAGTCCGAGATCCCTTTGCCGCCCCCTTACTTCCCTTTAGGAGGAAGTGGTACGAGTACAGGAAGCTCTACATCCCTTCCCCCATTGCCCCATCCACTTCCTCCTCCAGTGCAGAATCCACCCCCCCTCGTATTAAACCTTCCCTTCCGGAACCAACCCCCGTTAGATCTGAATATCCTGATTTGGCGCCACTTCAAACTTCCGGTCAAGCGTCTTCTAGCTCGGCTCGGAATATTTTATTCACCGACCTTTCCCAAAATCAAGCTCCCACATCCTCATGCCTTACCACCCCCCGACTGGAACCTCTAACCGATGCCCCTTCACGTAGCCCTATACTAACCCGACAACTGACCGGTACCCAACGACCCAAACATTACCAGATGCCTCTTCGTCTGAATCCTGGGTCAGCCTATCTCGATGCCGCAGGTCAAATGGTATATGCTGACCCAGTCTTCGTATATGTCCCGTTCACGACTACCGATCTCTTGAATTGGAAGACCCACAATTCCTCGTACACTGAGAAACCACAAGCTATGACCGATCTGTTCACCTCGATAGTTCAGACACATAATCCGACATGGGCTGATTGCCAGCAGTTATTAATGACATTGTTCAATAATGAGGAAAGGACTAGGATTAACCAAGCGGCCATTAAAGCGCTAGAGGATGAAGCCCGTGCTTTAAATCAAGCCAATCCAGCAGCATGGGCCGCAACACATTACCCTAACACCGATCCCGACTGGAATGTTAATGGCGCAGATATGGTTCAACTAAAAGCCTATAGAGACGCTATAATTGCTGGCATGAAAGCCGGAGGGAAGAAAGCTATTAATATGTCGAAGACAGTTGAGGTGATTCAGAAATGTGATGAATCGCCCAGTGTCTTTTATGACCGATTATTGGAGGCATACCGCTTGTATACCCCCTTTAATCCGGAAGACGCTGATAATTCCCGAATGGTAAACTCCGCCTTTGTCAGCCAAGCTTACGGAGATATTAAGCGCAAGCTACAGAAGTTAGAAGGGTTCGCAGGTATGTCTATAACCCAACTAATGGAGGTAGCGAATAAGGTGTACATGAACAGGGAAACAGAGACAAAGAAAGAGGAAGAGCGCAAGATGCGTAGAAAGGCAGATATGCTAGCGGTAGCGATCGCAGGCGTAGATAGACGGGGCCCAGATAGAGGCGATAGTAAGTGGAATGAGGAACCCCTGAGTAGAAATCAGTGCGCATATTGTAGGGAAGAAGGGCATTGGAGAAGTGAGTGTCCTCGAAGGGAACAGTATGAGAGAGACAGACATAGGACAGGTTATGGAAACTTTAGAGGCAGAGCGAGAGGTAGAGGAGGCCCCGGAGGGAGCAATGGTAATAGAGGAAGTAATGGGAACAGAGGAAGTGTAAGGGAAGATAGGTACTATCCAGCAGCGCAAAGGTCCCGCGATAGAGAAGGTAGGGACTTTGTAGGATTGGCTGACACGGTCATGGAGGACTATTGATACCGACCGGGCTCCATCCCCCTTGGTCGAGCGGAGCCTATGGTCGATGTATCAATAGGGGGAAAAAGGAGTGCGTTCATGATCGACACTGATGCTGAACATTCGGTGGTGACTAACCTAGTTGCTCCTCCATCTGGAAGAACTATTACTGTAATAGGAGCAACTGGAAGAAGTGCTGCAAAACCGGTTCTTAAAAGTCGACTCTGTACATTGGGAGGCCACGTAGTAAAACATCAATTCCTTTACATGCCTGAATGTCCAGTCCAATTGCTGGGACGTGATATGCTATCCAAATTACAAGCGCAGATTACGTTCCTACCAAATGGAACAACATCCTTAAAGT
Organism: Pelobates fuscus; assembly: GCF_036172605.1. Taxonomy (NCBI): domain Eukaryota; kingdom Metazoa; phylum Chordata; class Amphibia; order Anura; family Pelobatidae; genus Pelobates; species Pelobates fuscus. The sequence continues at coordinate 111,676,176 of NC_086321.1, read as the reverse complement.
TTAATGGACCTTCAGGTATTATGACATTATCCGTACCAAAGGAAGAAGAGTGGCGACTTTATACAGCGTTGACTAGCCAAAACCCTAGGAGTGATGAATCCTTATTCAACATACCAGGAGTTTGGGCAGAGAACAACCCACCAGGACTGGCCCGCAATATTCCACCTATTAAAATCGAACTAAAACTTGGGGTTTATCCAGTGAGCCTACGGCAATATCACATCCCGCAGAAGGCAGAATTGATAGCACTGACACGAGCGTTACAATTGGCTGAAGGTTTAAGAGTGAACATCTACACGGACTCCAAGTATGCGTTTTTAACCACCCATGCCCACGGAGCTTTGTATAAAGAAAGAGGACTATTGAATTCAGAAGGCAAAGAAATCAAGTACGCAGCTGAAATCCTACAACTACTGGAAGCAGTGTGGGAGCTGAAAGAAGTCGGTATTATACATTGTTGAGCGCATCTGAGAGGAGATGGTGATGTAACCAAAGGAAATCGGATGGCAGATAGTGCAGCTAAGCGTGCTGCTGAATCAGGAAGACAGGAATATGTGGAGCATATAGCTGCTCTTATACCAACTCCACTGTCTCAATGGACTCCAGTTTATACAGCTCAAGAAGAGGAGTGGTTAAAGACTGAACCTGGAAAGTATTTGGAGAACAAATGGTATCAGTTAGAAGATGGAAGAATAGTCATTCCAGCATCACTAGCGGTAGAAATTGTCCAAAACTATCATAACGGGACACATTCTGGGAGAGACAGTACAGAAGAATCTCTCAGAAAACATTTCTACATACCAAGATTGTCCAACTTGACTCAGGCCATTGTACAAAGATGTGTAACGTGTGCTAAAAATAATGCAAGGCAAGGACCAGTAAAGCCACCAGGAGTCCAGTTTATGGGGGGACTCCCCATGTCCGATCTACAAATTGACTATACAGTAATGCCTAAATCTGGTGGACATCGCTACCTACTGGTAGTTGTGTGCACCTATTCAGGCTGGGTAGAAGCATGTCCTACTCGTACAGAAAAAGCAGGAGAAGTTGTGAGATTCCTGCTACGAGAAATAATACCCCGATATGGACTACCCTGCTCTATAGGATCGGACAATGGTCCAGCTTTTGTTCATCAGTGCCTACAACAACTGACTCATATGCTTGGTATAAAGTGGAGGCTTCATACGGCATATAGACCCCAGAGTTCTGCGATAAAAGTAGCCGAAGTGACTCCGTAGATACATCACTCCAGGGTTAAACCAGCAGCAGTCGATTCTTGGCAAGCTACAGCAGATCCAGAGAATCCCTGCAAGATCCGGTTAAAGCGCACGATTCAGTCGGAGTGACGAGGAACCTTGTGGATTACAAATTTTATTGTTTCAGAGATTGGTAAGTGAGTGAGAAGGCCATAATAAAGCCTGTCCGCTCACCAACGAGTGTATAAGTCAGGAAAAGTCTCGAAGGGACCCCTGTGAAGACGAGCAGAACTCCATTCCCTGCAGCCCTTACATCCTGGAAGCTGAGGTGCCATCGCACGGACGAAGACTGAGGATGACGACGAAAGATGTGTTTCTAATAATGTTTTTATATGTGTATTTTTATATTCAGGAAGGTAGAGGTACCGACACTCCTAGCTGTGAGGTATGCATTAAGACTACAAGAACAGGTAATCATATTTCCCAGACCCTAATTTGGCATTCGCAATACGAGGGTAAAGGAGATGTATCAAGATGTAGATACTTAAATATAGAATATAGTGTGTGCCATTTAGGAGTAGGAGAACCTAAGTGCTTCAGTCCAGAGTATCAACCCCGTACAATTTGGTTGACTCTCAGGAATGGAGATCCTCAGGGGACCCTAATTAACAAAACAGTATTAGAATCCGTATATTCTTCAGGTGTTCTGCTATTTGATGCGTGTAAAGCGATATCGAGTGGTAGAAAGCCGTGGAATGTATGTGGGGATCTTAGATGGGAGAGAACGTATGGGTCTAACGATAAATATATTTGTCCCAGTAGTAAAAATAAGTATGTGAGTCCTAGATGCCCAAATAGAGATTATAACTTTTGCCCATATTGGTCTTGTGTGGGGTGGGCAACTTGGGGACAGACAGCAGACAAGGACATGATTGTGACTAAGTTGCCTACCAATCCATACTGTAAGTCTATGGAATGCAATCCAATCCATATACTTATAAATAACCCTGACAAGTTCTTAGATAAATATGGTAATTTATTTGGGTTTCAAATATATGGGACGGGTTTAGACCCTGGGACAGTATTGTTTATAGGGATAGAGACTGATACGGTAACCTCCCAAACTCATCAGGTATACCATTCCTTTTATGAAGAGATGAGCATAGATAATAAGATCCCCCATAATGCTAAAAACCTGTTCATTGATTTAGCCGAAAGTATTGCCGGTAGTCTTAATGTTACCAACTGCTATGTGTGTGGAGGTACTAACATGGGAGACCAATGGCCTTGGGAAGCAAAGGAGGTAATGTCCGGTTCTGAGGCAGTTGACCAATTAATATCTACACAAGCCGATTATCATATGAGTGTTAGAGGTAAATCTGAGTGGAGATTAAAGACCTCCATCATAGGTTATGTTTGCATAGCGAGGAAAGGAATGATGTATAATACTTCTGTAGGAGAATTAACTTGTCTAGGGCAAAAAGCTTATGATGATGATACAAAGAATACAACTTGGTGGTCGGCTTCAAATGTCTCAGAACCATCTAACCCGTTTGCAAGATACGCCAATTTAAAGGACGTATGGTTTGATTTATCCATCACATCTAATTGGAGAGCCCCAGCAAATTTGTACTGGATCTGTGGTAAGAAAGCCTATTCGGAGTTGCCACAGGACTGGGAAGGGGCATGTGTGTTGGGTATGCTCAAACCATCCTTCTTCTTGTTACCTATCGAAACAGATGAGACTTTAGGTGTTAAAGTGTATGATGTGAATCATAGGAAGAAAAGGGGACCCATAGAGATAGGCGCCTGGGAAGATGATGAATGGCCTCCCCAGCGTATTATAGATTACTATGGGCCAGCCACGTGGGCAGAGGATGGTACCTTTGGTTATAGAACCCCAATTTATATGCTCAACCGTATTATAAGATTACAGGCAGTGGTTTAGATTATTACTAATGAGACCTCACAAGCGCTCAATCTTCTAGCGAAGCATAATACCAGGATGAGGACAGCAGTGTACCAAAATAGATTAGCCCTGGATTACCTATTGGCAGTAGAGGGAGGTGTATGTGGGAAGTTTAACCTGAGCAATTGCTGTCTTCAAATAGATGACGAAGGGCAAGCAATAGCTGAGCTTACTAGCCATATGGTTAAACTAGCGCATGTGCCTACTCAGGTATGGAAAGGGTACAATCCAAGTAGTTGGTTTGGTAGCTGGTATGAGTGGTTTGGAGGGCTTAAGGCATTGGTAGGTGGAGTCCTACTGATTTTAATGTTGTGTCTACTCCTGCCATGTCTTATACCCTTAGTAGTTAGGTCTGTGCAAAGCCTGATAGAAAATATAGCAGAGAGGAAGGCTGCTGCACAGATAATGGCAATTTATAAATATAAGGCTCTAGATCAGGGAGAATCAATGCAGGAAGATGAGTGTTGAAGATTCACATCATAGATAAGTCTGGTCTGGTTCATGGTAACTTGCGGTGTATGCAAACCAAGGTTAAGTGATGCCTCAAGTAATTGTGAAATATCAAGAGGCATCAAAGGGGGGAATGTGGTGGAATCTCAGTAAAAATAAATTTAGTAGGCCGAGATTACCACGTGGCATGTGTACGTGCATATGCTGACGTATCGATCAGTTGGTTGCACGAGGCAAGATACGATCAGTAGTGTACGGAGCATGTGCAAGAATACAGGATGTAGTATTCCCCTCCTCCATTGTGCTGGACAGGCCATGCGGTCAAGCAGGACGTTAATTCTTATTTGTATTGATTGGTCAAGAGAATGTGCGGGTGGAGCTTAATATGGGAGGAGTTATGTGCCTATATAAGGAGCCTGCACTATTGTCCGGGGCTCAGAACTTGTAGTATTTTGGTGACATTAGTCCCTCTGAGTCCCGATCGGTGAACCGAATAAAGAATCTCTTCCTTCCTGAGGAAACCTGTGTCCATCTCTCTGTGCTTGGCTTCCGTCAGTTTCTCCGGTATCAACATAAGTTGAACAAAGTTGAAATCTTGTATACTAAATGCATTGTAACATCCACCAATCCATCTATCCATCCACCAACCTCTGCACTTTACCATCACAATTCAGATCAACAGAATGTACGGTATTTAAAAGTCTCTCTTTTAGCACACACCAGTGGTTTCAACTGCCGCTTACTGCCCAAAGGATAGAACAGAATTTGCTGTTGCATGCTGCTGCACAAGGCCTACTGTTCCAATTCCGTGCCACTATCTAAACACAGTGCTTCTATTCAACTTATCGGATTATACTAATAAAACCTTTGTAGTGAATATCCTCAAAGCATATCTATACTCTTTACATTTTTCATAAGAGTGTGAAATTTGCCTTCAGTCACACATCTGCAGAACAAAACACATTGTCATGATCTGCTCTGCTCTGTTCTGATGTCTGGACTTGGCTTCTGGTATCCAGTACTCCTTTTACTATTCTTGTTTAGTATTTCTTAGTTTTTGGTTTTCTATTCTATGTCTGGTTTTCTTTATGCTGGGATTTCTGGGTTCATTCCTATAGTTCGTCCCTGGATTTCCCAGTCTCCAGGTTTCCTTTAAATGTTTGTTTTATGTGACACACCCATTTGTTTTCAGCTTTCATTATGTGTTAGAGTTCCTGCAGGCAGTTGCTTTCTGCTTCTGTCCTTTCTTGCAGGTAAGTACTATATATGTGTTCTGAATCTGTGGATGTTTTAGTATACATTAGGCAGTGTAGGACCTGCCAGATATGGGGTACATTGGCGTTGTTGGCAGGCTTATGCAATGTATGATCATATAGTGTGACTAAATCCCCATGATTTCCATATGTAGTACTTAGTTATTTCTCCTCTTGTTTTGCCTATGTTGTCTTGTTTTAGTTTGTATCCCCAGTCCATGTATAGTCCTGTCTAGTCATGCCCATGTTATGTTCATGTTTTCCTCATGTCTTGTGTATATGTTCTGGGTTTAGCTTGCTATCCTTCTCTGGTTCTGGGTTCTACTAGTTCTGTCTTGTTTTCATGTTTGGTGCCTATCTCTAGTCTTGAGTTGTTTCTAGTACTGGATACAATCTTGCTGCAGAGCCTCCCAATTCAGCTCCTGGGAGGTCTGCTAATTTCCTTGCTCCTAGTTCCTTGGATCCGCAGAAGCTGAATCAGGGTTCTGGTTGTGGCTGCACAAACGCTGGTGCTCAACACCAGGGGGCGTGCGGTTACCCTGCACCAGACCCTGCTAATCCACCTCCACGCTGAAGACTCCCACTTAACATCAGGCATATTGGGTCCCGGTCCATGCGCCGCCACCTGGACACTGTGTCTGGGTTCCGGGCACTGGACCGCCACCCTGACACACATATTCAGATACAGAAATAATAGCTTTGTCACAGTTCTTTCTCTACCTAATGTTTATGTCAATATATCTCTTTTTTTCTTCAGACTATCTCACTCGCATCTCGCTGAGTTCTCCAGAAAGCATCCACTCTTTCCAAAGCATTATGTAATGCCCTGGAAACAAGACATGACCAACAGGAAGCTAATTCTGAAGGTATGATTTAAAAAATAGTTTTAATAAATGTTTGTTCAGGTCATGTGGCTTGCAGCCTATTAATAAAAAATAAATGGTGATGGTTGGTTAAGGGCCTTGGTATGGATGGTTTGGAGGAGAGTCTAATTAGATGGCTCAATCTATAAGGCATAAGTGAAAAAAATAGGTTATGCAGGATTAAGCCCATAACTATGATTTGTGTGCTGCTAGGGCAGCGAAGTTTAAGGGACAATATTGTCACCAGAACAACTACAGCTTATTGTAGTTGTTCTGGTGAGTATAATCATTCCCTTCAGTCATTTTCATGCAAATGTGTTTGCATAGCCTCCTACGGACCTCAAATGGCCACTGGAGGTGCTTCCTGGTGCAGTACTGCCATTCAGCGTCTCCACGGTCTGCATGGAGATGCTGAATTTTCCTCATAGAGATGCATTGATGCAATGCATCTCTATGAAGCGGTACTCATTGGCCAAGCAGGCGCCGGCAGACCCTCATTAAGCTGGAAATAAGGTAAGGCATTTTACCTTTTAACGGGTAAAATACCTTAAGGGGGGGGGGGGGGGGTGGCGGGCAAGCCACTTAAATGCTATTTTTATGGTCAGGGATACATGTTTGTGTTTCTGATCCTATAGTGTTCCTTTAAGTATCCCTTTCTGGCGTCTCTGCATCTCAAAATAGAGTTAATGATGCCCAGCTGAAACCAATTGATTATCTGTTTAACAAGGATTTAGCACATACACTACACATGCATCCAAATAACTGTGAAAATGGGGCTGTATTAGCATATACAGGCATTGCATGTGCAAGGAATTTTGTGAGTTGGAATTGCCAATATATCACGGATATTCACCAGTACAATTGCTCTCTATTCGTCTTTGCACAAAAGTGCTGTCAGTCAAGACTTTGCTTGAGTTGGAATGACATTCACATAGCCATGGCACTGTCCATGTTATACATACTACAAATGAATGAAGAATATTCTTTAGGTTTGATGAAGACAAAGGACCTTGCAAAACATGCTCAGGAAACATTCCAAGTCAACATTGTAAGACATTTAAAATAAGTAAATTAGTTAATTTAACAGAATAATTAGTTAATTTAACAGAAACAATGAACACGAACAGTCTATACAATGTGCCTCTTTTTTATGAGTTTACAATTCTTGAAGAATGATTAGATAATTTTCTGTACTGACATAGCTGGTTGGAGGAAGGAGGGCAGTTTCTACATTTTATGGTAAATTTAACCACTTTTCTTTGTAAACTCTGGGGTTAACTTCTGCGGTGTCACACACCTTGTTACATACCACCGGTCTAGGGCACTCAGCTCAGAGCTTATGTGCCACCTTGCTAAGGGGGCGCCACACCCAGGTCTCTAGGTAGCAGGCCACATGGTCCGCATGGAGCCACTTTGCCGAACGCGGATAACGAAGGTCATCCGGGTTGAACGAGGGTTCGCCCAGCGGGTCCATTAGGGCTGTCCTCATGGCCGTGGGAGGATCAGCCCCAGGGTCTCCTCCCGTCATCCCCGCAGCGGCGAAGGTAAAGAGGCGACGACCCAATTCCCCATTATCATTCTCTGAGTCACTATTCCTGAGTCGGAGTCGCTCTCATTCTGTACTCTCGCACATTTCCATCGTGACGCCCGTTCTGCCCGGCGCAGAAAGGCTCTTTTGTGTTAATTGTACACACTTTTAGGGGCACCAAATAGTTTGGAACAAAGCCGAGGACATAGAGCCCGTAGCGGCAATAATGGCGTCGGTCACAGACATCTGTAGCGCCAAGGACTTCCACCCTGCAGGGATCAGGGTCCCCTGCCGAGGGGGGGGGGCAGCTGTAGATGGGGCATCACCCGACAGCAGTGGGGTATCCAACTCCCCGGGGGCAAATAGGCACCTTAGGCATGGTAAATAATAATTATGACCCACAAATGTACCAATACTGCACTATAGGGTAATAGAAATGCTGTAAGGAATAAAGTAATTAGTGAGGGTTAGTCACCCAAACTAGTACTCCAGAAGGGACAGAAGGGAGCTCACCAGGGCCCAGACCAGCAACTAGAGACATAAGGCAGAAAGAGGCTGGTACAGGCAGAAACCGGAAGGAAAACACAGTGAAAATCGCGAGATCGTGGCGAACAATCTGCGATACAAACTGAATTCGTCCCGCGACCAAGGTGCATTTGCATGCCAAAAGCGTCTATTAGGACAAATCCCGAAAATGTCCGCGAAAGCCACCGAACTATCGGGCACAAAAAAATAAATAAATGCAATGGGAGAGATACGAACAGGCGTTCGTATGCGAATGCCCAGCCCCAAAACGGCATGAAAAAGTACCTAAAGATGGCGCGAAACACTGCAAAAAGGGTGCCAAAACAGGCCCGGGATCCAGGTCAGCAGGCAGAGAGAAGTAGAAAACGGGAAATAAACAACCAAGCCTCAGAACAAGGAGAAAAAGGAGACAAAAGTGGATACACCACCCCAAGTGAAGATAGGGAAGAGAACCCCCCAGCTAGTCTGGGACCCCGGGCACAGAACCAATAAACACACAATAAACAGGAATAATAAACAGTGCTCTAAGGGAAACCCAAAGCTTAATTTAAACTAGAATCCCCAAACATACAATTAGAAATCCACCAAAATAAGTACAACTAAATCTGAAAAGACAAATAGATGGTAATTAACTGACTGTGGAGCAGCAAAAAAAAAGAGGAAGAGCTAAGGAAGGTGCTTACTATTATACTGGGGCTTTGTATGGGAGTGGCTTATATCACCATGTATACCACATTTTTCTTACTGTTTTTGTATTATTTGCTGCTATTGGTAGACAGTAAAGAAAGGGATATGCAATATGAGCCTTGTTATAAAATTGTATATAACCACAAGGTCAGTAAGACTGGACATGCCATTGATCCTTCGAGCTGGCCGAGGTTCATGTATGATAGAATGACAGAGTAAGAAAGACAAGCCAGAATATAGGGAGACCATAGATCAGATAAATGTTTAGACAAAGCTAATTCAACGTAACCCAAAATCAGAATCGCCAAATGGAAAGCCAGTTGAGTAAGACGGAGAATAACTAACTGTATAAACGTGCTATTGGATCAAGGAGAAACCACAGTTCACATTGAAACTTTCATATTTATATGTCGGGGCATTATTACGATAAGCACGCCACCAAAATGTGAGAGAGGCATTGAAAATGGCTTGAATCCGTGTCATTAACGTCATGCAAGAAGCCTTACAATAATTCTATATGCAAGTACCACGTGCTGAAATTTAGTATAACCATTAAACCTTTTCAGTGCTAGAACCATCAGGGTTATTCCCTAGAGCAAGCATGTCAAACATGCGGCCCACAATGCTTATTTTTGCGGCCCGGCTGCCCTGGGGTCGCTTTCAGCTGTGGCTACGACCAGCTGCAAGACAGGAAAAATACTTCCTGATACTTGCTCTACCAGCCACAAGAAGGCAAAGTGGCTGTGTGTCTGCTGAGCAGACCAGAGCAGCCACTCCCCCTTCCCTCCTGCTCGCAGTGCCACAGGAGTCTGTCCTGCTTCAGTAGGGCTGGAGCTGGAGGACGGGCAGCAAATCGTAAGGTAGGAGAAGAGGGGCTTGGGGGAGGGGGGGAAGTGTATTTATTTGAGGAAGGGAGGGGGCCAGTGTATTAGAGGGGTGGAGTGTGGGGAGGGGGCCAGTGTATTCAATTGGGGAGGGTGGCAGTGTATTAATGGGAGGGAGAGGGGCAGTGTATTAATGGGAGGGAAGGGGTAGTGTATTAATGGGAGGTAGGGGGCACTGTATTAATTTGGGGATGTCAGGGGGCCAGTGTATTTGAAGGAAGGAGGGGCCAGTGTATTTGAAGGAAGGAGGGGGCCAGTGTATTTGAAGGAAGGAGGGGGCAGTATATTTATTTATTTGAGTGAGGGAGGAGGCCAATATATTAGAGTGGTGGGGGGCAGTGTGTTAAATTAGGGGTAGGGAGGGCAGTGTATTCAATTAAAGCGGAGGGAGGAGGGGCAGTATATTAGATTAAGGGGCATTGTATTAGATTGGGTGAAGGGGGCAGTGTATAACAGTGGAGAGAGGGGGGGGGGCAATGTATTTGATTTGTGGGCAGTGTATTAGAATGGGTCTGCATTGAGGCGCTGAACGCCAATGGAGATGCTGATTGTCCGCGCAGCTTTTTGACACACATGCACAATAGCCTCCCAATGGGAAAGCATTGGATTGGCGGAGATCATCAAAATTGATGATCTCAGCCAAAGTTAAGAAAACACTCATAGAACTTCAAAATAAACAAGATAATGTAATTTGTTTTTGTTTTTTTACAGCTGTGCAACAGCATGCATTCACCATTTCAGTTCCATTACCAAACATTTCTTAATATGTCAAAGTAGTTGTATTGAAACATTGGCTATATGCAAATGTACGTCTCCTTAAAATAAATTCGCTCTTTTGTTTATTTTGAAGCTCTACGAGCGTGAGGACGTCCAGTGTTAGTTAGGTAACTTTTTTATACTGTACTTGTCTAAATAAACCTAAGTTTCTATGAAAACAGGCATTTTTGTTTTTTTGCGGCCCACATAAAGGAAAAACCTTGTTTATTTGGCCCAACTTAGCCTTTGAGTTTGACATGCTTGCCATTGAGTCTGAAATGTAAAAAATTGAGACTAGAATAGTACAACTTTAGCACAGCTTTAGCTGAGTTAGAAAACGTAAAAAAAAAATAATAGGAATCAAAAATTTTAATATAAATCATCTTTTTATCTATCCATTAAATAAAAGTAATAGTTCATTTGCAGGCTATATGACTAAAAGATAACTTTTATTATTTTTTTATTTATTTTAATTATACGTAATCTTGTAAAGACTCAATTAAGCAGGCTAATTACATATCTAGCTGTGCCATCCGCTAGTATATGGAAAATTGCCAATTTGTGCTTTTGGGAAAAAATGTAATCATATAATAAATTGTACAGCATTTTTTCATAATGGTCTTTTATTTTTCTATTACTGAAGCAGCATTTTTTTTTTTGTTTGAACCCCAAAATTGTTGGCCTCATTTAGTCTCAAATCAAAATTCATGGTCTTCAAAACCCATCCAAAAACCCATCACAGCCGTGTAATTCTTTTTCTTGGTTCCAGACATACTAAATAGCCTCATTAAAAATGCATTAACTCTTCATCCAGGGGTTCCCCCACACAACTGTCTACCGATGTGTGATAATGTATGTATGTTAATGTTGCCATGCCAACCAGAGTGTTCTGTGATATCCCATTCGTTAATGAATCAAAATGAACAAAGGTGACTTTCCCTTGCAGCATGCGAGGATGGCAGGGGTATACACAGGCGCTTGTGAGGATTCCCTGTTTGTGGAGAACAAAGAAAGGCTATGCCATGGGGAAGAACGCAAGAAAATAATGGAAAAGGTGAAAATCCCAGCAGAAAACTGGAGAACAAATGTTCCATTACATTCTCCTCTATCGAGGTATATTAGCTATATGGTCACTCAGAAAACTAGATTGCTGGAACAATAGTAAGATTACACCCTGCACTGCTCCCGCCATCTCTCAGGAACATTACATCCTATAATAAAATATAATGTAACATTAAAATGCCTTACAGTTTGTTTCCTTGTATTAATATAATTCAGTTATATTATGTTTAAATGAATTCGCTATTTAAAAATATTAAAAAGTATTTACAAAATAATTGCTTGGAAAGTTAATTTTTTTTAATATATGTAGATTGATGGGTGCTTTTGTTTTGTCATAGGGAGAATGCTCACTAATATAGTTATGTTATTTCATGATATATGGTAGGAGGACTCCTGTTTGAAAAGCTGCCATAACTCATAAAGATTTATTTTTAGACCGCTGCACAACTATTGATGAGGTTTTTCTTTTTTTGGGGGAGGGGTGGGGGACTACAGAAGATAAATTGAATGCCAAATACTAGTGATACACAAATGCCAACATATATCCTTGGGCAAGAAGTAGGGGGAAAAAAACAACAACAAACCGAAGCAATTCTAGTTTAAATTGATATTCTAGGCACTATAACTACTGTAGCTCATTACATTGGTGATAGTACCTGGAATCCCCTGGTGCTTTCTCTCTATACAGTGTCAATTTTAAGTGTTCAGTTTTTTTAGGGCTTTAACACTGAATGTGGGTCCCTGGCCACTCACAGCCCAGAGTCCAGTAGAGATATGGCTAAGGCAGAGATTGCATACTTATATAGTGATACCAATTCATACCAGCACTGGGTCGTTGTCACTGAGAGCAATCAGCTGACACTCTCAGTTAATCACTGCTGTCCATTTCTGCTTAGGCTAATACTTCCTCACGCTGAGACAAGCTGCTGGGGACTCTCATTTAGCAATAAACCATTAAAAAACTGTTTAACAATGAGTAACTTTGTGACTTTAATGAGATAAAGCAGTTACACTGCCTACAGTGTCATTTTAATCTAAATGCAGCTAGAACAGAAGTGAGTGTATAAAATGCCAAAAAGTCAATGTAAATGCTGGTTAAATTGGTGAATGTTGATAACCAAACCAAGGTGAGTGACTTGTTAACACATAACAGTTAATACAATTACATTGATGGTCTGCACGTACTAAAAAAACTGTTAGGATAAAATAAATTTGGCTGACACAGATAATGATTCAAAAGAGGCTACATTCGAAGAGACACACCAGAAGGAAGTTGATCCTATTTTTTCATACTTTATATTGATAATACATAAGAAAAATATAAAAACTAAATAAATAGAATACAAAAGGTATGAATTCGAGGGGTTTCAGTATCGTGCCGTGATCTCTGCCCTAAATAGAAATTAGCTGATAACCTGTCAGCCAGTTTCCCCCCATAGTTTTGAACTAAGGGTGAGCAGATCCTCCTAAACCTTTGACCTCAGATGTTTATAGAATATGTACAGCATTTGGAGTGTGGCTTCACCAAGCTGTGAATGAGGCAGCTGCAGGAGATCAGGATTTATATAGCATGCACTATCCAAGAGCTCACAAGTAGTTGGGCAGGCAGTGACAGGGGATCTCCTTACACCACATGCTATGCAAGAAGCAAAGATGATTATAGTGCTTGGAGTAGCTTTGTTAGATCGGTTTTGTCCTTTTTTTTGCATACCCAAATGTCATATAACTTTGACAGACAGACAGACACCATGACAGACACACACACCATGACACAGACAGACACACACACATAACAGACAGACACACACACACACACATACACTCACACTGACAGACTGACACACATTATTGCTACCTGTGGGCGACCGGCCAAGAGGTCGTGCAGGTCAGACAGCTGGGTGTGCTGGCGGCCGCAGGGAGAACTGTCTCTGCTCCTCGCCCTTGCGGGCTAATTAATGAGATAGGGGCCGAAATATGACGTCATATACCGGCCCCGGTCTCATTAAGCTGCACGCTGGGGAGCAGAGCAGAGCCAGCACAGAGAGCTCCCCCTGCGGCCGCCAGCACACCCATCTGTCTGCCCGGCCCCAGCTGCCGATGGCCCACTTGGAAATTTCTCTGTCCCTGTGTCTGTCAGTGAGTTTGTGTGTCAGTGAATGTGTTTCTGTGACTTTGTGTGTAACTGTCAGTGAATGTGTGTGTACATCTGTGAATGTGTGTCTATCAATGTGTGCCCGTGAGTATGTTTTTATGACTGTCAATGTGTGTTTGTCAGTGAAAATGTCTGTCAGTGAGTGTGTGCGTGTCTTTAGTGCGTGTGTCAGTTCGTGTCTGAGGGATTTTGTGTTTCTGTCAGATTGTGTCAAATCAGTTATTGTGTGTGTCTGTCAGATTGTGTTAAATCAGTGAGTATGTGTGTCTGCCAGTGAGTGTATGTCAGTGTATCTGAGAGTGTGTGCCGGTCAGTGAGTGGGTGTGTCTGTGTGTATGTCAGTCAAAGTGTATGTTAGGTTTTAACAGGAAGAGGTGTGGCCTTCACCGGAAAGGGTGGGGCAAATTTAAATTGGGGGTGTCTGAGTTCCGTCATGCCTAGGGCAGCACAAATTCAAAATTCACCACTGCCTGAAAAGTCAGCTAATCGCTCTCAGCCAATGTGCCATGCTTTCTTGATTATAAATATTTCTTGTCTTCTGAGAATAATACAAAATATGACCATTTCCTAGAATGTTATCAATTACTGCAATTAATTTGCAATCATGATTGCTTTCATGTTGGCTAAATAATATGTGTAAGGTATATTAAACATTCTCCTCTATCAAGGTATTATAGCTGTATGGTCACTCAGAACTTGTATGCTGGAAGATTCTGATTTTTATCGTACACAAACTAATACACAACATACTTATGCAGAATGCTTACACATTTGTTGCACTGATTTAGAGTCCATTGATGTGGAATTTTGAAATCACATTGTTGGCATTCCTCTCTACTGTGTAACAAGAAAAAGTGATACAAACACATGCAGTTAAACTAAGGTAAATTGATTTCCTGTAATGAGTTACAAGCGCTGTAAAATAATTATACAGCATGCTGTTAAATAACAGAGTAATGGTGAAAATAGCATGCAATAAATTGTGACATATTTTGTGGCTTACCACTTTAGCCTGGAAAATATTTGTTTTCTGCAGATTGATGGTAGATTTGACTAATAGATATCTGTTAACACTAATACACTGTTCATGACAGGTTCACATACAGAGATAATATGGAATTTGCTGGCACTATATAAATCATAAAAAATTAAAATAATAATAATAAGGTGTAACTCCACATCTGGTAAACTTTATTTATTCCACAGAGTTTCATTTATTGGCTGAGAGTTCTCTGTTGTCTCTATCAGCCAATGAATGAGTGGCTGGGTCAGCAAATGGCCTTAACAGTTCCTCAGAAATCAAATGCTGGTCACCAGGCATTACAGAAGGCTCTGTTTCACCCAGGTAAGAGACAAACTGAACACCGTTTTCCCCATTCCCTGAATCATCGCCAAGGTACTCCTGGCATCATAACTACTACAGTCAATATTTAATTTATCATAAAGATAAATTATTGATTTTGTTGAATTAGAAGTTATTTAGGAAATCCTCTCAGTAACTAAATAAGTCAGCTGCAGTATTTTAAGTCACAAATTCCATTCCTGGGAAGGTCAACTCAGTGTTCCAATCTTCTGTGGTCAATAAGATCAGTACCGTTATGTTGGGTAATAACGCTATTGCATGTTCTTTAAAACTGACAAAAGCTAAATGTACCTTTCCTGATAAAGTACATTGATAATATTTAAGTGTTCTTGCATAGCAAGACCACTTAATATTATCTCACATATATATTATTCTTATTATAGCCAAATTTACCACCCTAACTCCTCCCCCAGTTTTTACACTACATAGACAGTAATATACCTAAACGTGCGGATTGTTCCCGATTGGTGTGCTATTACTTTGTGGAACGTTTCGACGAATGGTTCACAAAATATCGTCGTTTTTGTGGCGAAATTGGTCCAATAGGAATGAATGGCAAAATTTTCAAAACTAGAGTGGGAGCTGACAAAAGCTGAAAAATCAGGACATGATTTCTAAACTGCCACCACTCCCTCATTTTCAAGCCTACCTACACAAATCTTATATCAAAACGTTCAGATATCCTTACTGCCACTAAAAATGTCCACGGATAAGCCATAGTCCTGATAGTTTTCACAATATGACCATTTGTTTGCAACTCACGCAGTCCATTGACATTCATTGAAACTCCACTCTAGCCACCTCAAATTTGATGGGCAATATCTAAACTGTGACTGTGCCTTCATTTTTAATCTTTCAGAGACATACTGTGCATCTCAAAATATAAAGCTCTTCGCTGTAGGATTTATAGTTTTTAAAATACGACCGTTTGAAGATGGCAACCGCTAGTGAAGTGAGCAATTTGGAGCAGTTTGTTTTTAACCGCTCTTCTCTGCCCTGTTTAAAATCTATTAGTTCCTGTTGGCAGTTGGTGGAATATTCGAGGGATTTAACCTCCCTGGCGGTATGATTATGTCAGGAATTTTGTACCAAAAGCGGTACCATTTTTTTGCATGGAAATTTGGTGTTATGTATTGTAGGCCAGTAATTACTTTCTTAAACCTGACCAAAAGTACTCTCAGATGTGATAAAGTTCGAAACATAAAATCATGAATTATAATCTAATAAATAATATACCGGTTCCCATTTTCTGTTCCTGGAAAACTTGCTATGCAGAGTAGCTGATTGCTGCTCGTTGTAGCGATTTGTCTCCGTGACAATCTTTTCAATGACGTCATCTGTGAGAAATAATTTTAGGTATGTCAAAGGATCATTGTGCTCAACGTCTACCTTCATCCCAGGTGATCCAGTAAACAAAAATCTTGGCGGCGGTACCTCATCCATACCGCAATCAATAAGGCACCAAGTGCGCACATCACTGAGCTCGGGTGCAGAATCATCGCTGTCGCCACTTCTCTGGTCACTGTCAGAGTCGGATGACGAATCTTGCCACGAATCGCTATCGCAGTCGCTCAATTCTGCGAGGGGCTCTGTGTCGCTGCCGCTGTCACTCATCTGATCCAAACCCGCTTTGGAGATGCTAAAGTGACGCTTTGATGCCATGGTAAAAAATTTATTTTATGGGCAGAAATTACAGCAAAAAGGGCAGGCAGGGCAGTGTAGGATGATCAAATTTCAAATCTGAGGTGATACTGTGTCAAATCTGAGGTGATACAATGTTATCTGACAGGATTTCACTGTATCACCTAACTTTATGTGTGTGTGTCACTTTTATGCTTGAAACATTTGAATTACCCGCCCAGTTCCGCCCCCATGAGCCTCTGCGGCTCACAGAGACAGAACCAGGAAGTCAGATGGAGGCAACCGCCGGGGCTCTCACCGGCAATCACAGCGCGGGGACATCGCTGGATCGCAAGGAGAAGGTAAGGAGACTGCCAGAAGGAGACCGCTTCTGGCAGCGAAAATTAACCCAGAGTCACGCTCGGGAATACCGCTAGCCTGGTTAAAAGATTTGAAAGCTCTTATCTGCCCTTGCTGTAGAATGAGTGAACCACACTTCAACCTTTCCATAGTTACTCCAGCCACTCCAACCACACAACAGTTACGCAAGCCACTCCACCCAGTTACTCCGCCCACTCCAGTTGTAGACTACTGGTGGAGGCAGGAACACTTCACACAATTTCCCCAGAAATTGTAGCTTTTCTAGTATTTATTATTATTAGTTGTGATAGCATTAGTCACCTCTATTATTCTGTGCCGTCATGAACACCACGATACAGGATTCATTGGTGTTAAACTAAGGTAGCACCCTCCCCTATTCCCTCCTACTTCCCACCTACCTCCACCTTAATGCTCCTGCTTGGGATGCACGGAAACACCTTGCAATATATTTCCTGGCAAAATGCTAGATGCTGTGAAAGAGGGCAGGAGGACTTTCTGTACGAGGGCTTTCTTGCCATTAACATGGCTCTTGGACTATTCATTTAAAATAATACAATTGTAAAAAAATATAAAGTGAAAATAAAACAATTAAATGTAACTCATGGGCTAAATTGCCAAATGGGTTAAGATTTTTTTTTTTTAATAATGTAAACATTGGAGTGTTCTGGAACCCTGGGGAGATGAGAGGGATTAGCTTCTCTTTCACTCTTATTATAACTGTGCTGAAGGATGCATTTCAGTGGCTTCACTGAACATAACTCAGTGTCCACATTTAACTGTCTGTTACACTGATCATATGAACAGAAACACTATAGGGGTAGGCAACCTTCAGCATTCCATATGTTGTAAACTACATCTCCCATAATGCCCTTACAGCAATACAGGCAAAGCATCAGGAGAGATGTAGTCCACAATATCTGGAGTGCAAATGGTTGTGCCTACCAACACAATATAATAAAATAATGAACATTATAAAATACAGACAATCTAGGAAATAGAAAAAAAAACTATATTGTTGTTCATAGTAAATATGTTTGTCTCAAGTAAATTACTTTAAACATTGATGTTTAAGGGGTTAAGATTGATTTTGGTGTGAGGTGTGGCCTAAGCAATTAACAAATAAGAGAAGTCCGGGTAATAGTCTAGTTTATTGTTCTCTACTTTCCCGTCCTAAGCTCTTCAATAATATCTTCTACTACTATATTTCAATTAAGTGATATAACTTATGGTGGTGATAATAAGCGTATCAAAAATATTCACTGATAGGAACACTGTATATAAAACCAGCATTAAAATAATTAATGTATTCGTGCCATAGATTGCTCAGCAAAACTTTGGAATTCTCATGAAAAACTAAATTTTGTATAAGTTATTTAGAATACAATGGGTAATAGTTCTTGCAGGATCTCCCCTGCTACATTTAATGAACCTTACAGTTTTGATGTGCCCTACACTTTGACAACCATTGGGGCTAGACCTTTTGTGTTTAGCTTTGCTGATGTCAGCACATGGTCTCAAAGAATTGGTACACACAAAGCTACTGCAATGCAAGGATTAAGGCCTATTAATGGAAGTGATGAAATCAGGTGATGTAGTGACAGGCTGTGTAGTCCCATCATATTTGAAGTTGTACTAGGCAATAGAGAAGTCCATGCACCCACACCACCTCTTTCTCTAGCACCTTAGGTAGATGTAAATGCTGATAAAAGGACAAATGATAAACCATCAGTCAAAAGTACATAAAATTAAATATCAATTATACTCAGGCTCTGTGTTATATATAATCTATAATGTAAATTTTAAACTCAGGCTCCATGTTATTGGAAGCAATGTTCTATAAATTGCATTATCTGTTAAGCTGTTGCCAGTGCCAAGCCCCCCTGCAATACATACATGATAAGCTATGGTTGTGCAAAGTTTTCTAACTATTTTAAAACTGTCCATAAACGATTAAAAATTCAATTCGCATTACTGGTCAAGGCAAGGCTTGCCTGTCAGAGTGCTGACAAAACACTTAAATCAGGGAGATGCCTTTATGAAGGTTTTCTCTCCTTCTAATAATATGTCAGCATGGAGTCATCAATGGGCTCACATGGATTATTTTTCGTGTGTTGTGGTTATTTCTTTACTGTGTTTATATTGAATTGAGGCTTTCTTTATTTTGAACAGATTATGGTGGATTTTTAGACATTTTTGAGGATTTTATTTCAAGTAATATTGGGTAGACGCCTAACTATTTTTTTTAAAATTTCACAATTTTTATTTCAAGTTCAATTCGGGTACAGAACTAAAGAGTGGTAGCGAAGGTTAGGAGCAATAATTACCGTTAAACAAGTTAAATTTCAATTATACAATTTTACATCATTGCTCTTTCATCTGTAGTGGCTTTCATAGTAACGCGAAGTTTCACGGAAATTGTGGTGTGCAGCTAGGGGTGTGTTGGAGTTGACAATTGACAGTAAGGGTGGCTGTGCAATCTTGCACATAGTGCTGTCTGTTTTCGGGGTTCACCCAATTCGTATAGCTGCACTGAGTCGGCCTTTAGGCTAATTTGGTGTTCCTTAAATGATTGTATTAAGCCTTTGTGTTGCTCTTCTTACTTTGTTCAACCTGGGCAAAGCTAATCTTGATGCGGTTATGGTCTGTTCGTCTTGTGTGTATTCGTTGATGTCCGGTTTGGGATGTGTGAGCTCTGTACCTCCCGTCAATGTGTCAGATCGTGTGTTGTCTCGTCTAGGGGGGTCGCTAGCTGCAGTGTGTCAGTTTTCCCAATTTGTCCACTAGTCTTTATTGGGCAGGTCCGCTTTCATCTAGCAGTCAGTGAGACTCTGAGAAGTGTGATTAATTGGCTGTTTGATGCATTATGTTACGTTCTTAACTATTTCGTCTAAATATGCGTGTTTAAGTTCTGTAAGCGAAATAAGCCTCTTTCTGGTTTTTGTCATGCCTTTGTTCCTATCTTTCGTCTTCTAGTGAGCCTGACCTTGTTTTTGTGTTTTTGTGTATCTCGTTGAACTTTTTTATTTTAATTGTATTGTTTGTATTGTTTATGTTTCAATGCCATGTAGTCCTGCAGCAGAGTGCAATCAATTGCACTGCTCACCACTGCAGCATTTAACTTCTTAAAGGAACACTATAGGCACCCAGACCATTTCATTTCATTGAAGTGGTCTGGGTGCAGTGTCCCTGTCATTTTAGCTCTGCAGCTGCAAACAATGCAGTTTCAGAAAAAAATGCAATGTTTGAGTGACCTCAAAGCTTGGGGGGGGGGGGCACGAGGTAGATGGGACAGATGGACACCATAGTGTTAGAATTGCAGTTTTGTATTCCTAACACTATAGTGTCCCTTTAACTGTGTCCCTGTTTAAGTTACTATGGTAATTTATTGTTTATTGCACTGTATTTGTCAATTTTCACAATGGTAATTACTATGTGGTGATCACAGTCAGTTTCCATTGACATCACTAGCTGTAGTACATTAAAAAGAAAGGGACCAAGTTGGAAACATTGTGGTAATTAGTGATAATAATAGCTTGCGGCACATAATTAACACAAAGTTGGAACTGAACCTTAAGCCTCTTTCTCTACCTGGCTGCATATATAGTCCATAAAGCAGGATACACAGAGTGTCAGAAGTGGAAGTTGAGATTTAACCATTTCAGTTTTAGGAAACTGCCTACGATGCAAAGCCCTGCTGAGCATTCTGCTATTCAAACACAGGAAGAGAGTGTTTCCTTTATACTGTTGGGCCGACTGTACAGGACTATTGAATAGGCGAAAGAGTACACAGCTCATATATCAGTAATAATGGCATCCGCATCTTTCCACTTAATTTTTGACAGTAACATAATAATAAAGGTTTCGGGAGCAATCCAGGTCTAAAAAACCTGCTTGAATATTAAGGATAAAATGGCATGTAAACACTTATTATTATTATTATTATGATATTTATATAGCGCCGTCAAATTCCGCAGCGCTTTACAATGGGTGGACGAACAAACATGTAGTTGTAACCAGACAAGTTGGACACACAGGAACAGAGGGGTTGAGGGCCCTGCTCAATGAGCTTACATGCTAGAGGGAGTGGGGTAAAATTACACAAAAAGGTAAGGATAGTATTAGACTAGTTAGGAACTATTCAGTTCAGAAATCAGTTAGGAACTATTAACAGTTTAATTGATACGCTTTTATGAAGAAGTGGGTTTTTAACGATTTTTTGAAGGAGTAGAGACTGGGTGAGCATCTAACGGAGGAGTGAAGCGAGTTCCACAGGAACGGTGCAGCCCTTGAGAAATCTTGAAGGCGAGCATCAGAGGTGGGAGTACGGACAGAAGATAGACATAAGTCTTCAGCAGATCGTAAGGACCTAGACGGGACATACTTGTGTATAAGGGAGGATAGATAGGTGGGAGCAGCATTATGTAGAGATTTGAAAGCAAGAACCAAAATTTGAGCTCTGTATTTTATTGGAAGCCAATGTAGGAACTGACAGAAGGGTGAGGCATGGGAGGTGCGGGCAGACAGGAAGATGAGCCTCGCCGCCGCATTCATTATGGACTGTAACGGCGTGAGTTGGGAGCACGTAAGACCACTGAGAAGCGGATTACAGTAGTCAAGGCGAGAAAGGACAGTGGAATGGACCAACACCTTAGTCGCATCTGGCGTTAAGTAGGGGCGGATGCGCGCAATGTTTTTGAGATGGAAGTGGCAGGATTTGGTGATCGACTGAACATGAGGCTTGAAGTAGAGGTCGGAGTCACAGAGAACACCTAGGCAGCGAGCCTGCGTGGTGGAGCTGATGGTAGCACCATTGACTTGGAGGGAGACGGACACAGGAGTAACAACACTTGAGGGAGGAAAGACCAGAATTTCAGTTTTGGTCAAGTTTAGTTTAAGGAAGTGGGCAGCCATCCAGTCAGAAACAGCAGAGAGGCAGTCAGAGACACTAGTCAAGAGGGACGGGGAGAGATCAGGAGAGGACATGTAGATTTGCGAGTCATTTGCATAGAAATGATATTGGAAGCCAAAGGAGCTAAT
Organism: Pelobates fuscus; assembly: GCF_036172605.1. Classification (NCBI taxonomy): domain Eukaryota; kingdom Metazoa; phylum Chordata; class Amphibia; order Anura; family Pelobatidae; genus Pelobates; species Pelobates fuscus. The sequence goes on along the minus strand of NC_086321.1, from coordinate 111,654,450 downwards.
GAGTTTACCAAGGGAGGCAGTATAGAAGGACTGAACCTTGGGGGACACCAACAGAGAGGAGTTGTGGAGGAGAAGCAGAGCCAGAGAAAGAAACACTGAAAGAGCGCTGGGTGAGGTAGGAGGAGCATCAGGAGAGAGCAATATCTTGTAGACCGATATTGTGGAGGATGAGAAGAAGCTGTTGATGATCAACAGTGTCAAAAGCCACAGACAGGTCAAGGAGAATTAAGATAGAGTAGTGACCACAAGATTTTGCAGCGAGTAGATCATTGGATACTTTGGTCAGTGCCGTTTCCACAGAGTGCTTAGCGCGGAAACCAGACTGAAGCGGGTCTAGCAGAGAGTTGGACTCGAGGAAGTCTGTCAATCTCGCAAACACAATTCTTTCCAGGATCTTGGATGCAAAAAGCAGTAGCGAGATAGGACGATAGTTGGATGGGGAGTTAGGGTCAAGATTGGTCTTCTTTAGAATTGGGGTTACAGTTGCATGTTTGAAGGGCGATGGAAATATACCAGAGGAGAGAGAGAGATTGAGAATTTTAGTGAGAGGTGAAGAAAGAGAAGAAGACAGAGTACGTATGAGATGCAAAGGAATTGGATCTAGCGAGCAGGTGGTGGGGCGGGAGGACTGGAGCAGAGCAGAAACCTCTTCCAATGTAGCGAGTGCGAATGCACATAGAACAGCAGAATATTTGTTAAATTTGCTCAATTAATTTCAGATTGTTGGACAAAATAGCAAAGCTAGAACAGGTGCTGAGTTTTATAATTTCTCCACTTCCTCTATTTTGACCTGACATTTGCAATTCCCATGTTGTTTATCCACATAGCGAGGTTTAATGAATGAACCTCAACATCTTTTGGCTTCATTTATATAATTTAATGCAGTTAAAAGGAATCCATCTGCCTCGCTAACAGTGATGTTTCAATTACCAAGTTTTCTTCATGGAGTTTTTTGGGCTAATGTGTGGCAGTGAAGACACGAGAAGACTGTCGGGGGGAAGGAATTGCCGCTCAGTCCACTAACACCCACGGCTTGTAGGCTGCAGTCTCTAAGCATCATTTATTCTGATGACTGAAAATACCTTGAGGTGTGTTGGGATCCCTATTAGTACATTACTACGGGAGTAAGGTAGCAGACAAGTATTGTGCATGCTTTTGCTAGCCAAAGCCTGTATGGGTTTGCACTTGTGGCCCACAATACGATGCTTTGTAGGTCTGGAGTAGCAATCTGGAATGTTTTCAGAGAAACTGCCGTGTCTGTGGTGAATATGCTGTCAGAGTATGATAAATATATTTGATGTGGAGGCTTCTGCAAGTGACTGTGTGGTGAGATGAGACTTTGGTGTCAGTCACATTACAGGTAACGTCTGCACAGCTTTCTGTGAATGTTCCCTCATTCTGCATGGATCATACTGATGGAGTGTCAGGATCGGGACAGGGATCCAACACGCAAAGTACAAACAGGAGGTAGGTACGTATACCGGACCTTAGAATGGCCGGACTAACGTAAGGAGTAAGCAAAGAATGGTCTAGAGACAAGCCGAGGTCGAGGGAACGAGAGAGCAGATAAGCGAGAGACAAGCCGAGTCAAAGGGTAATAGAGGTAAGCAGGGTAGAACAAACAAGCCGGGTCAAAACCAAAGAGACAAATAGAAAACAAGAGCACTGAGTGACTAGACAAGCTAGAACCACGACAGGGCAATGAGCAAATGCATAAAGCCCTACTTTATACCCTGGTTCTAGATAGGTGATCACGCCCCCGACGAGTCCTGATTCGTGGTCGGGACTTGATTGACAGGTCGGAACGGATTGTCGTCATGACGTCGGCTACTGAGCGCCGCGTCATAAAAGGAAGCGGGTCCCTCGCGGCCGGCGTGTAAACGGCCAAGAGAACTGCGAGGAACGAGTGAGTCAACCCCTCTGAGAGGATGAACGTCTAAGTATCTCACCTCCTCTGAGGTAGAGACAACAGGTACCCTGACATGGAGATTGCAGTAATATATATCACATCTAGCGACTCCAGCAGCATCTATCTGTCAAAGACGTATATCATTTTCAGAGTGCGAGTTGGACAATCTTTAAAAAGATGAGTGATTTCTGAGTGCAAAAATAGCCTTTAGTTTGGACTTGCACCCAGGGTCAAAAGATACCTCACCTCCGCTGAGTTATTCACTTAACCAGATACTAACTAACTTATGTCAGTGTGGGTATCTGTGTTATGGTGTGTGCATGTATCAATGTTTTTGTGTGTCAGGGTGCGAGTGTGTGTGTATATGTCAGTGGGTGTATGTGTCAGTGTGTGTGTGTATATTTCGGTGTGTATCTATGTGTATATGTGTCTGTGTCTACATGCATTCGTGTGTATGTGTCAGTGTTTTTAATATGTGTATGTTTGTTAATGTGCATGCATATCTGTGTAACTATGTATGTTTGTATATATGTGGTAGTCTATGTGCATACATCCAAGCAGTCAAACACTAGTAGTGATGTCGCGAACATAACATTTTCGGTTCACGAACGCGAACTTGCGCAAATGGTCTCCCGCATAGACTTCAATGGGCAGGTGAATTTTAAAACCCACAGGGACTCTTTCTGGCCACAATAGTGATGGAAAAGTTGTTTCAAGGGGACTAACACCTGGACTGTGGCATGCCGGAGGGGGATCCATGGCAAAACTCCCATGGAAAATTACATAGTTGATGCAGACCTATTGCTGCACTTTTATATTTTATCTTTATGGTGTTGTATCACCTTTTAAAGAGAATAAAATTACGAATATTTTCTACTACTACTCACCTGGAGTCCTGTGTCCCATTGGCTGCTCGACATTATCAAAGGATACCAGCATCCCCCCATATTTCCTGGGGAGGCACCTTGAATGCTCTTTTATCTCCACTATCTCGTGAGTGCATCCATTTAAGCGCACATTTTCACTGTATATACTGTATCACACTATTGTTTTTTCTTTGTATGTTCCCCCCATAGACTGTACAGCCGTATCCCATTTCTGCTTGTGGTTCTATAGTTGATGCAGAGTCTGGTTTTAATCCATAAAGGGCATAAATCACCTAACATTCCTAAATTGTTTGGAATAACGTGCTTTAAAACATCAGGTATGATGTTGTATCGATCAGGTAGTGTAAGGGTTACACTCGCTTCACAGTGACAGACCAAACTCCCCGTTTAACGCACCGCAAACAACCGCAAACAGTCAATTTGCACAACCGCAAACTCCCCATTTGCTCAAGGTTGGATACCAAGCTAGCCATGTCCCGTTCCTTGTCCTCACTGATGTCATTGAAGGTCTCTCTTCCTCCACCCAGGAAGTGGGAGATGGAAAAAGATGCTTGGTCGGTCCTCCTACTTCAAATTTGGGGCACTGCGCGTGCAATCTAATGTGCCACCAGATAGGAGTAGTGTGTTAAGTAGTACTATTCTTATCAGTTTAATCCCTGTTACGTCCCCTATCAGGGGACGTGTATATAAGGCATCGATTTTAGGAACCGGGAGATGGAAAAAGATGCTTGGTCGGTCCTCCTACTTCAAATTTGGGGCACTGCCCGTGCAATCTAATGTGCCACCAGATAGGAGTAGTGTGTTAAGTAGTACTATTCTTATCAGTTTAATCCCTGTTACGTCCCCTATCAGGGGACGTGTATATAAGGCATCGATTTTAGGAAGCGGGAGATGGAAAAAGATGCTTGGTCGGTCCTCCTACTTCAAATTTGGGGCACTGCGCGTGCAATCTACTGTGCCACCAGATAGGAGTGGTGTGTTAAGTAGTACTATTCCTATCAGTTTAATCCCTGTTACGTCCCCTATCAGGGGACGTGTATATAAGGCATCGATTTTAGGAAGCGGGAGATGGAAAAAAATGCTTGGTCGGTCCTCCTACTTCAAATTTGGGGCACTGCGCGTGCAATCTAATGTGCCACCAGATAGGAGTGGTGTGTTAAGTAGTACTATTCTTATCAGTTTAATCCCTGTTACGTCCCCTATCAGGGGACGTGTATATAAGGCATCGATTTTAGGAAGCGGGAGATGGAAAAAGATGCTTGGTCGGTCCTCCTACTTCAAATTTGGGGCACTGCGCGTGCAATCTAATGTGCCACCAGATAGGAGTGGTGTGTTAAGTAGTACTATTCTTATCAGTTTAATCCCTGTTACGTCCCCTATAAGGGGACGTGTATATAAGGCATCGATTTTAGGAAGCGGGAGATGGAAAAAGATGCTTGGTCTGTGCTCCTACTTCAAATTTGGGGCACTGCGCGTGCAATCTAATGTGCCACCAGATAGGAGTGGTGTGTTAAGTAGTACTATTCCTATCAGTTTAATCCCTGTTACGTCCCCTATCAGGGGACGTGTATATAAGGCATCGATTTTAGGAAGCGGGAGATGGAAAAAGATGCTTGGTCGGTCCTCCTACTTCAAATTTGGGGCACTGCACATGCAATCTAATGTGCCACCAGATAGGAGTGGTGTGTTAAGTAGTACTATTCCTATCAGTTTAATCCCTGTGCCTTCGGTGTGACTGACTAGGTTTGTCACCTCCTCAAAAAGACGCATGAGCCTACAGGCATTGAGCATGAGCATCCAGTAACGTGGCAAAAAAATTCCCAGCTCCGCAGAGGCTGTCCTAGCACCCCGGTCATACAAATACTCGTTAACGGCTCTTTCTTGTTGGAGCAGGCGTCGAACATTAGGAGTGTTGAATTCCAACGTGTCGGGCTGTCGCAAATCAAGCGCCTCACTGGCATGTTGTTTCACCGCTGGATATCGGAAAAGTGCGCCATGGGCGTGTAGGAACACCTGAAATGGCCACACACCTTCCTGGCCTGCTTTAGGACGTCCTGTAAGCCTGGGTACTTATGCACAAAGCGTTGTACGATCAGATTACACACATGTGCCATGCAAGGCACATGTGTCAACTTGCCCAAATGCAATGCCGCCAACAAATTTTTTCCGTTGTCACAAACCACTTTGCCGATCTCCAGTTGGTGCGGAGTCAGCCACTGATCCACCTGTGCGTTCAGGGCGGACAGGAGTGCTGGTCCATTATCTGGTTATCAGCTGGGAGATAACCTTGGGAGGCCGTGTACCTATCAGTTAAGTTATAGTTTTTTTGTGCTTCATCATTTTTTCACGGGTGTTCGTGTTGTTTTTTATTAACTTTGTAGTGTAGCTACTTTAAGATAGGCTTGTATACAGACTTAATGAACAATCCTAATATTGTAGCACTCTGTTATGGGAGTGAGACAGGATTTAAAGGCCAGTGAAGATTATGAGCACAGGCGGTGGACTAACATCTAAGAAGTGCTGGGGCACAAACAAGAGTGGCTAACTCTAAGTAACTTATAGGAGATTAACTGCGGGTCTTTTGGACTGAACCTGCTACTGTACACTGCCGAGCATGATTAGTCCTTATGGTAGTCCATATTGGTCATCCCACTCCGACTCTGGAGGCTTGGTACTGGAGCTCAGTGTGAGGGTCATGGGTGGGCCATCGCTCAGTGCTGGGCGCCGGTTCGCCTGGTGCGTAGCGTGTGTTCCCGGTTGGAATTTTTGTGGGTCGGCGTGGACACTGGCTGCTGCCGGTTCAAGGTGGTGATGTTGTGGTCGCGGCCGGGTTAGGTTTTACACTCCGCCGTCTGTGTGGGCTGCCTTGGTATGTTTTCCCCCCCTTGAGTCTGTGCTGATTCACTGCGTTTCTGTTGGGCCCAGGGTTTCCTTTAGTTTGAAGTGAGTCTTTGGAGGGCTGTGGAGGGTGCGTGGTGGTGAGTGATCCAGTGCCGTGCCCAGGGGTGCCCCCCTCATGTTCGGCTGCACGTGGCCCCTCTCACCTGCTCTCGTGGGGGTTTTCCGACTTGTCTGTGCGCTCTGTGCTCGGAGCTGCAGTTTCTCCCAGAACTTGGCGAACAGCTCATCAATGCGCCTTGTGAGGTCGGTGCTGCTGTCTGGTCGCTGCTTTGGGATTGCAGGCGGGAACCGCTGTCGTGGTGAGTACGCAGCCGCCATCTTGTGCGTGCCTCATGTGTCGCCGGCCCTGGAGTTCTACTGTGTCTTGTCTGTCTGTGCATGTGTGGCACTCCGGGCTCACGGCGAGGACCGGGATATCCTCCACCAGTCTGGGGGGGGGGGGTTAGGAGGTTTGAGGGTCGAGTTGCTTCTGCAGCAGGCTGGCAGAGAGGAGAGCGGCCGTCTCTCCCTCTCCTTCTGTCTCGCAGGCCTCGGCAACCGCAGTGTGGGTCTCCGGGTCATCAGGCTAGTGATTTGGGTATCGGAAGATGTGCCCGGGCATCCCCCCTATGGTTATGCCTCTCCCGAGCAGATTTGTGCCAGGTAGTGGGGTATTTACCCCCAAAATCATTTGTTTTGTGTGGGAGCTCGGACCGTCCGCTCGGTCTGGATGTTAGGCTCCGCCCCCTTAAGATTTTATTTTTAAAACAAAAAAATGTACACTACTGTTACACCAGATATGAGTTGCACTGGTGTGACACTGTGCCCTGGCAGGCCCTGAAACGCACACTAGTGAAGGAAACTGACTGCTATTATATTACAGTCCAAAAAGTTTTTTTTTTGTTAAATGCAAGCTATTGTGATACCAGATATGAGTGGTGGCACTGGGCAAGTGGGCACAGTATACGCTGTGAGCCTGACACACACGATAGCAGACAACTAACTGCTATTCAATCTATTACAGTCAAAGTTGTATTTTTTTAAAAAAAATTTACACTACGGTTACACCAGATATGAGTTGCACTGGTGTGACACTGTGCCCTGGCAGGCCCTGAAATGCACACTCATGAAGGAAACTGACTGCTATTATATTACAGTCCAAACATTTTTTTTTTTTTTTAAATGCAAGCTATTGTGACTCCATTGAGTGAGTGGTGGCACTGGGCAAGTGGGCACAGTATATGCTGTGAGCCTGACACACAGGCTGGCAGGCAGGCAACTGCAATTACATTACACAAAATAAAAAAAAAGCAGACTGATGTTCTAATCCTAAAAAGGGCTTTTTGGGGTGATGTCCTTACAGCAGAGATCAGATGAGTCCTTCAGGACTGTAGTGGACACTGAATACACTAGCCTAGCTATCAATTTCCCTATCAAATCAGCAGCAGCTACACTGTCCCTCCTCTCACTAAGAATGCAGCTTCATAATGAATGTAAAATGGATGCTGTCCAGGAGGTGGGAGGGTCTGGGTGGGAGGGTCTGCTGCTGATTGGCTGGAATGTGTCTGCTGACTGTGAGGTACAGGGTCAAAGTTTACTCAATGATGACGAATAGGGGGCGGACCGAACAGCGCATGTGTTCGCCATCCGTGGCGAACGCGAACAAGCGATGTTTGCCAGGAACTATTCGCCAGCGAACAGTTCGAGACATCACTAAACACTAGCACAATATACAAACACACTCCTGCAATCTAACACAAATATTACATAACAACACACCCCTGCATTCAAACTCCAAAAAGATATACAAACACATACCTTCACTCAAACACAAATGTACATCCGCATTTAAAAGTGAACATTACATTTAAGCACACACCTGCAATCAAACGTAAACATTACATACAAATACACCCCTGTATTAAAACACTAAACTATATACAAGCATCCCTTCATACACCAACACTGTACATTACACTACAGCACCAGTAAATGCAGCAGTGCTGTACAGATATACAACCTAGAATTTTTGACTTGGGGTGCCTTGGAAAAATATTGAAATATTAAAGCGGCACTGTCATGCCGAATTCCGTTTTTTTTTTAACCCCCCTCCCGCCTCAACTACATCCAATCGACCCCCTAGTCATCCCCAAATGCCCCTATGCATTACCTATTACCTATTTTACCTATACATTACCTATTTTTTATTCTTTATTTTCTGCCCCGATCTATATTCAGGGCGCCGCCATCTTTGTGTGGGTAGGTGAAGTCCCTGTGGGACACGTCATCTGCCCACACTAGATAGCCCTGAGATTCCCGCACATGCCCACTGAAACATCTGGACATGCGAACGGGAATTTCACCTATTCATTCATTCATCAGACAGACGAATGAATGAATAGAAAAAATCAGACGAACAAACTAACACTGTGTATCAGTGTTCGTTTGTTTGTTCGGTTTATTACAAGGAGGGAGCTACCGGCGTGCAGCTCCCTCCTTGTAATATGTAACTATAGAAGCGGCAGGGAGCAGTGCTCCCCACCACTTCATAAGCCCCCCAGGTCCCCTCCTCACTCTATGGGGGTCAATATGACCCCCATAATAGCACAAGGGAGATTAAAATCTCCCCAATGCCCCTACTCGCTATATCGCGAGTAGGGGCATGTCCACTAAACAGTGAGCAGCCTGTGGCTGCTCACTGTAAAAAAAAAAGAAAGAACTTTCTTTCCAAAGAACTTTCCCACGCTTGTAAAATGACACAGAGCACTGTGATTGGATGGATTTCAAGCCATCCAATCACAGTGCTCTGTGTCATTTTACAAGCGTGGGAAAATTCCAAAGAACTTTCCCACGCTTGTAAAATGACAAAGAGCACTCTGATTGGCTTAAACCCACCAATCAGAGTGTTCTTAGGCTAATTGCAGGGCGGGGCAAGGCTTTATAAGCCTTGCCCCGCCCTGCGGAGCTCAGTCTGCGCGGAGCCCTCCATGGGTGAAGATGGATTATTTTTTTGTGCGCTCGGGTTTTTTCTTTTTCGTCGGGTTTTTTTTTTTGCGCTTGGGTTTTTTATTTTATTTTTAGTTCGACGGCTATGATGGTTTTTTATTTGGCCTTTTTTGGGGCTGAAAAATGAAGATTTTAGAAAAAAGAAGACGTCGAATGGTAAGTTTAATTTTACTTTACAGGTTAGCAATTTTATTCCCCCCTCACTATTTTTTAGGGTGAGGGGGGTAGGTAGGGGCATTTTTTATTTGGGTGGGGGGTGGGTGACTAGGGGCTTGGGCACCCCTAGTCACCTTGATGGGGGGGGGGGGGGATTTACTTAGTGCCCCAACCCGCCGCCCAGGGGTGGGGGCGGGGGGAGGACAGTAGGTCCCCCCCCATTATCGTTATGGCCCCCACCCGCCGCCCAGGGGTGGGGGCGGGGGGGGGAGGACAGTAGATCCCCCCCCCCTTATTACTATTATGGCCCCCACCCGCCGCCCAGGTGTGGGGGCCGGGGGGAGGACAGTAGGTCCCCCCCCCCTTTTTTCCATTAGGGCCCCCACCCGCCGCCCAGGGGTGGGGGCCGGGGGCTGGAGGACAGTAGGTCCCCCCCCCCTTATTACTATTATGGCCCCCACCCGCCGCCCAGGGGTGGGGGCCGGGGGGGGAGGACAGTAGGTCCCCCCCCTATTACTATTATGGCCCCCACCCGCCGCCCAGGGGTGGGGGCCGGGGGGTGGAGGACAGTAGGTCCCCCCCCCTTATTACTATTATGGCCCCCACCCGCCGCCCAGGGGTGGGGGCCGGGGGGGGGGAGGACAGTAGGTCCCCCCTCTTATTACCATTATGGCCCCCACCCGCCGCCCAGGGGTGGGGGCCGGGGGGGAGGACAGTAGGTCCCCCCCCCTTTATTACTATTATGTCCCCCACCCGCCGCCCAGGGGTGGGGGCCGGGGGGGAGGACAGTAGGTCCCCCCCCCTCATTATCTTTATGGCCCCCACCCACCGCTCAGGGGTGGGGGCCGGGGGGGGGACAATAGGTCTCCCTCCCTTATTTTACTTTACGGCCCCCACCCGTCATTTAGGGGTGGGGGGCAATATTTTTTTTATTTTTTTTCTACAGTGAGCAGCCACAGGAAATTCCGATCCGAACAAAGTACCGAATTGCATCCTAACACCAATGGAGAAACTGTGCTCATTCTGTTAGGATGCAATTCGGCAGTTTTGCCGGCGTTCTGTCTAAGTGACAGGACTTTCGGCAATACTGACAGGAAGCATTGTGGGAACTGGGAGGAAAGCTAGGGATCATGGGAAAATTGCTCTGACCAGCGGAAATGAAGCACACTTTGCTCCTCCGCTGGTCAGAGCTGGTCAAGCGGAGGAATCCTCCATAAGACAGAGTCCCTACTTTGTCTTATGATTTTAAAGAAAACTAAAGAAGACAGGAAGAAAAGAATAACAGATCCTGAGAGAGGGGGAGAAGAGGAAGAGATTGAGGAAAGGTAAGTTCGGCATGACAGTGCCGCTTTAAAGGAGCACTATAGGGTCAGAAACACAAACATGTATTCCTGACCCTGTAGGGTAAAACCACCATCTAGCCCCCTGTTCTCCTCATGCCTCCCTAAATATAGTAAAAAATCTTACTTGTATTCAAGTCTGCAGATGCTTACATGTCCCTGTTTCCTTTTGATCTGCCCACTGCCTGCTGACATCAGCAGAAGTGGTAGCTTGATCCAATCACAATGCTTCCCCATAGAATTGGCTGAGACTGTAAATGACTGCACATCATGATTCAAACACAGCCCTGGCCAATCAGCATCTTCTCATAGAGAAGAATTGAATCAATGAATCTCTATGAGGAAAGTTCAGTGTCTGCATGCAGAGGGAGGAGACACTGAATGTTTGGATGCATTTTAGGCAGCCATGACCCAGGAAGAATCTCTAACAGACATCTGAGGAGTGGCCAGTGAAGTTATCATTAGGCTATAATGTAAAGACTGCATTTTCTCTGAAAAGATAGTGTTTACAGCAAAAAGTCTGAAGGTAATGATCCTACTCACCAGAACAAATTCAATAAGCTGAATTTGTTCTGGTGACTATAGTGTCCTTTTAAGGGTGCCTTGAACCTAGAAAGTTTGGGAACCACTGCTATAGGGTATGACATGGGATGCAGGAGAAATCTGCTACAGATAGTTCCTCTGTTTGCTTTAGAGCAACTACAGTACATACACGAAAATGCACTGAATTTTCTGTGAAGACAATCAGGAGATTATTTCTTGCTCTTTTCCATATAATATAGAAACATAATGTTAAATGTCTGCATGATAGGTCAAAGATGCCTAGCTATGGGAAGCATTGCTTATTTGTATCCATGTTTTAAATCCAGTTATTGGCTGACATCACAATTACTTTTTAGGAAAGGGCTCGGGAAACTGGGAACCCCTGCGCTCTGTTGGGGCTATAATAATTTTAACAAATGAGCAAGAAAACCTGGCATCTCCTGCACCCTCTTGGACCATAATAGTTAAACAAACCCATTTCAATACCCTTCACCCTACTTCCAATGGTGTGAATGATGTGGAAGAACCACTTCTTGGGCCCCTACCCAGTTTTTTGGGAGATTACAAGAAACCCCTGTGACAAACGTGCCTATGCCACAAGCTCCTGGAGGAGCCTGCTAGCTAGTCTCCTGCCCAAAGACTATGTGTCTGTAGCAGTACTTACCCTCTCCAGGGGCCGGCCGGGGTCCTCTCTTCTCGCCGCGCGCGGTCCTGCTCCTGTACGAGCCGCGCGCGGCTCAGCCAACGACGAGATCAGTCGGGCGGGCAGTGACCGCGAGAAGCGGTCATGTGTCCCGCCTGATACTAAGAGCGCGCAGCGCGTCTCGGGCGCGCTCTTAAAGGGACAGTGGGAGACAAAATTAGAATCAGTCTCACATTGGCCCCTGTCATGCCACGTTCCCCATACACTCACGTTTTGGGGGCGTGGATATGACAGGGGCCAATCAAAGTGAACATTACGGTATTTATACTCACCTGTTTCCTTTTGTCAGGATCGGGACAGGGATCCAACACGCAGAGTCCAAACAGTAGAAAGGTACGTGTACCGGGCCTTAGAATGGCCGGACTAACGTACAGAGAATAACAGAGAATGGTCAGAGACAAGCCGAGGTCGAGGGAACGAGAAGACAGGTAAGCGAGAGACAAGCCGGGTCAGAGGGATAACAGAGATAAGCAGAATAGTACAACAAGCCGGGTCAGAACCAAAGAGAATACTAGAATACAAGAGCACTGAGTGACTAGACAAGCTAGAACCACGACAGGGCAATGAGCTGAAGAGAGAAGCAAGCTTAAATACCCTGACTCCGGAGAGTAGACACGCCTCCGACAAGTCCTGATTAGATATCGGACAATTGAGTGACAGGTCACTCGGGATTGGCGTCATGACGTCACGTACTGAGCGTCATGTTAGAAAAGGAAGCGGATCCCTCGCGGCCAGCGTTTAAGTGACTGGATGGACCGCGAGGAACGGAGGAAACGGCTCGTCTAGACGGATAAACGACTAAGTCTCTACCTCTCTCAGAGGTAGAGACCTCAGGTACCCTGACACCTTTGCACCTTGCCCTATCGTGGTTTCTGTCCAGTTCCCTTTAGTGCTTGTATCGTTCAGTTGGTTTTTTGGTGCTTGACCTTGGCTTTGTTCCTGACTCCGCTCTCTCTTTATCCTTGCTTGTTTATCCGCTGGTTTGTCTTCTGTGTACCAGTCCTCGGCTTGTTCTACTTTACGCTGTCTCTCCGTTCCCTTGACCTCGGCTTGTTCTGGACTCTGTCTTTTCTTGTACTCGTCTAGTCCGGCCATTCTAAGGTCCGGTAAGACGAATCCTGGTTTCTTGTCTCTTGACTATCTGGACTATTCCTGCGTGTTGGGGTATATTACCGTGACATTACGATAGGGCCATGGACCCCGCAGGTTTAGGACAACAGATGGCCACTCATGAGGCTAGATTCGCAGAACAGGATCACCGTATGGATCAAATGGCTCAAGCCATCCAGACACTGTTATCCAGATCAGCTCCGGTACCTGTACCTGCGCCTCCTGTAACCCCTGTACCAGACACAGCTAATATGCCTAATGCTTCAGCACATCTAACCCCGCCACCTAGGTATGGAGGGGACGCTAAGACATGTAGGGGATTCCTTAATCAAGTGGAATTCCACTTTGAAATGTACCCACGTTCATTTCCCACTGATAGATCTAAGGTGGGTTTTCTTATGCACCAGCTTACGGATAAGGCACTGGAATGGGCAAATCCGATTTGGGAGGCTAATGGACCTATGGTACACGATTTCAATAGCTTCCTCACAGCGTTTCGTAGAACATTTGACACGACTAAAAGGTCAAAAAATGCCGCCAGGGCGTTAATGAGAATTAAGCAAGGATCTAAATCTGTAGCCGATTATGCTATTCAGTTCCGTACCCTTGCCTCACAGGTAGATTGGACTAACAATGGGCTTACTACTGTGTTTATGGAAGGTCTGTCTGAAACTATGTTGGATGAGGTAGCAGCTAAGGACCTCCCTGTACCCCTAGAGGACCTTATTGACTATCTCATCGATATAGATAACAGGATCCGTGACAGGTTATATACCAGGTCCAGAAATAGACGCTTTGTCCCCGTTAACTCACCTAGAGCTGAGACTCCCGAGGGATCTAAAGGGTCAGAGGAGGAACCTATGCAGTTAGGGGTTGCCAAACTTACTGACGCTGAAAAACTTTATAGGAGAAAGGAGGGACTTTGTCTTTATTGTGGTAGGAAGGGCCATATGAGACAAGAATGTCCCGTGCGTCCGGGAAACTATCGCACCTAAGACCGTATAGAGGACTGGCCTTGGGTGTGACATCAGAGTCCTCACATTTGCCTCTTAATAAATTGCTTCTCCCTGTTTCCCTGCACCTTGGTAGTAACTGCATAGCAGGGAATATACTAGCCCTGGTTGATTCCGGAGCGGCCGAAAACTTTATAGATTCCAGTTTTGTCAAGGAGAATAACATAACCACCAGAGAGAAGGAGACACCCTTGGCCGTTGAGGCCATAGATGGTAGACCATTATGCTCTCCAGTTATCACACATGAAACTGTACCACTACATATGTCTACAGGGGTGTTACACTCTGAAACCATTCGGTTTCAGATCATTACTTCTCCTTCCTCTCACCTCGTGTTAGAGTATCCTTGGTTGCGTACTCATAATCCCACTATTGATTGGGAGTCAGGACAAATAGTTTCTTGGAGTGATGCTTGCCAAGAGTCTTGTATTGTTAAAATCACCCCTTTGAATTCTACTAATATTCCTCCCGTGCCTACGGTCATACCCCCTCAGTACTTGTCTCTTAAATCTGTTTTTGATAAAAGGGAGGCTGAAAAGTTGCCACCTCACAGGTCTTACGACTGTGCTATTAATTTACTACCTGGTACTATGCCTCCCAAAGGGAGAATATATCCTTTATCTCCTCAGGAGAATCTGGTTATGGAGGAATATATTAAGGAATCTTTAGAAAAGGGATTTATAAGAAGATCCTCTTCCCCGGCAGGGGCTGGTTTCTTCTTTGTATCTAAGAAAGATGGCGAATTAAGGCCTTGTATTGACTATAGGGGCCTAAATAAAATCACCGTCAAAAATGCGTACCCCATACCTTTGATCACAGAACTATTTGATAGGCTTAAACATGCCACAGTTTTTACTAAATTGGACCTTAGGGGTGCTTACAATCTCATACGTATCAAAAAGGATCACGAATGGAAGACCGCATTCAATACCAGGAGTGGTCACTACGAATATACTGTGATGCCCTTTGGCCTTTGTAACGCCCCAGCAGTTTTTCAAGAATTTATTAATGATGTCCTACGTCAATATATACATACGTTCGTTATAGTATACTTGGACGACATATTAATTTATTCTACTGATTTACAGACTCATCACATGCATGTTAAATTAGTGTTGAGAACTCTTCTTGTTAACGGTCTTTATTGCAAACTCGAAAAATGTTCATTTGATCAATCAGAAGTCCAATTCTTGGGTTATATAATCTCTGCCAAGGGTTTTCGTATGGATCCCAAGAAACTTTCTGCCATTATGGAATGGCCTCTACCTCAGGGTTTGAAAGCCATTCAGCGTTTTCTGGGGTTCTCAAATTATTATAGGTGTTTTATTAAAGGGTTTTCTGCCATTGTAGCACCTATAACCAGAATGACCAAGAAGGATGGTAATACTCATGTCTGGAAACCAGAAGCACTCGAGGCCTTTGAATTCCTGAAGGCTTCATTTGCCTCTGCCCCTATTTTACAGCATCCTGTCCCTTCACTACCCTTTATTCTTGAAGTTGATGCTTCTGAGATTGGGGTAGGTGCTATCTTGTCTCAAAGAGATTCACCTGAAAAGCCGTTACACCCTTGTGGCTTCTTTTCCAGACAGATGTCCAAAGCAGAGAAGAATTATGATGTAGGCAATCGTGAACTCCTTGCTATCATTTTGGCGCTCAAGGAATGGAGACATCTACTAGAAGGTACTAGGGATCCCATCCTCATTTTAACGGATCACAAAAACCTCTCCTACCTTAGTGAAGCAAAAAGATTGTCTTCTAGGCAGGCCAGGTGGTCTCTGTTTTTGTCTCGTTTTAATTACATAATCACATACAGACCAGGTGATCGTAATACTAAAGCTGACGCTCTGCCCAGACAATTCGAGACTACTGACAAACTAGAAATTGATGTTACCCCTGTCATTCCTCCCGACAGAATAATAGCTACTACTGTTCTTTCTATTTCTTCTTCCCTCTTACAAGCTATTCAGGCTAAACAAAACATGGCTCCTGGGGAGAGGCCTGCTGATAAACTGTTCGTTGATATACCCGAGAGACGAGACATTATGTCATTATATCATGACACTAGAACTGCTGGACACCCTGGTATTTCTAAAACGTTCTCAGCAGTTTCTAGATATTTCTGGTGGGCTTCCTTACGCAAGGACGTCACCGATTACGTTAATGCCTGTACTACTTGTGCCAGTATGAAGTCCTCCCACAGAGTTCCTTGTGGGTTGTTGCATCCGTTGCCCATACCCGAGAGGCCGTGGTCCAATCTATCCATGGATTTTATTGTTGAATTACCTCCTTCGAATGGTAAAACTGTCATCCTGGTGATTGTGGATCGTTTTTCTAAGATGGCTAATTTTGTGTCTCTTGTCAAATTGCCATCATCCAAGGAACTTGCCTCTATCTTTGCCAGGGAGGTGTTTCGGTTGCATGGTATTCCCACTTCGATTGTGTCCGATAGGGGTAGCCAGTTTATCTCCAGATTCTGGAAAACGTTTTGTTCAGAGATGGGTATCTCCCTCTTGTTTTCCTCCGCTTACCACCCCCAGTCTAATGGAGCTGCTGAACATGCCAACCAATCTCTAGAGCAGTATCTTCGTTGTTTCGTGTCCCACCATCAGAACAATTGGGCTGACCTTCTTCCTTGGGCTGAGTTTGCTCGTAATAATGCTGCTCATGAATCCTCCGGTAACCGCCCTTTTTACGTTGTTTATGGCCGGCATCCCGTGGTTCTTCCAGCTGCATTCTCCTTACAGGGCATGCCAGCTCTGGATGAACATTTGGCTGGTTTACGTAATACTTGGGAGCAGGTTCAGTGTTCTTTGGTGGCTTCCGCTGCTCGCCAGAAGGTTCAGGCAGACAAGCATCGCAGGGCGGCTCCATCCTATGCTGTGGGGGACCGGGTTTGGCTTTCTACTCGCAATATTCGTCTTCGTGTGCCTTCTATGAAGTTGGCTCCTCGTTTTATTGGTCCTTTTCGTATCTTGCATGTGGTTAATCCTGTCTCGTATGCCTTGGATCTTCCTAGGAATCTACGCATTCCTAACGTGTTTCATACCTCCTTGTTAAAACCCCTCCTGTGCAACCGTTATACTCGGCATGTCCCTCCTCCTCCTCCGGTTTCTGTGGAGGGCCATGAGGAATTTGAAGTGGCTGCTATAATTGACTCTCGTTTTCTTCGGGGTCGTCTCCAATATCTGGTACATTGGAAGGGCTATGGGTCTGAGGAACGCAGTTGGATTTCCGCTGGCGCTGTTCACGCTCCTCGCCTTGTGCGTTCTTTCCACGCTCGCTTTCCTGCCAGGCCTGCTCCTCCCCGCCCGGTGGGCGTGTCTTCAGGGGGGGTACTGTAGCAGTACTTACCCTCTCCAGGGGCCGACCGGGGTCCTCTCTTCTCGCCGCGCGCGGTCCTGCTCCTGCACGAGCCGCGCGCGGCTCAGCCAACGACGAGATCAGTCGGGCGGGCAGTGACCGCGAGAAGCGGTCACGTGTCCCGCCTGATACTAAGAGCGCGCCGCGCGTCTCGGGCGCGCTCTTAAAGGGACAGTGGGAGACAAAATTAGAATCAGTCTCCCATTGGCCCCTGTCATGCCACGTTCCCCATACACTCACGTTTTGGGGGCGTGGATATGACAGGGGCCAATCAAAGTGAACATTAGGGTATTTATACTCACCTGTTTCCTTTGCACCTTGCCCTATCGTGGTTTCTGTCCAGTTCCCTTTAGTGCTTGTATCGTTCAGTTGGTTTTTTGGTGCTTGACCTTGGCTTTGTTCCTGACTCCGCTCTCTCTTTATCCTTGCTTGTTTATCCGCTGGTTTGTCTTCTGTGTACCAGTCCTCGGCTTGTTCTACTTTACGCTGTCTCTCCGTTCCCTTGACCTCGGCTTGTTCTGGACTCTGTCTTTTCTTGTACTCGTCTAGTCCGGCCATTCTAAGGTCCGGTAAGACGAATCCTGGTTTCTTGTCTCTTGACTATCTGGACTATACCTGCGTGTTGGGGTATATTACCGTGACAGTGCCATATAAAAAGACCCTGTTCGGGAGTTAACCCTGCCCAGCCGCCACAGCCGCCATTAGCAGCTTTCCCTGTGTGCCCCTGGTTTGGCCCTTTCCCCTCATTCGACTAGAACTGAACACTAGCTTCCTGGTGAAGAAAACCCACAAATTGTCATCAGCGGTACTTAGCCGCGAATGTTATGGAACTGTTTTCGGCATCAGGTGACTGTGTGGTTCCCAGACAACTTGGTCCAGGGTTTTGAAAGATTGCAACCTGCCAGGAGAATGCTTTTTGGAGGAAAGGTGCCTGGGACTATGGGGCACAAACGCTACCTAAGAGCCAGGTGGAGCACCCCATATTTCAGGTGCAGGAGCTCCTGAAAGTTGACCGTCCATAGCACCAAACACCTTAGAACTATTTTGGGTTTAGGACCACACGTGCGGCCGGTCAGAAATTTAACACGGTGACGTTTCCCCTACACTGCATGGATCTGAGCGCTATTTGGGGAACTTGGCCACTCAGATCAGGGCTATTTGGGGATGTATTATTTGTGGGGTTATTGTATATTTTTATGCTATTTTTATGTTTTATATTTTTGTGTTTGCCTCTCAGTTCCTGGGAGATAATTAGCTTACTGGTCTTTAACTCAATGATCTCCCAGGCACAGAGATCTTTGGAAGGGGCTTGCATTGTATTGTGTGGAGACCCCCTGCTGGGGGTTGTGTATATAAGCAGGCAACTTGGCCATAATAAACTAGTTCCTTTTTACCCTTCACTCAGTCTGGGCTAGTGTTTGGGTGGATCAGCTATACTCTCTGCAAGCGAGCCTAATCCCTTCAAGCTGTACCCAGGACCCAGGACCTTGTTCCAGGTCATAAGCGACGGAGAGACCCCAGCCAAGCTGTGGCAGCTAGGGGCTGAAGCACTCTTGTGTCCCAGTGTAGAGCTAGGAAGCTAGCTTGACAGAAGTACCCAGCTGGCGGTCCGCCACAACCCCACACCTAAAAAGAAAAACTATGCTTTCAGTGCCACAGTAGAGAGCAGCATTCCCCAGTACTGAAAGAGTTAAAGGGACACTGTAGGCACCATAACAACTTCACAGATTCTGATGCCTGGAATCTGCAAGCGATGAGTATCTGCATCACTACTAAACAGTCTACTCACAGTTAGAGATTCTCTGTGCAGACTGCAGCCAGGCCTCCAATAACGATATCAAGAAGAAAAAAGCATTCCAGCAAATCTTTAACAATCCATTGTCCCTCTATTAAGGTGTAATAATTGTATAAAATCAATATATTAACTAGTACTACGTTCTTTGTCAGTCAAAACATTGCTTTCCACACTTATTACTCTGGACACTGGATTATTAAGAATGTGCTGGAATGCTTCTTTCTTCCTGATATTCATACTGGGCAGAACCAGGCTCCTGCGCACCCTTATGGTAGGTAGGTGCTCTTTTGATATCAAATGACGATATGGCAGAGGGGGAACTATGATTCCGCCTTCCACTACATCAGTTCAGTCCAGGTATTGGTACAGTGATTGGCTGAAAGCGCTCAGCTGACACCCTCAGCCAATCACTGACTACTATGCGTGGTATATCAAGAAGCAGAGCATTACTCTACCTCTGCAATATCATCATTGAAACCAGGCTTCAGGTTGCCAGGGAAAAATAATCTCAAATAAACAGTGAGTAAACTGTTTAGTAGTGATGTGGGACCGAACACCCGTG
Organism: Pelobates fuscus; assembly: GCF_036172605.1. Taxonomy (NCBI): domain Eukaryota; kingdom Metazoa; phylum Chordata; class Amphibia; order Anura; family Pelobatidae; genus Pelobates; species Pelobates fuscus. The sequence continues at coordinate 111,635,186 of NC_086321.1, read as the reverse complement.
GACTCCAGGCTTCATAAACACTTCAACCCATTGAAATTGTTTTGGCGCCTACGCCTACAATGTTCTATTGGTGTTGCCATGGTAACTTATGTACTTTTTAAAAATGTTCTCAATGGTAATCGCTATGTGGTAATAGCTATCTGTTGCAGTAGACATTACTAGTGGTAGGCCTTTGAAATTTCTGACAAAGTCAGAAACGTGTTGGTAATTTTGTTTGCTTTTTACCTGCCCCCTTTTGTTACTAACAGGTTATAGCAGATGTTTTACCCGCATGGTTGAAAGTTACTCAGTGTCTATCACTTTGTATTCCCTCCATACAGCAAATAGTGTAACAACAAAGAGAAAACATAAGAAGGGTTTTTGATTTGAAATCAAATGGACATTTTATGTAACACATGGTTTTGTAACGGAAGGAGTGTTCACCATCTGTGTATTAAGACATATCCGGATTCTGCTTAAATTCCAGAATATAAATGATTTTATCCAAGAGCAATATAGAAACAGAACAAAGATAGTGGTCTTCACATCTTGAACTTATTTCCACAAACAAATCAAAAAGTGATAAATATATGCATTTTATAAGATCTAATTCCTTTATTATTAATAATGTCACAGCACTGAGCAAAGACAGTGCCTCGTTTGGTTTATTTAATTGGATTACATAGTTTATAACTGACTATTTAGGTCTTGTCTTTAGACATGCTAAACCTGTTAAAGTACAACTGTCACTTCTCTGACAGTTCTTTATCCACTCAGCCCAATAAATAGTTACGTAGGTGAGGAATGCAGCAAAAGTAAGTCAAATGTACACTTATCCAGGCAGCGATCCTAGAACCAGGCACTGGCAAATGTCCTATGATACACCAGGTTCACTTATGAATATTTGGGCAGGTGCTTAAAGTAATTTCGTTCAGCACGGTGTATGCATCTATGTGCCCTGTCAGACAACATGCACACAAAACAAAACCGTGGTAGTCAGGCTTATTTGCATTCTGCGCTCTGGCTCTGCCAAGGGAGTTTAGCATTCAATGTAATTTAAAAACAATACTAAAAACGGCCAAAAAAAAACTAACTTTTGGCTGGGTTATGCAAAAATGTGTCAAAATAAGTTACATTTTTGTTTAGGGCTGCCATCAAGGGGTTCAGACAGTTATAATGTTTGGGGCTCTCTCAAGAAGGAGTCTGGCAAGGATGCTTTGATGTGATGCAGTCCAGTTGGGAAAAAGAAAATATCTCCCCCAGCTGAACTGCGTTGAAAATCTCCCACTGAGCATATCCGAGCTTGCGTGCTTTTGGATGTGATGTCCTATCACTTCCTCCCAGCGCACAGAAAGTAATGCAGGAGAACATGGAGAGAACCGGATGGGAACTTGCCAGTTCTCATTGGTCCCACAGGAAGCCATCCGTGATGATGATGTCTGGGAGTGTGGGTGCAATTCTGTGTATCTGCATTTATGTCTGACTTTGTGTACTTGTGTGCTTATGTGTGTCTTTTATGTGTGTGGCAGTGTGTACAGGGCCGGACTGGGAATGCAAAGCCGCCCTGGAAAAAAAATGTATGCCAGCCCTATAGGTAATTGAACCACGGTAGAGTTTGTGTGTTGTGTGTGTGTTTGTGTGAGAGAGTGTATGTGTGTGTGTGTGTGTGTATATATATATATATATATATATATATATATATATATATATAAAATCTATGTTTATGAATTAGAATTACTCAATCTGGGGTAGCAAGACGCAGCCATATTTTAAATGTTATAAAGGGACATTTAACATTAGCACACACACATATATATATATATATATATATATATATATATATATATATATATATATATATATATACTTATTTTTTTATTTATTATTTATTATATTTGTTATTTTTATTTTTAGTATTAGTATGTTTATTAATTATAAATATTAGTCCGTTCAGGGTAAAAAAAATCAAATTATATAGTAAGTATACTCACATGCAGGCACAGACAATCTCACTGACACAAGCACACAAGTTCACTGGTACACAGGCTCACAGACAGGCAATCTCACTGACACACACAAGCTCATTGACAAACACAGACAAGCTTACAGGTACACACAAATTTAGTACAGACAAACTCTCTGACACACACACAAGCTTACTACAGACAAGCTCACTGAAACACACACCCAAGCTCACTACAGACAAGCTCACTGACACACACATGCTCACTATAGACAAGCTCACTGACACACATTCAAGCTCACTACAGACAAGCACACTGACATACACACACATTTAGGCCAATATTCTTTGTCAATTTTTTTTTAAATATATTTGACTATTTTACCTTTACAGTTGAGAATACACTGTGGATTCACATTGAATTCCCAGCAATTCTCAGTTCAGTGAATAACCTGGTCTTCGTGTCAGTGAATGTGTGCTGGGGTATGCCTGTATACATGCAATGAGAATGCATGTATTTCTATGAGTATGTATCTGTATGTGTGCATACACATTTTAGAGAGAATGACTGCATGGACCCAGCCACTGTTTTTTGTTTTTTTTAAGTGTCCCAAAATTTCTGATCACAGCCCAGATCGTGATGGATATGATTCTTCTGTACAATTTTCAATTTAATTACTAGGCTATAAGGTTTTATCATTAAAGTGTAAATTGCCAGAAATTCAAGTGAAAACAAAGTGCATTTAAAATTTTACTTTAAGTCAGCTTTGTGTTCACTGATCTGTTATTATATAGTACACACTTCCAAAATTACTTGGGTACCTTTTTTAAGTGAATGCAAACTTTGAAGACTTGTTTGCTACTTTCTTTATGAAAATATATCATATCACAGCAACTTCTTATTTTCTGTTCCAGTATCATATTCTGTAGCATTTAAGGTTTTGTACATTTATACTGTGTGTACTGATGCATAGAAGTAACTCTCATCCACATATAAAATACTTATAGGATTAACTTGTTAAAACATGTGACCAGACATTATTAGAGCATTCCAGACTTTTTCTCTTTTGATGTATACATCAAGTGGTCTATTATATACCAAGTTCAAACCGTACCATAAAATCCCATGATATGAATCAGAAAATGTAGATACTCTAGGTAATAATTGTCTATTGTCAAACTACCTTTTGAACTTATATGAAACACAGATATTACAATGAATTTATGTAAAGCAAACATACTTAAAGGGACCCTATGGGCACCAATACTACTTGGCTTCATATATTTGATGTATTATTATCATTGCTCAATTCTATTTAATTTTAAGGAATAACCTGTTTTGCAGGTTTCTTCAGCCTGCCTCCCCAGATCCCCCCCTCCCCCCTTTTTTTAATTCACTTTGCTCCAAGACTGGCCTCTGCCTTTCAGTATGTATCAAACTCAGCCGCCATAAGTAGTGACTACGCTGCAGGGAGACAGGGAGCCTGCCGACTGGAAGAAGAGGACAGCGAGGGACACACATTGTAAATATTGCAACTCTCTGTGAATTTATTTTCTTTTTAATCCAGAATCTAATTTGCTTTTGCTTTATGAATACTGTGACGGTAGTAATCAGTATCACTGTCTAGTATTCCTTTTCCCAATAGCAGAATAACTCCAATAATCCACAGGAACAAATATCGCTGGTATCGCCAATTAATCCAGAAGTGAGCAAAAGCTTAATGCTGGAACAAGACTGTTTTACTGGCACACAGGGCACACAATTTATACAATACAAAACTCCTTGTAGCGGAGAGCTGATATTCCACAACTATTCTCCACTTAAGATCCCAGTGAGGCTCAGGAACAAGTGTTATAGATCCATAGAGTAGTGATTCCAGCAGGCAAAATAATCCAACAGTATCCCAACAGCACTCCCAATAACTGGACGACACACAGCATCAGGAGCAGAACTGATGTTTATTCCCACAGCCTCCTTTTAAGAGTTTCTCCCATTCAAGGGAGGGATTTACAAACATTAGGACATTAACCAATACAGTCACAGTTAACTCCCACACATCTCCTCCCCTCAATGTGACTCATAATCCCCTTAACTGTAACACACAGTTCCCCAGAACCTGGATGTACCCCTAAACCAGTAGGTAGCATAATTCTTAGGGTACCGCCAGGGGGTAACTACCGAACGGGGGATAGCCTGGTCTCTCCGTTCGGTAGTTACGGAACTCTGGAGGTCTCAGCGGTGTTCGGTTGTTTGAGTGTCCGATTTGAGTTCCAGACACTCGACGACCAAACACCACTGAGATTTTTATGAGTGAGATGGCCGCCGCGCGTGGTTCATATATCCACCGGCGGCCACCCAGGCACTTAACAGCTACCAATTAAGTTGCGGTTTGTGAGAAGTGTGAACGCTTAACAAGGCGCACACTTCTCACTGGGGTGGTCTGATGGTTTGGTAGTTTCATTCGTATGAGACTACCGAACCCACATATGAAATTACACATCTTTTGCATATACACACAGATACAATAAAACGAATGCAGTCTTATATAACTATTACAGGGCAGGCTTAATACAATCCGCTACACTCCTCCTCTGGGCCAGGCTAGATAATTGGGTTTGAGCAGCATGCTAAACTCAATTATCTACTGGCCAGAAAATTTACAGTTTTACAATTTTTTAAAACAATACTTACCATATCACATATCAATATAAATTTATATACATCCCTGGGTAGCTGATGGTCTGGGGAGCAACATACTTAAATTACACGAAAATCCGTTTGGTAGTTTTCGTGTCGCGTCGTGTGGAAGTTTGACCGGCTCACCGCGTGTTGGTATTCGATTTAGAGTTCCATTAAATTGGGGCTAAGAGCTGGTCTCCATTTGTGTCAATTTACACGGAAACTATCAGGGTTAGAATGCAGAGAGTTCGTGGAAAGTGCTCCCCTCATTCGGTACTTTGAATTTCCTGAACGCCGTTCTTGTCAAGTTCGTGGAAATAAGTCAGATGGGACTTCCATGGGGGACCGGGTCATGCTGGAGGGCCATGCCGAAAATAGTTACAGGCGCTCTACGCCTAAGTCCCGATGACCGGCCGTTCGGGAGTTTAAGATGGCCGCCATTCATTGTTCTCGCCACGTGTTCGGGTCCCGTAATGGCGGCCACCAAGGAGCACTCAATTAACTTGCGGTTTCACAAGATTCTAAGTTCTAATTGCTACCCAGGGTGGTCCTCGTTCGGTAAAATAGCTATTTTACCGAACAAGGGCTTTTGATGAATAGAAAGTAACGAATTAACTAGTAATAAAAGTAATAAATCCAACGAATACAGTAGCAGGGAGGAAAATAGTCGAATGAATGGAGGGTGATTCTTCACAAATACGAGTTCCGTTTCCAGATTACTATTGGTACTTATAATACCAATAGCAAACTGAATTGATAGTTTTATGAATGGGAACCAGATTGGCATCATGAACATCATGTTGACTTGTTCCCATTCACAATTCATGACTGTTGTTTCAGTTTGCTATCGGTACTATAAGTAACATTAGCAATCCGCAAATTAAAGTTATTTTCACAGACTGGCTCTCACTTTTCTTGTGTATAAATTAATCTCCTGGACACTGCCTTCTAAGTTATATCTCCCCTATTTCCTCTGTGAAATGCTTGAGCACACAATGCACATACTAACTGTTTCTTGCACTATATATGGGGGCTATTCATAGTGTCAATTTCAAAATAAAAAGACAGTATGAATGGAAACAGATCAGCTACCCGTCATCAGTGCAGAAACTGTTAAATTGTACACTGTGTGAACAAGGAATGTGATAAAGGAAATGGGTAGAGGAGATAAGACAAAGCTGGCTTTAGACATGAGCTGATTTACAAGAAAGTTTGGGGAGACCATGCTCATATTGACATGAGCTCTCTGCATTGCATTTCACAGCACTGAAGTAATAATTGTTATGAAGAATCAGCTGGGTCTCAGCTAGCTTTCTTTATGCAGCCGGATATCATGTGACTAGCAGCAGAGAAGCTGCTAGCCAAAAGAAAATAATAATAGTAATAAAAAGGCATTTAGACTCCTTTCAATGTGGTACAAAACCCCACGGATTTTACGGAAGTTTCTTCCCTCTCAGAATGGCAAGTGCTGAAAGTGTCGGGGGGCCCTGGGTACATACCGTCATATTTAGTGGGATTGTTCCAAATTGAGCTACTTTATGATTGTCCAAATGGAGACTTTTATCTATTTTTACTCTATTTTTCCCTTTATTTTTTCATTCCATTTAAATATAATAAATACATTTACAAAAAAGAAAACCCCCAAAACATTTAAAATACCAATGTAAAAAAAACTGCTAAAGGGACACTGTACTAACCAAAATAACTTTAGTTTCATGTAGCAGTTTTTGTGTACAGATCTTGTCTCACTGAAGTCTCACTGCTCAAATATTTGCCATTTAGGTGTTCGATCACTTTTGTTTCTGTCTATGCAGACAGACGGCATAGAAAAGATGATTTCACTTTCAATAAGATGTTAAATGACTTTATACGTTTTTATCTCCTGCTCTTTAACCCCTTAAGGACACATGACGTGTGTGACATGTCATGATTCCATTTTATTCCAGAAGTTTGGTCCTCAAGGGGTTAAATTGAACTTTAATCACACATAGGAGGCTCTAAAAGCTGTGCAAATCACATGCATGGAGATGTAATTATAGCTGTATAATCAAAGTGAATTAACTCCTAAATGGCAGAGAATTCAAAAGTGACACTTCAGAGAGCATGATCTGTACCCCAAATCTGCTTCATTAAGCTGAGGTTGTATAGGTGATCCCCTCAGATTGGAGAAAACGGGAGTTTACTTCCCATTTCTCAACCGCCACACAGGACTCACTGTGGATGGCCTTGACTCCATAAATGAGATCAGCAATCTTGATGATCTCAGCCAATCCAATGCTTCCCCCAAGGAAAGCATTGGAAAGCTATTGCGCATGCGTGTCACAACGCTGCGCAAATCAGCCTCTGTTTGCATTACTATAGGGAACATCCAACGTCTTAATGCAGAGCTCTGAGATAGGAATCACCTAGTGTCCGTTTGAGTGGCTGTCACTAGAGGTGTTACCAGGCAGCAATGTAAACTCTGCCTTTTTTCTGAAAATGAAGCGTTTACATTGAAATGCCTGCATGGACAGGATATAGAAACCGGAACTGCTACATTAAGCTGTAGTGATTCTGGTGATTAGAGTCTCCCTTTAAGATAACATAACAGTGGTGTATGTTATCTTAAAAAGTCTTCCATATAACATAGTGTGTGTGTGTGTGTGGTGTGTGTGTGTGTGTGTGTATTTGTAGGTTATGTATTCAGTTTGGCTATTTTGGCCTTAAAATTAAAATTCACTTTACAATTCTCACTTTAGTGAATAACTCTGAGTGCTATTTTACAGGGAAATTATGCAGTTAAATTACCGCAATGCTTTATTTAAAAAAAAAAAAAAAAAAAGATTTTAAAGTTTCCATTTGTACAGGTTTAGAGCAGCTGTAAGTAGACCTATTCCACACCAGGAAGTACAGTCACTTCACTTATAACAAGTAGAGCTGCTTTCTCAGCTGATAACAGCCATTCTATAGTTCCAGTCATTTTACACATATCCCAGTGCACAGATTAGAGCTTAGAGAGCTCAGCCATAAGTGTGTGTGCATTCATGTTTTTTTTTTTTTGCCTTTTGCAAAACTTGGGGAAAATGAGCAGAGCCAGGCTCGAAACTAAAGGAGTTTTTTTTTCAGTAGAATTGATTTAATGTGTTTTGTTTGTTTTTGCACCTTAATTGTCTTTTTTGAATGCACGCCATTTTTTAAATGTAATATCTCTTTTATTCTGTTCTTTTCTTTTTGTTATATTTATTTTACCCTTATATTCATTTTGAACTATTCTGAGCAATAAATTCTCTATTATTTGTGATAATTCTTATTTTTTCTCTCAGGAATCCAAAGGTGTTACACTGACGCTTCATGAAAGTTTATATTGCCTTGGGAGGAAAATGTGTGCACAAAGCAATATATCAAGGAGCAGTAGGGTTTGTAGTTTAAAGCACTCGAGCCCACTGCAGTGGCTATAACGCTAGCAGGTTGCTGAAGCCATCACTCAGCTCAGTGTCAAAACTTTTCTGGCAATTTGACACAATTTGAAGGATTCCAAAAGTTCAAATGTAGATGAATTTCAAATTGCTATTGAAAATGTGTAACTTTGCATTAGCAAAACAGCGAGCATGGGGCAAGCCATGGGTGTCTGTGGATAATTGCTTTTTCTTAAAAGATACATTTGACAAGGATCCGGGGAATAGCGACAGTAGCCTAATAGAACCATAACCACTACAATGATTTTATAGTTGTTATAGTGCTTACAGTGCCCATTTAAACAGGACAACTTATTTATAAAATGTGTAATTTCCTCTCCAATTTTAAAAAAAAGTCACTGGTTAGTGGATAGACCCATGTGCTTTGATTGCAATAAGTATATTAAAGGAACACTATAAGTAGAGGAAGGATTGTGCATTGAGTTAAGTCCGACAGTGCAGGCTGAGCCCATTGCCTGTTAGCAAGCAGCTGATGCTCTTGGCCAATGTCATAGCCATGCATGGCAGGGTTTAGCTCAGGAGAACTAACATAAACTCTGTGCTGAAGCTTCTGGCTCTCAGTAGAGGAAGTGACTGGTGCTCAGTGGATCCCAGGTAAGTTGTACAGCCATTTGCAAATGGTTTGGCTGCTTACAGTGCATTCAGAAAGTATTCAGATGCCTTCTTTTTTCCATTGTTTATGCAACTTTTTTTAGCTATAATTGTTTAAATGAATTGTTTTTTCTTCTTCATATCAATCTACATAATCGATCAATCTTCCATACCAATACCCATAATGACAGAGCAAAGGCTAGATTTTTGGCACTATTGCAAATATATGAAACAGAAAAAACTGGAATATCACATTGACATGAGTACTCAAACCCTTAACTCAGTACTTAGTTGAAGCACCTTTGGCAGCGATTACAGCTTCAAATCTTTTTGGGTATGATGCAACAGGCTTTGCACACCTGGTTTTTGAGTTATTTCTGCTATTAATCTCTGCAGATTCTATCAAACTAGACAATGTAATAGAGCAGCAGGAAATGCTAGCAGAATGCTTGGTTGTATAGGGAGAGGTATTAGCAGTAGAAAGAGGGAAGTGCTCATGCCATTGTACAGAACGCTGGTGAGACCTCACTTGGAGTACTGTACACAGTACTGGAGACCCTATCTTCAGAAGGATATTGATACCTTATGCCTCGTTTCCACTGAGCGGATCGGTTCGGTTCAGTTCGGTACGGTTCGCTATTTTGGGTGTTTCCATTATGAAAGTGGTCCATACAAGCGAACCGTACCGATCCATTCAGGGCCCTGCTTCAGATGTAGGGCCATAGAAAATGGAACGGTTCGGTTAGGGCGGATCTACTATACAATCCATTGATTGGTGGACAGGAAGAGCATTTTTTCTAAACCCTGCATGGCCCTGAAGGTCTGACTTGCAGTGGAAACGCTCACCAGAATGGGCTGGTCCATTCTAAACCTTCCAAACTGTACCAACCCGAACCGATCCGCTCAGTGGAAACGAGGCATTAGAGAGAGTTCAAAGAAGGGCTACTAAACTGGTTCATGGATTGCAGGATAAAACTTACCAGGAAAGGTTAAAGGATCTTAACATGTATAGCTTGGAGGAAAGACGAGACAGGGGGGATATGATAGAAACATTTAAATACATAAAGGGAATCAACACAGTAAAGGAGGAGACTATATTTAAAAGAAGAAAAACTACCACAACAAGAGGACATAGTCTTAAATTAGAGGGACAAAGGTTTAAAAATAATATCAGGAAGTATTACTTTACTGAGAGGGTAGTGGATGCATGGAATAGCCTTCCAGCTGAAGTGGTAGAGGTTAACACAGTAAAGGAGTTTAAGCATGCGTGGGATAGGCATAAGGCTATCCTAACTATAAGATAAGGCCAGGGACTAATGAAAGTATTTAGAAAACTGGGCAGACTAGATGGGCCAAATGGTTCTTATCTGCCGTCACATTCTATGTTTCTATTTGTGATTATGTGTGTGTGTGAATGTATGTGATTGTGTGTGTGTGGGTCTGGTTGTGTGTGAATGTATGTGATTGTGTGTACAGGTCTGTGATTGTGTGTGTGGGTCTGTAATTGTGTGTATAGGTCTGTAATTGTATGTGTGTCTTGGTCTGTGATTGATTGTTTGTGTGTGGGGGTCTGTGATTGTGTGTGTATCTGTAAATCTGTTATTATGTGTGTATTATGTGACTGTGTGTATAGGTCCGTGATTGTGTGTGTGTATATTTGTAATTGTGTGTATAGGTACATGATTGTATGTGTGTGTGGGTTTGTGATTGTATGTGTATGTCTGTGATTGTGTGTATAGGTCTGTGATTGTATGTCTATGTGTGTACATCTGTGATTATGTGACTGCGTATAGGTCTGTAATTGTGTGTGTGTGTGGATCTGTGATTGTGTGTGTGTATATTTGTTATTGTGCGTATAGGTCTGTGAATGTATGTGTGTGTCTGTGATTATGTGTGTATAGATTTGTGATTGTGTGTGTGTGTATGTGATTGTGTGTGTGTGTGTATATCTGTGGTTATGTGTCCATATGCATATACATTTGTATGTATTTAGTAGATAGCTCCCTAATTTGGTATCCTTAAATATGTCTATTCCACATAAGGATAATAAATAAGGGAGTTATCTACTAAACATAATTAATATGTTTTATTATTTAAATTCATTATATTATAGATTTTAGTCAGCGCTCAATGTGGCCCAGGGAAGCCAAAAGGTTGGACACCCATGCTTTAAACAGTCAGCCATGCACAGTTTATCTCTTATTATACAGGTAATTTTGTAATTTATAATGCATGGTACTAACACTGACTGAGGCACCATCTGTTTCCATTTATATCCTGTGTTTGCATACATTTGTATTTACAAAGTGTTTAAAGGCTAGATATACAAAGTAACTTGCTCCTGGGAATTTACATATATGCATTCTATGTATCTGGAAGAAAAATATAATTTAAATCTATACATTATCAGCCTGCATTTACTTCATGGAACCCACGGGTGATTCACCAGCTATTGACCTTTGAGGCTTCCAGCACAGTTCAATTCCATATAACTATTGAGTTGCCTTAACAGCTATAGCAGGTTGGAAGCCATGTATATTGCATGAAACACGTTTAGACCTCACAGGCCTCCCTAAAATATTACAATCTCTCTTTGGAATAGAATTGTAATTGAAATGTGTCCATGTGTTAGTAAATCAATGAGTATGTCTCATATAGAAGTTAAACTTATTTTCAATGTAAATTGGGTAATAGTAACAACCCCTTGATATTGGGCTACGGTAACATCCCCAGGAAGTACTTGAAAACCAGATTAATCTGAATGTACCTTTCCTGGTTAAATACTTTGTTATTATTATTATTATTATTAATGTGAGCTAAATCTAATACATGGTTAACTTGTCCTAATTCTTAATGTCACCTAAAAAAATAGAGGCTGCCGCAATCACCAAGTTAAATAGTGTAGTGTTCAGTAGGAGGTAATCCGTACTTGTCTAATAACCTCCACTGATTCTGAATCAACAGGGAGACACTCCAGTTGTGTCTCGGGACTTAACCCCTAAATTAGGAATGAATAAATATAACACCTACTCAAAAAAACATTGTGTGCGGGTGTTATCTTGAAAAATAAACAGTATTGAAATAAACATTTTCCAAATAAACAAAAGGTCAGGTGCTTAAAATCCAAAGCCCAATAGGCTAAGCCTCTGTCTGATAAGTGGGCCTGGTTACATGGAATTATCTATCACTGTGTATGTCAAAGTATCTTTAGGTTTTAAATAATTTCAAGAAAAAAAAGGGGTGGAAGGGGGGGGGGGGGGGGAGAGAAAAGTCAAACTATTCTGAAACGGTTTGACTACTTACAATTGGGGGAGGGGAGAAGGGCATCTGTGCTGTCCAGATCCATGATCACTACAGCACGCTATGTAACTATGACAATAAGTTGTTTGCTTTGTGTTAGCCACTTACTTACTTTTAAACTAGCAATTATACTCAAAGCTTAGCAAAGGCCATCGCTTCTATTTTCATGCCTTGGAAAGTTGATTCAGTTTCACAGGATTTGTTTATATGTGGAAGTGATGGCTAATTTTGGCAAATGGCAATGTAGGTATTTGTGAACTACAATTCCCACGATGCCCTGGTAGTCTTTAGATCAGTGCCAAGGTCAGCCAACGCTGCCATATATGGTAAGCTTGCATGGAGCAATGCATTATATATGTGAGTAACATGAACTGTTTTCATTATTTCTAAACACAAAAACCCGAGGTATGCAACTGACTTGTGGCTGAGAGCCAAGAATAGCATATTTCCCAGGGAGAGTCTCATTTCTAGGTATGTTACAGGAGTTAAGGAATGCAGGGAATTTACTAGGTTCATTCCATTTAGCAATGTTAACTATTTCTTTATATTGCCATTAGCCATTGCCAATACCTTCAATGTACACACATGGCAGCAATTTCTTTTTGAAGATATGAAGGTAGTAGAACTTTGATGTGCAAATAAACAGTACAAGAACTAAATCTAGGCTTTCACAGTAAGTTTTGATAGCTTAGTGCGTCTCAGGTTTCCTTCCTGCAAAAATTCTTAAAGAGGCAATGTCACTTGTGAGATGAGTCAAGAGAGTCTATTTTGTCTCATGTTGGACCTTTTTTTTTACAGAATGGGAAATGCGTAGAGTTTAAGCCACCATAACGGGCCATGATCCATAAACCTATGGCGTCTCATTTATCAATCATGAGATCATCAATAGAAGATCCTGGGGTACATAGACCTCTATTTAGTACCTTCTTGGCTGAGATCATCGCAATCGGAGACATCAGTGAAAGCATTGGGAGATTAGATGTTATGCACGGCAATACGCCACACTGCACCAATCAGATTGTATCTCTGAGACCATCAGATAGAAATTGCAGAGTTTTGGAAATGTATAAAACCCTGCTCTGTAAAAAAGATCTCATTGATGAATTCACAGGTTTGCATGCTCAGATATATGCTCAAAAATATCAACCCACAAGTATCCTTCTCCTGGTTTGGCAAATACAATTCGAAGCGGCTTATCCGTATATCCCATAAATCTGTTCAGCATGGGGCTTATTGTATAGGTCCAGCTTTAATTAGACAAAATTAGTTTCTTGACTATACAGCAATTGCTGGAAATACATAAAAGCAAAGAGAGTTCTGGGCTGCGTGAGTAACGTGTTGACAATTGACAATTTTATTAAAGGACACGGAGGCTCCTATTATGCTATTCTCTTTCTTTTATTCCTCAGCAGCAAAAGAGAGAAATACTGTAAATATTTACCCCAAAGGGTTAACCATATATAACACATTAACCAATGAGAGTGTCCCTATCCTAATAATGTCCCATGTGACCTTAAGCCACTCACTCCTCTTTCTTTTGCTGCTGCCTCCTCAGCTAAGTACAATTTTACATCTCTCTACACATTTGGAAAATTATCTATTTATCTCTGTTTAGTTTGGTACATTTGCCTTAATTTAACCTTGTTGCATTACCTATGCCTTATTTGTCCTTCTTTCTGTGGTAAATTATTTGTTTTTTATCACTGTTTTATTGCTGTGTTTGTTGCTCCCTTTCCCCTCCCCTCCCTTAGTCAGCTGGTCAGTTTGATTATCTTCCGACCAGGCTTTTCTACCATCCTGCTTTGAAGGGAACTCAGTCTGGGGCTCCCTCCTCGCACCGGGTACCGTTTCCCGCGGTCCCGGCGGTTCTCAGCGTTAGCCGCGGCTAAGTGCCGCTCGTGCATGCGCATATACTGAGTGCGCATCATGGAGGCCATGTTTTGATTGGCGGTTTTGCCGCGCTTTTTCCTAACACGGCCAATACGCTCACCTGCGGGCGGGAACGTGTCTGTGTTACTAGCCTGCTCTACTGCTCTAACTGTGCCTAGTTTTTTCTTGTTACTCAGCTTTGCATATTGTTTTACTTGTGCCTCTTAAAGCTGTATTCCTTAAATAGCTGGTGCCTCTTAAAGCTGTATTGCTTAAATAGCTGGTGCCTCTTAAAGCTGTATTACTTAAATAGCTGGTGCCTCTTAAAGCTGTATTACTTAAATAGCTGGTGCCTCTTCAGCTGTTGGCTTATTTAGCTAGCTGCTAAACTGTCACACTCCTACTCCACAGATAGTAGTGCCCAGTTAAGGCTAAAAATATTTATCTGTCGGTCATTTAATCCTTTCCTCCTGGCCACGCAATGATTGAAGGGCCACAGGAGCAAATGGACTCTGAAGAGTTGCATTCCCTCCTGGACGCGGCTATGACGAAGTCCGTGACACAGGCCATATTTACCGCTATGGGGGCCATGTCAGACAATATCTCACTATCAATTACCAAGGCACTGAAATCCTCCACTTCTAACCCCCGAGAGGATGATCCGGTAGCCCCTAGATGGGCGTAAGCAGGGCCGGATTAAGAGCCCAGTGGGCCTGGTGCTGATAATTATGATGGGCCTAATTACAAAATCTTATTGACCAAAAACACTAAAACAGTCCTACCTCCTAAGCGTCATGTATCTGATGGAGATGATGCTGTAGGGAAACTCATAGGATGCAACTATGAGAAAACACATACTCTTTGCTAATCTCATGCTTTCATCTTTCAAGTAAACCCATACCCCCTAACAGCAGTGTCCAGTAAAGCAGGAAGTCTATGGATGCGGTAAAAGGGTGGGCTACTGACACAAATCACATAACCAGAACGGCCGAAAGGACGAACATACACAAAAAGGGGGAATGTCTGTGTCCCTATGTCTCCCAGTCCCTTAGTGTTTGTGTCCTCATGTCTCCCAGTGTCCCCATGTCACTAGGGGACATTGAGAGACATTGGGACACTGGGAGACATGGAGACACAGATACTAGGGAACACTGGGAGACCTGTGAAATCTGAGACTCTTGGGGACACTGGGTGACAGACACGAGGGGACACGGGGAGACATGGGGCACTGAGACACTGTGATATATAGGGGACACTGGAAACTTGATAAAAACCTGGGTACAGGTCAAAATGTTGTGGTGTCCAATAAACCTGCTTAAAGCTATCACAGTGAGTGCCTGAGATTTTTTTCTTTTATACTAGGGGACACAGACACTACGGGCACAGAGACACTACGGGCACAGAGACACTACGGGCACAGAGACACTACGGGCACAGAGACACTATGGGCACAGATACACTATGGGCACAGATACACTATGGGCACAGATACACTATGGGCACAGATACACTATGGGCACAGATACACTACGGGCACAGAGACACTACGGGCACAGAGAGACATGGGGCACTGAGAGACACTGATACATAGGGGACACTGATACATAGGGGACATTGGAGACTTGATAAAGACCTGGGTACAGGTCGAAACGTTGCGGTGTCCAATAAACCTGCCTAAATCTATCATAGTGAGTGCCTGAGATTTTTTCTTTTATACTAGGGGACACTGAGACACTAGGAGACATGGGGACACAGAGACATTGGGAGACTAGGGGACTTTGGGAGTCTAGGGAACACTGAGACACTAGGGACACTGGCACACTACAGACACTGAGAGACACCAGGGACACATGGGGATACTGAGATACTAGGGACACTGCCTGGGAGACATGGGGACACTGCCATGTCTCCTATGTCTCAAAGTCGCCCAGTGTCCCCATGCCTCTCAGTGTCCCCATGTCGCCCAGTGTCCCCTAGTGTTTGTATCCCCATGTCTCCCAGTGTCCCTTAGAGTCTGTGTACTCATGTCTCCCAGTGTCCTGATGTCACTAGGACACTAGGGGACACTTAGAGACATGGGGACACTGGGAGACATGGGGCCACTGAGCAACTAGGGACAGTGGCTGGGAGACATGGGGGCACAGACTAGGGGCCACTGGGAGACATGGGGCAACTGTGTCCCTAGTGTCTCAGGGTCATGGGCGTCCGAATGGGGGGCAAAAGGGGGGTACTTGCCTCCCCCTCCCCCCTCCTGGATTTTTCAGCTTGTCCTGCTATTTTTCGTTTTAGTGTGAGAATACAGTGCAATACCAGCGCTGTCCAGTAGCTGTCCAGTAGGAAGCTACAGCTTATCCCTGCCTCTCTCTCTCATGACTGAAACCGCAGGGGAGCAGCACAGAGGCAGCCTACAGAGCAGGTAAGTGAGGGATGGGGGGTGGGGGAGACCGCATAGAGGAAGGTAAAGTTCTGCAAGGGGCAGGAGGGGTCAGGAAGGAATAGAAAGGGGCAGCAAGAAGCAGGAAGGGGTTGAAAGGTTTTCAAGGAGCAGGAGGGTAAAGTAGAAGGAGCAGGAGGGGTCAGCAAGGAGCAGGAGGGGTCAGCAAGGAGCAGGAGGGGTCAGCAAGGAGTAGAAAGGGTCTGCAAGAGGCAGGAGGGGTCAGCAAGGAATAGGAAGGGGCAGCAGGAAGGGGTAGGGACGGTCTGCAAGGAGCAGGAGGGGTCACCAAGGAGTAGGAAGGGTCTGCAAGGAGCAAGAGGGGTCAGCAAGGAATAGGAAGAGGCAGCAAGGAGCAGGAAGGGTCTGCAAGGAGCAGGAAGGGTCTGCAAGGAGAAGGAAGGGGCAGCAAGTAGTAGGAAGAGACAGCATGGAGTAGGAAGAGGCAGCAAGGAGCAGGCGGGGTCAGCAAGGAGTAGAAAGGGTCTGCAAGGGGCAGGAGGGGTCAGCAAGGAGTAGTAAGGGTCTGCTAGGAGTAGGAAGGGGCAGCAAGGAGAAAGAAGGGGCAGAAAGGAGTAGGAAGGGTCTGCAAAAAGCAGGAAAGGTCTGCAAGGAGCAGGAAGGGTCTGCAAGGGGCAGCAAGGAGCAGGACGGGGCAGGAAGAATCAGAAGGAACAGAAAGGATCAGCAAGGGGCTGCAAGAAGCTGGAAGGGGCAGAAAGAAGCAGGAAGGGCAGTAAGAAGCAGGAATGGTCTGCAAGAAGCAGGAAGGGCCATCAAGGAGCAGGAAGAGCCATCAAGGAGCAGAAAGGGATCAGAAAGACAAAGGAGCAGAAGGGCGCAAAATAAGCAGAAAGTAGCAGAAAGGTAAAGGAGCAGAAGGAGCCTCAGAAGACAAAGAAGACTGTGTCAAATGAAGGAGAAGAAAATGAGATTGGAGCACTTCATTCTGGACACCACATCATAAGGCGTTGGTACCTGGGCCTGGCAGTGAAACTTTGGACCTTCTCATCTCCCCAGGTAAAAACAAACAATATCAGTGTTAATGTGTTCACTTTTATTTACTGAGTGTCAGGAAACACAGAGGGCCGCTGGGTAGGGGTGCCGCTGATTGGCTAGATGGGTCAGCTAGCACTCTAAGCCAATCAGTATCTCCCCATTCATAAAAACGTAAAACATTTTTATGAATCGGGAACTAGCGATTGGCTTAGAGTGTCAGCTGACCACTCTAGCCAATCAGCGGCACCCATGCCCAACGTCAATCTGCACTTCCTGACACTCTGTTTCAGAAGTCGAATAGCATTGAGCGACCTGGAGAACTGGAGCTGAAGGAAGCCTTTGGGGGTATACCATTTGAGAGCGGTTTCACCCCTTCAAAGAAAGAGCACCCGGGGGCCTCCTTGCATCACAGCATTTTCATTTAGATAAAGTTGTTATGGTGACCAGAATGTTCCTGTAATTTGATGAAAGGAACACTATAGTGTCAGGAATACAAACATATATTCCTGACACCATAGTTGTGAAAACGCTATTCATCCTTGCTTTATGTGAAAATGACTATGCTCCTTCCCTTTCAGGACACTGTCAAAAAGGGGCCAAGCATGGATGTCATTACAATTATGCCCCCCGCCCCCCCACGGAAAAATTCCTGCGGACGTCCATGCTCAGGGTCCCCATGTTCCCCAATGTCTCAGCGTCCCCATGTCTCGGAGCTGCTGTCTGGACTCTCTGTGCAGAGCTGCTCCCCCGCAGATCAGACAGTAGAGAGAGGCAGGGAGGGAGATGCCGTAACTTCTTATCACTGCCTCTCTCCACACAAACAGCGACCCCTACTGGCCGGTGCTGGTATTGCAGAATAATCTATGTTTATACTGAGACAGACATTTGTATTGCAGGTATTACTGCAATACCGGCACCGGCTAGGAAGCCTCAAATACCTGAGAAATACTTCTGAGAAATACCTGGCAATCCTAAGAGATACATGAGAAATACCTGGCAACCCTAAGAGTAGTGTGTAAAAAAAAAAAATAAAAAAAAATTTTTTTATTTTTTTTTTAAAACCAATGGGCCTATTCCATGGGCCTGGGCCTGGAGCTGCAGCTCCATCAGCCCCTATGTTAATCCGGCCCTGGGCGTAAGGCCATCAAAAAGTCCCACCACCTGGACGAAAATGCCTCCAAAACAATACAGACGGACAGGGTATGTCCTGTCACAGATCATGTGGTTGAACCACAACAAGGAGCCCCCCACCGGGCAAAATTGGTGAGGAATTGGAAAAGGGCTAGAGCCCTCATTGAATCCTCCGAATCTGAGTCGGAGCAAGAGAAGGCACAGAGCGAGTCCGATGAGGAGGACTCTTATGACCCCAGTTTTTTTATCTCCCTGAGCACAGCTCCATGACAGGAGCGGGAGCAGACTCCAAAGATGGAGTAGACGACTCCGCCCTGGTTCATCCGCAAGGCGAACCACCTTTTGACCTCGACACCTTGCAACACCCGAGATCCTCGGAGTGGTATCCCTTAGAGCACGTTGCAAAATATATCGCTGCTCGTATTAGAAAACCACTCGACAAGGTGGCACGGAGCAAACTCCAGGCGGAAAGCCCACGCCCCACTATTCCGGATATGGCATGCGCCACCCATCAGGCTGGAAAGCCAAGAAGGGCCTGGATTTTGCCTGGCGGAATTGCCAGGACAGGGTCCTCGATATCCTAGGGCCAATTGCAAAAATGTTCGACATGGTCGAAGGCGCAATAACAGGTGGTACCTCGGTGGCTTTAGAGGCACTCAGGGGGTGGATCCAGCGAGCCGTATGCCTGCTGGGCAACGCCAATACAGCGGTAGCCACAGAACGGCGCAAGGCAATCTTGATAAAATTGAACCTAAGCTAGTGAACCTAGCTATTTCAGAGCCTGGATCCCAGGCAAAAGCCCTCCTATTTGGAGATACTTTTGTTAAAGAGCTAGGCACAAATGTGGGCACTTTTACGGCACTTGATAAAGCTCAGGCCAACATGAAACGAGTGTTACACCAGAGAGTTTTTGGCGGGGCCGTCAGATATCGGGGCCGTCAGCCCGGCCGAGCAACCCCGGGGTTCATACCGGGGCTACCGAGGCCCCATACAGTCCAGGCTTACAACACCTGAACCCAGAACTACCACACCATTCTTCCCTGTCCGGGGCAGACCATGGCAGTCTCGGGGACCCAGAGGTTCTTCCTATGGCCGACGACCTTATGTTAAGTTCTATACCTCGACATCTGGCTTCACTAACTATGGTAGGGGGCAGACTGTGTCATTTTGTCACTGCATGGCGCAAGCTCACTGCAGATGCATGGATCCTTCACACTGTTCACGGATACTCTATAGATTTTGTACACTACCCTGTTCAAATACATCCCCCCAACCGCATGGTGTTTCCCATTTATGACCAATACCTAATATTTCAAGAAGTACAAGCCTTAGCCTCCAAGGGCGCTATCGCAGAAGTCTTCCCTCTCACACCGGGTTTCTTAAGCAACCTCTTCCTGGTTTCCAAAAAGGGCGGAGGCATCCGTCCAGTCATCAACCTACGACCCCTAAACATGTTTGTTACATACCACCACTTCAAGATAGAAGGCATCCACTCTCTAAGAGATCTCCTGCTTACAGGGGACTGGATGGTCAAGCTCGACTTGAATGATGCGTACCTCACGGTTCCGATGGCCGAAGAGTGCCAATACTTCCTACAATTCCAATGGGAAGAGACCTTATGGCGATTCAAATGCCTACCGTTCAGCCTATCGTCGGCACCATGGTGCTTCACGAAGCTCATGAAACCAGTGGTCGCCCTCCTACGCAGCAGAGGAGTTCGACTCATAATATACCTGGACGATATCCTCATAATGGTGCAAGACCCTCATCTGCTCCACGAACATTTCTCGTGTACAAGGACTCTACTAGAAACCCTGGGGTTTCTAATCAACTGGGAGAAGTCGGTTACCAAACCCTCTCAGTCAATAGAATTCCTGGGATTCACTATAGATGCTGTGAACGGAGCACTCCTACTCCCGACAGCCAAAGTCAAATCCATCAAAAAGGAAATCAGGCGGACATTAGCATGTCCCATTCTTACCTTGAGACAACTGGCCAGGATTGTCGGCCTCCTCTCAGCGTCAATCCAAGCCATATTCCTGTTCCTCTCGACTGCACCGCCAAAGAGGAACTCAAGTGGTGGCTACAACACATGGAAGCATGGAACGGCCGAGCGATCTTTGGGAACCACCCCAGACATCATAGTGGAATACGATGCAAGCATGCACGGCTGGGGAGCGCGCGGTGGAGCTATCTCCACCGGAGGAAAATGGTCCCTAGAGGAACAGAAACTACATATCAACTGCCTAGAACTGCTAGCAGGATCGTTTGCTCTACGGAGTCTTTTAAGTATATCGACCAACTGCTCCATTCTATTAAGCATGGACAATATATCAGCGGTCTGGTATATCAACCACCTCGGGGGGCACGAGGTCAACAATACTAGCAGAACTGGTGAGAGATTTCTGGCAATTCTGTCTGGACTGCAACATTTCGGTACAAGCAGAGTACATTCCGGGGATGTCCAACGTAGTGGCGGATTGTAACTCCAGACACCTACGAGATGCCAGCAACTGGCGGATGAACCCGGTCATCTTCAGCCACTTACAATCACTTTGGGGCCCCCTGGACTCTTTGCGTCACGTTTGAACACACATTTGCCAAAATTCTTCAACTGGAGGCCGGATCCGGAAGCTCTGGCGACGGATGCTTTCCTCCAACCATGGCAGAAAACCCGCCACTACGTTTTCCCTCCTTTCTCCCTCATCGCACGAACTCTACTGCATCTCAGATGTCACTGAACCTCCCTGATCCTCATAACCCCTTTTTGGACGTTTCAACCCTGGTCCATAGATCTCCCGAGATTACTACTGGTGACAACCAACCTCATACGGGATTCCGACGGGCACTCACACCCCCTTTTACTTCAGGGACATCTCAAACTCTTGGCATGGCTCCTCTCAGGGGACCCTATTACATCCCAAATGTTCCACAGGCAACTCTGGATCTCCTGGCAGGATCTTGGGCCCCAGGAACAAGGAAGTCGTGCCTACATGCCTGGAACGCATGCAATGGTTGGTGCATGGAACAACACATGGATCTCATATCTGCAAATGTAAGTCAGGTTCTGAGTTTCCTGACTTCACTTTACGACTATGGTCTGGCATATCATACAATTAACTTGTATAGATCAGCGATCTCGGCAGGCCATCAAGGCTGGAATGGACTCCAAGCAGGAAAGCACCCAGTGGTGTGTCGACTTCTATGTGGCATCAAGTTTGCACGCCCACCAAGACCTAAATATGCAGCCTTATGGGATGTTGGCCTAGTTCTCAGACTTTTCGAAAATTGGCAAAGAAATGAGGAACTCTCGATCAAGCAACTCACTACTAGGTTGGTTACGCTATTGTGTCTAATCTCCTGTAAACATGTCTCAGATGTCGAGCACTGGACCTCACGGCACGCTCGTCTCCTTCAACATATCGACGTACGAAGACATCCATTACATCAGTCTTCTACCCAGCCCTTCCACATAACGTTAAGTTATGTCCAGTAGCCTGCCGCAAGGAATATGAGGCAAGGACCGTCTTGATTCATGATTCCCGGTATCCAGATCTGTTTCTGGCACTCCGACAACCTCACCATCCGGTTTCTACTATCACCATATCTCGCTGGGTTAAATGGATCATGGAGTCGGCGGGCATTGATACCTCCACGTACGGAGCACATTCTGTAATGGGTGCTATGGCATCAAAAGCCGTTTCTCTAGGTGGTAGGCTAGAAGACCTCTTCCGTGCAGCTGATTGGTCCAGAGAATCTACGTTCCGAGAATTTTATTTCCGACCAATTTCTAATTTTTCCACTTCAGTGATCACGCAGCTTTAAACTAGCATAATAGGAGCCTCCGTGTCCTTTAATAAAATTACCAGATTTTACTAATTTCATGACGTAAAGTCATGATTTTATAAAGGACACGGAGGCGAGTATTATCCCACTCAATCCAGGTAAGTTACGCCCTCCCTGTGAATATACTGTCATGTAATGGGGCACGAGTTGTGTAATAATGTGATTTATTCTTTCACCTGATGACTAGTACTGAAATGACAAATTAGTTTTTGGAAGATAGGATCGTAATGTAATATGGAAATAAGATCCAAGAACGTATTTTACCATTTCATTTCTTTGTTTTACAGCCTCCTAATAGGGTTGTCATTCTGGTCCATGCCTGCCCTTACAAGTTCAAGCAGAAGGTTGCCTGTTTCGTCTGGAGCCCGTTGCTATAAGTTTCTGGAAATCACGGTTCTTCACTTTATTGACTACATCGTTTTTCTGTTTGAGGAAGTGTTCATCGACAACATCAAAAGAAAGAGGAGTGGCTTAAGGTCACATGGGACATTATTAGGATAGGGACACTCTCATTGGTTAATGTGTTATATATGGTTAACCCTTTGGGGTAAATTATGTTATTATTTACATTTTGTTGAATATTTACAGTATTTCTCTCTTTTGCTGCTGAGGAATAAAAGAAAGAGAATAGCATAATACTCGCCTCCGTGTCCTTTATAAAATCATGACTTTACGTCATGAAATTAGTAAAATCTGGTAATTGTCAGTAACTCTGGATGTGCAGTGGTTTAAGCTAAAACACGGTTCAAAAATCTGAAGTAGCCATGATGGTTGGAGTAATCTTAAAGAGTGCATGTAACACAAAACACAACGCTGCTTTATGGGACATATATTCCCAGTGCAAATTAAAATTCACTAGATTTGTAGTTTTATTAGTAAATATATACAAGGTTTGTTCCATTTAGAGATGACTAGTTTGATGTGCCCTATAACTTTGTGAAGAGGCAGAGGATTGTCAGTGAAGAAAATATGCAAACACAAATTACATTTGCATATTCAAAAATCACACCTTAAAGAACTTGCAGTACTATTACAGGTGGATAGATTAACATGTTTTTTGGAGGTTTTTGTTTAGACTTGTTGTGGGGAGGTCACCAAGTACACCAAGTACCATAGCATCATCAATTGATTGAGAATTGGTTTTGCATACATTTAAGAATATATTTTCATGATGAAATGGGCTACAAACTGGAGCATAATCTTAATAGATGTAATGTATCTGATGGGGTAGGGTGAAACAATAGGGATTTTGCTCAGTGTACATGAATTAATAAGTTGGCAGGAGCAACAAGCAGGTGTTATGAGCCTTGTGACTTCAGTCTGAAAAGCCTCACAGGATCTAAGATCTGATTGACTTTTATAACTTTTAAATGTACGTTTAAAAACACTTTTGCTTTTAACCTAAGGTAGGCTAATCACATAAGAATGTGTCATATAAAGAATAAATACAAGATAGAAAAACACAAAAATCAATGTTTATTTTGTTTAAAAAAATATGTGTATACTACACATGGCAGGATATCCTCCATCTGAACTAACTTAAGATGACCCACTGTTTTGATTCAGAATCTTAGCACAACAGCATAGATTAATAACACATGACAGATCAAAACCAGGCAAGGAAATTAAATCAATTCACATGAGCAGATGGCAGACATCCTGTGCCAGGTATTATGACTGAGATCAGTAGTCATAGAATGACATGTTAAACAAGACTAGCATTTATAATGGGCATTTGGCAATATAACCATGACCAGTCTGGCAGAAGATATTGAGAGAAGATACTTAAATATGGTCGCTGTCTCTAAAACGAAACATCTCTTCTGTGTTTTATTTGAAATTGTATAGTTGGTATCATTAGTGTTGCTGGGGAGGGGGGCTTTATGGGGTGAAGTCTTGGATGGGATACTCTTTGGCACTGGACCTCTACAGCTGGTCCTGTTGGCAGGAGGTTGTTTATTTTTTTTTTGTAAATATATTTTTATTAATAAGAGGAAACAAGCAAGTTTCAAATACATTGATGAGTCAAGTGGTTGTCGAGATACGCAGATCTCTCGTCAAGCAGTAAGTAGGAGACATGCAGGTCTCGGTTTGGAATGGCAACAAAGCTTACGAGTGCATAATAAGAAACATCCATTTCTATTATACATTACAAGCATCCCATACTTTGCTTCGTCTGACTGTTGGAATTATGTGCCAACCCTAGGGTCGTCTAATCTAGACCTTATGTTGTCAGAGTTGCACAGAGTAGGGTGGTGTCCCGTAGGTCTGGTCTTTGATCTAGGCATCTGTCGGCATTCATGTTTAAGTGTTCCTGAGTTACCTCCAAGTACCTGCAAGGTGTTAGCCTTTATCGCCCTGGTAACATGCCTTAGATTATGTGTCTGTGTGACTCGATGTTGGTACATGTTGTGCTCTTGTCACATATGTCCCCTAGTTTCGGTGATCTGGTTTATCAGGATAGAATATAGAAGTGATATCCCATGTGACTGGGGATCTGGGTCCATGCACATACGTTCGAAGGTGGTAGGGTCCCGTGTTCGCACTGTGCCCCCAGGGAGTGTGCTAACATAGCTCTGTAGTTGTCTATATTTGAGGCTCTGTAGGAAAGTGGGTGTGGTTCCCTCTAGCAATTCTGAAGGTTTCCTACAGTCAGCCCGGTCAAGATTTTCGTGTAACCTAGGTGTCTTTGTGAGGAGCAGGTCCCTGAATGCGTTTGGGGTCTAGTCCTGGTGGAAAGCTCTCGTTGTGAGTCAGGGGGAGAAGGGGGGAAGGGCATGGTGCTAATCCATATCTTTTCGCTGCTCTTCTCCACACCCGCAACATTGCTAATGTATAGGCAGAGCTTTCTCCCCTGTCCCCCCTGCCGGTGGTCATCGGTCTCCTGGCTTCTGTTTCCTCTATGCCCTTCCAGGGTTTGTGTACCATTGCTTTTGACCATTCCATGACCCTCTTAAGGTGGCAGGCCTCATAGTACAGGGTAAAATCCGGCATGGCCAGCCCGCCCTTGTCTTTTGGTAGCATAAGTGTGCTCAGCTTGACCCTTCGTCTTTCCTGGTTCCACACGTATTGCCCCATTGCCTTTCTCAGGGTGTTGAAAAAGGTCCTCGGGATAGCTATGGGGAGGGCCTGCATGAGGTACAGTAATCGTGGGAGGAAGTTAATTTTAATTACTTGGATTCTACCCAACCAGGATATGTGTGGGTATGATCATTCGGTCAATTCCAGTCTAAACGTATCTAATAACATGGTAACATTTTCTCTAAACAGGTAAACCAAGTGTCCAGCTACTGTATCCTGTGCTCCGCCTATTGGAATGTGTGACTCTGACATAGTAGGTCGGCTCAGCACCTGGGCACACTGATGTTTAGGACATATGACTTAGAGAAGTTGATTTTCAGGTTTGAAATTTCCCCGAATACTCTGAAGGCTTTCAGGATATTTGGTAACGATGACGTGGGTGGTGGGTCTGTTGTAAAGCACCTCGATCCATCCCCTGTTGTGCAGCCCCAGCCCTGTGTGCTAAGGTACGGAACAAGTACTCCCAGCATCTGTGGATAGCAGGAGAAGGCCTCCACTCTCCCCCCTCTGTCCGTGCATGAGGGTCAGTGCCCTGATTGTATTGTCCCGTGCTTCCCATCCTGTCACAAAGCCCAGTTGGTCTGGATGCACAAGTTTAGGAATGTGGGTTTTCAAGCGTGTGGCCAAAATATTTGCCATCAATTTGACATCACAATTTATGAGCGAGATGGGTCTATAATTCTCGCAGTGTTCCCAGTCTTTGCCACCCTTTGGTATGATTGTGATATGTGCTGTCAATGATTGTTTAGGCAGACTGAGTGCTTCCCGTATTGCGTTAAGTGCGTCTAGCATTGGGGATTAGAGGCTGTCAGCAAACGATTTATAATATCTCAGTGGCAATCTGTCCGGGCCCGGACTTTTGCCCGGTTTTGTAATTTTTTATTGCTAGTGCCAACTCCTTTAAGGTGATTGGCTCATCTAGTTGGTCAGCGACATCCTTGTCTATGGTTGGTAGGGGGTGAGATGTCAGCTGCCTATTTTCTAGGCTAGATTTTTACTTGTCTGATTGGGGTGGTGGGAGCGAGTACAGGTACGAATAATAGCAACTTATCATGTCTAGGATTTTAGTGGGTAGGCAGTGTAGGGTGCCATGGTTGTCCCTTATCCTGTCTACGTATAGCACCTGTCTTGTTTTGGCGAGCATCCTGCCTAACAGTCTACCACTTTCGTGTCCGTGGAGTAAAAAAAAGGCTCTATGTCTGACTGTGTCTCTGTGGTGTTTCGTGTGAAGAAGAGTAGTCAAGTCTTGTATAAGTTGCAGTAGTTTCCCCGTCTTTGCCACCCTTTGGTATGATTGTGATATGTGCTATCAATGATTGTTTAGGCAGGCGGTGTCCTTCTAGTATTGCGTTATGTGCGTCTAGCAGTGGGGAGTAGAGGCTGTCAGCAAACTATTTATAATATCTGTGTCAATCCGTCCGGGCCCGGACTTTTGCCCGGATTCGTAATTTTAATTGCTAGTGCAATTTAATTACAGAAGCTTCAACTGTCTAAGAGTTGTGCTAAGAGTTTTCTTTTTTACTGTTACAGGTAAGATTAATCTCTAGGAAAAGGTTACTGATTGCACAAGGTTTGATTTCCTGTTGGTAATTATAAGGCATTTGATTAGATTAGTGAGCTACTTGCTATTGATTGCTGTTTAAATTAGCTATTGTTTGCAAAAGAAGCAGAGGCCTACCCAGGTGTTAAACATTCCTAGTGGGTGGTGCTTTTAGGAGTTATATAAGGGTTGTTGTCATTAGCTTGGCTAATATAGATTGGTTGCTTCATCTAAGTGTGTGGTTGGAGATATTCTGGAGAGAAACTGGAGGTAATCTGAGGTATTCAGGAGGATAAATATAAAGTTAAGATTCGTTTGATTTAAATTATTCACCTCATTGGAATGGCAGACTTAGTCCAGTGTAATAGTTGCTATGCATTTTTTTCACGTTCCACTTTTTGGAGGTTTGGTTGTTGTCTAATCTGTAGACAGTTCTCTATCTTGCGGGAGGAGATTGTATTTTTGAAGTCTGAGATTTGTAAATTATCTGGTAAACAAACTCAGGCTGGAAATGCTGCAAAGCCACTGCCGCAGAGACATACTAGGAATGGCAGATGGATCACTGTAGGATCTGGTAGACTTAGAGTTGTGGATAAAAGGCATATTTCACAGTCTGTTGCTCTACATAATTCATTTTCTGCACTTTCAGAGTGTAATGGTGTTATGGAGACAGGCACTGAGGGTAGTGGTGTTGTGGAGAGAGGCACTGAGGCTGGTGGTGTTTTTGAGAGAGGCACTGAGGCTAGTGGTGTTGTGGAGACAGGCTTGGAGACTATGGTAAGGCCTTATAGAAAAGAGTTGTTGTTGGGGGATTCCATCATAAGAGGTGTGGAGATGGACAATGGTGGTCTTGTGAGGTGTCTTCCCGGAGCTACTGCTCACAGAGACAGGAGACGTATCTGTAATATTGTTAATCGAGCAAAGCAGGAAGGGGAATTGGATGTACTTGTCCATCTAGGGACAAATTACTTGGCTTGCAATGAGGTTTCAGAGGTTAAGGAAGTTTTTAGTGTTTTTGCCAATGATATACGGCAGGTTGCTTCCACACTGTCATTCTCTGAAGTTCTGCCTATGCATAACACTCAGAACGACAGGCGGATGCGTATTAGGGACTTTAACTTGTGGCTTGCTGAATTGTGTTGGGAGCAAGGATTTGGCTTTATTTCTCATGGTAGGTCTGTTTGGAATGGAAACTGTACAAAAAAGATGGTTTGCATCTTTCTCAAAAGGGAACAAATGTTCTCAGTGAGCAGTTCAGAGGTTTTGCTAGGATGTATTTAAACTAGGAGGGGGGGGGGGGGAAGGGTGATAAAACATCAATCCAACTGTCCCCCAAAACAAGGACAGAAGGTGCCTGTAACAAGTGTAACAAGTGTGTTAAAAAATGATAAGCTGAGAATCATGTCTACAAATGCTTGCAGTTTAGGGAATAAGATCCATGAACTTGTGGCAATAATGGCAACTGATAATGTAGATTTAGTCACTGTTACTGAGACATGGTATAATGAGAAAAATGACTGGGACATAGCAATACCAGGGTACTCTTAATATAGAGAAGGCAGGAAAGGGGGAGGGGTGGCCCTGTATGTGAAGGATAGCATAAAATATAAAAGTTAGTGAGGCAAACATAGAGTCCGTTTGGGTTACGTTAGAATTTGGTAATCACACAGTAACTCGTGTAGGTGTGATTTATAGGCCCCCAGGACAAATTGAAGAGTTAGATAATCTACTAGTTGAAGAAATAGCTAAAATGACAATGAAGGGGGAAGTTATCATCATGGGTGAATCTTCCTGATGTGAATTGGAAAACAAAAATAGCTGCTTGTGCTAGGAGCACACATATTCTAAACTCCCTACTGGGATTGTCTCTAAAACAAGTTGTTGAGGAGCCAACTCGTAAAGAGGCCATACTAGATTTAGTGTTAACAAATGGAGATTTGGTATCAGATATTACTGTAGGTGAAAGTTTAGGATCCAGTGATCATCAGTCAGTGTGGTTTAATAAGAACAGTGACTGAGTCACACCACACAAAAACTAAAGTTTTAGACTTTAGAAAAACAGACTTTTCTAAAATTAGAATATGTGTAAAGGAGTCATTATCAGACTGGAGCAATTTAAATGGAGTCCAAGAGAAATGGGATTATATAAAAGTTGTACTACTGAAGGCAACAGAAAATTGCATTAGGCTTGTCAGTAAAAGCAAACAATTCAAGAAACCACTGTGGTACTCTGCAGATGTGGCCAAAATAGTAAAAAACAAAAAGTTCGCATTTAGTAATTATAAGAAAACCCAGAGTGAGGAAGACAGAATGATTTATAAGATTAGGCAGAAAGAGGCTAAGCAAGTTAAAAGAGCTTCCAAATCACACACAGAAGAGAAAATAGCACAGTCAGTAAAAAAGGGGGACAACACTTTTTTTAGATACATAAATGAGAAAAGAAAAGTAAAACAAGGATTAGTTAGATTAAAAACAAAAGAAGGAA
The DNA here is from genome assembly GCF_036172605.1 of Pelobates fuscus. Classification (NCBI taxonomy): domain Eukaryota; kingdom Metazoa; phylum Chordata; class Amphibia; order Anura; family Pelobatidae; genus Pelobates; species Pelobates fuscus. Next base: position 111,605,833 of record NC_086321.1, on the reverse strand, counting down.
GGTATGTAGAAGAGGATAAAGGTCTAGCTGACTGCCTCAATTAATATTTTTGTTCAGTATTTACAGATGAAAATGAAGGAAAGGGACCTCCGTTAAGAAAAAGGATAAATTAGTCATTTATTACACGTGAGCTTATAGAGAAAGAGGTTCTAGTTCAACTGTCAAAAGTAAAGACAAATAAGTCAATGGGACCTGATGGAATACACCCAAAGCTATTAAAAGAGCTTAGTGGTGTTCTAGCAAAACCATTAACAGATTTATTTAACCAATCATTGATAACAGGAGTAGTCCCAGAAGATTGGAAGTTGGCGAATGTTGTGCCCATACATAAGAAAGGTAATAGGGAGGAGTCGGGCAACTATAAGCCAGCAGTAAGCCTTACTTCAGTAGTGGGGAAAGTGATGGAAACCATGTTAAAGGATAGGATTGTTGAACATCTAAAAACACATGGATTTCAAGATCAGAGATAACATGGGTTTACTTCAGGGAGATCATGCCAAACTAATCTTATTGATTTTTTTTATTGGGTAACTAAAATTATAGATCAGGGTGGTGCAGTAGACATTGCTTACCTAGATTTCAGTAACACTTGTGCACATAGAAGACTTATCAATATACTGCAATATTTAAGTTTGGATTCCAATATTGTTGATTGGGTAGGGCAGTGGCTGAGTGACAGGCAACAGTGGGTTGTAGTCAAGTGAGTATATTCGAAACTTGGGCTTGTCACCAGTGGGGTACCTCAGGAATCTTTACTTGGACCCATTCTCTTTAATATTTTTGTTAGTGATATTGCAGAAGGTCTTGATGGTAAGGTATGTCTTTTTGCTGATGATACTAAGATATGTAACAGGGTTGATGTTCCAGGAGGGATAAGCCAAATGGCTAATGATTTCTGTAAACTAGAAAAATGGTCAGAGTTGTGGCAACTGACATTTAATGTGGATAAGTGCAAGATAATGCATCTTGGACGTAAAAAACCCAAGGGCAGAGTACAGAATATTTGATAGAGTCCTAACCTCAACATCTGAGGAAAGGGATTTAGGGGTGACTATTTCTGATGACTTAAAGGTAGGCAGACAATGTAATAGAGCAGTAGGAAATGCTAGCAGAATGCTTGGTTGTATAGGGAGAGGTATTAGCAGTAGAAAGAGGGAAGTGCTCATGCCATTGTACAGAACACTGGTGAGACCTCACTTGGAGTATTGTACGCAGCACTACTGGAGACCGTATCTTCAGAAGGATATTGATACCTTAGAGAGAGTTCAGAGAAGAGCTACTAAACTGGTTCATGGATTGCAGGATAAAACTTACCAGGAAAGGTTAAAGGATCTTAACATGTATAGCTTGGAGGAAAGACGAGACAGGAGGGATATGATAGAAACATTTAAATACATAAAGGAAACCAACACAATAAAGGAGGAGACTATATTTAAAAGAAGAAAAACTACCACAACAAGAGGACATAGTCTTAAATTAGAGGGACAAAGGTTTAAATTAATATCAGGAAGTATTACTTTACTGAGAGGGTAGTGGATGCATGGAATAGCCTTCCAGCTGAAGTGGTAGAGGTTAACACAGTAAAGGGGTTTAAGCATGCGTGGGATAGGCATAAGGCTATCCTAACTATAAGATAAGGCCAGGGACTAATGAAAGTATGTAGAAAATTTGGCAGACTAGGTTGGCCGAATGGTTCTTATCTGCCGTCACATTCTATGTTTCTTTGCTTCTATGTTCCAACTCCTCCAAGGTGATTGGCTCATCTAGTTGGTCAGCGACATCCTTGTCTATGGTTGGTAGTGGGTAGGCGGTGTAGGGTGCTGTGGTTGTCCCCTATTCTGTCTACGTATGGCACCTGTCTTCTTTTGGTGAGCATCCTGGCTAACAGTCTACCACTTGTGTTTCTGTGGAGTAAAAAAAAGGCAGTGGGGAGTCAAGGCTGTCAGCAAACAATTTATAATATCTCAGTGGTAATCCGTCCAGGCCCGGACTTTTGCCCTGTTTTCTAATTTTAATTGCTAGTGCCAATTCCTCCAAGGTGATTGGCTTATCTAGTTGGTCAGCGACGTCCTTGTCTATGGTTGGTAGGTCTACCACTTTCCTTTCTGTGGAGTAAAAAAGAGGCTCTATGTCTGAGCGTCTCTACCTGTAAGTGTGTCGTGTTTGTAGTCCTCGCCAATGAGGTGTGTGGTATGTGCGTCTCAAGTCAATTTTGTTTACCTGTGGTAAATGCATGCATATGAATCGTAACAAACAACATCAGATAGTTAAACAAAACATTAAACTGTAAACCTTAAAGAAAAACATTGCCAGAGCTTGGAAGGCTCTCTGCCCTTGTTCCCCTGTAGGTGGCATGTGTACCTTTTGACCATGATCGGGTCCGTATTTCCCTGAATGCCTGTCTGTGTGTACCATGCCCCCTCTCGTGTGTTCCCTGCTACCTTAGTCATGAGCTAGGCCCGTGCAGGGTACATGCGGCCAATTGGCCTCTAGATACGTGGTGTGGATAGGCCCCAATAGCTGAATTCAAGTGAGTGGGCCCCGTATGTACTCTCTGCTTAGCTGCTTCAAGAGTTGCTTGTATACTGTTCCCCTCCCCCCCCCCCCCCCCCGTGTGTGGTCCCATGATAGGAGTGGGACCCACCGGTGGAGCCAGCCATCTGCTCCGGCTAGGTCAGCTCTAGGCACCAAGAGCCCAGCGGTAAGTTCCCTCCAGCTGACTCCCCCCCCTCCCTCCCAAGGACTAGGATCGCACAGGCAGTTCCCATACCCTCCTCCTACACCCTCCCCCTTGAGTTATCTTAACGGCGGGCTATGAGGCTTGAGATATGTACAGCATACATTGGTGTGAAGGCCTTGTTACCCCACACCCTCCTTCCCCGTCTTCCATTCATACGTGTAATCTAAGCACAAGGACCGTGTTTCCGCGTGTGGGCCCAGTGAGTGCTCTTCTGCTGAGCTGCGTCCAGAGTGGCTTGTGTACTGTCCCACCCCTGCCTATGTGCCCTTTGTGTGAGAGGGCCCCAATGGTGGAGCCCGTTGACTGCTCCGTCTAGGTCATCACCAGGTGCCAAGGGCCCCAGAGGCGAGGCCCAGTCAGGCCTAAGTGCCCTCCTTCTAACTCCATCCCACCCTCCCGGGAACAATACTCTGCCGGTGTGGAATTCATTAGTTTTCACCTTACCCGTTCCCATCACCTCCCCCCCAGCATATGGTATCTGAGTAGTGGACTATGAGGCCTGTTGTATGTGCATAGCATATTGGTGAGAAGGCCTTGCTACCGTGTGCCCCTCTCCTCCCCACTAACCATTCATGCTGTGAGGCTTAGCTGTGGGTTTTGGTCCCAGAGTGTTCGAGAGGGAGCTGGCTCCCGATTTTGAAAGTCCTCAGGGTTGTACTTGCAGTTAGGTACTGCACCTGTCCTACTTCTCTATATGCAACTGTCCCAGAGGGCCGGGTGGCTTGTAAGCGGGACCCCCGAATTCTGGGAGGTGGAGGCGGAGTCCTCTAAGTCCCTGATATGGCTGCATAGAAGGCCATGGGGTCCAGCTATGACATACTGATAGGTGGGAGTTGGAGTTCCTCGATTAGGTCGCTGGGTATAGCTGTAATCCACTCCATTGAGCACGACCCTCTCGGTGCTGCGTGCTTTGCGGAGGATGTCCTCTTTCAGCTGGAAGCTGGCTATGCAGCAGATGGCATCCCTAGGTCTCAGTGCCCAGTATGCCCTGATAAATTTGATGTGGGTGGCTACATGGTGGCCCAGGATCTTATTTAATAGTTCCATGAGGGTATCCGGTATTGGTGTCGCCTGGTCCAGTTCTTAAGGGATCCCCCTGACGCGGATGTTTTGTCTCCGTCCCCTGTTGTCTAGGTTCTCTATGTGGAGGATCTTGGCAGACTGAACCGATGTTACGTGGTCACAGTCCACTTCTAGTTGAGATACCTTGGTATGAAGGCCTGAATGTCCTCCCTGAAGGAGTGTAGCTCCGTGGTAATGGAGTTACGCAGCTCTGTGTTGCCCTCCTTTAGGTCCTGTTTGGTCAGTAGTACTCGGATCAGTTGCACCCAGTCTGGCTGGAGTTCCGGAGGGGTCAGAGTGTGAGGATGTGCCGTGTCCCGGTCACTGTGTGGTGAGGTAGGGCGGGAAGTGCTCGAGGCCTCTGAGTTCGGCGGGAGTTAGCAGGTAATGCCGCAATGAGAATGCGGCTGACCCCTTCGGAATGTCGGCTGGTTTGTTGGTGTGTGGGGCCCGGTGAGTTTTACCTATGATTGCCGGGTTGTAAGGTGCTTTGGTGAGGATATTAGCTGAGCCTGTCGGGGAGCACAAGGTTTACGCCGCCATCTTCCTCTGCCTCCAAGCCACACCCTGGCAGGAGGTTATTAGTAGCTCTCCAGGCTACCCATGTTGACTGTCCGGAGGTGGTGCTAGGAAAGAAACCTTTGGTGATATTCTGTTAGGAGACATGAGGGATAACACTTACAAATGGCTCCAATAAAAAATCATAAATGTAAAAAAATGGACTAGGGGTTAAATTCAAAATGCCTCTGTGTCAGGGTACCTTGTGTATTGGCACAGGCTATGCCACAAGCTGACACCATCATGCAGGGGAATGGGGACATGTCCAACTATTCTCCACTTGTTCCCAGCGATTCTCACACTGCCAGCGGTAGCCCCGCCCCTTTTTATGCTGCGGCGCGCCAACGTCATGACGCGTATGATGTCACAGCCCACCAAAGCGTTTAAATTTGAACGTTTTGGGGGCGTGACTACAAATCAAGGAACACAGTACTTAAGGAAGGCTCAGGGAAAGACTCATTGCCTTGTTGTGGTTCTTTATAGTCCCAATAGCACGTTTTCTTTGTATGGTTATCTCAAATTTTGACTTCTTTGCTGTGTTTGACTATTCTACCTTCCGTATTCCTTTGACCTTGGCTCTTGTACTATCGTTGTTCCTGATTTATGGCATCCCTGACTTCGGCTTGTTTATCATTAATCTCTGTCCTTGTGACGTTAGTCTGGCCATTCTAAGGTCCGGTATACGTTAGAATTCTGTTAAACTCTGCGTGTAGGGTCTCCTGTAATTCCTGACACTCTGGAAGTAAAATTTACTTTCTGTTTTCATAAGTAAATGTCCTTTCTATTTTCAAAAGTAAATGTCCTTTCTATTTACAAACTGTAATTACCTGTGGACAACTCCACCATACGTTAAGTTAGGTTCCCTTCTCTCCAAACCTCTTCCAGTAAAAATAACTTAGTAGCTTTTCCGTCCTGAATACCCTAATCAGGATAGAGTACTATCTAAAGAAATTAAACATTTGTTTATGGCGAGTCACAGACAGGGATACTTGTGTTGCAATGTTATTTGTACTTAAATTAGGTCAAAATATTCCTGAATTAGCTCTTTTCCTGCTTTGGGGTTGGGGTAAATTGTCAGGAACTGGTGTTGTGAGCATCTTCATGCTATCAAATTACAAATGTGAATTATACATGTTATTTAGCTAATCTCAGCTGTCAATCAGTTTAATTAGTATTTATTATACACTATTCTGCATAAATTAGATCAGTGTTTTTTCTGTTACACGTATCCCCCTGATCAGTAACTAAATTCCGAAATTATGCTCTAATTCCAGGTGCTTCTTTTAAGGCTTGTGCCTAATCCTGAATTAGTCCACCTGCATTAAATTTACTGAGACTTAACACAGCATTCCAGTACAGAATCTGACAGGTTTGGTGGCCAACTTATATATCACTAATGCAATGGTTCTTGCATTAATGGAAGATCTTACAATACATCCAAATAAAGCAGCACCCTACTTATTATAGCAATCTTATTATCACTAGTTATTATTAGAGATGTCCCGAACAGTTCGCCGGGAATTATTCGCTGGCGAACAAAGCTTGTTCGCGGTCGCCGCGGCGGGCGAACATATGCGATGTTCGGTCCGCCCCCTATTTGTCATCATTGAGTAAACTTTGACCCTGTACCTCACAGTCAGCAAACACATTCCAGCCAATCAGCAGCAGACCCTCCCTCCCAGACCCTCCCACCTCCATGACGAATAGGGGGCGGACCGAACATCGCATATGTTCGCCCGCCGCGGCGACCGCGAACAAGCTATGTTCGCTGGCGAACAGTTCCTGGCGAACTGTTCGGGACATCTCTAGTTATTATGTTTTACAAAATTTTAATGGCTGAATTCCATAGTGTTAAATGTCAAGCACCATAACCACTACAGCACACTATAATGATTATGGTAGCAAGAATGTCCTGGCACCCCGCAATGTAAGTAGTCAGACCAGCTTCAATATAGACTGTACATTGTATTAGTGAGTTGGATTCATCATTATTAGTTTAGAATTATATTTCCCTTCATTTTTGGCATTACAAACTGTGGATGGAAATGTCTGCTTATGATAATATAGTTTTTGTCTCATTCTGTCTATGAAAGTTTTCAACTGATGAAACCTACCATTGATTAATTTGTATTAACTTACAATTAATTTATTCATGACATTGGACTGAAAACTATGCTGCTAAATGTAGGCCAATGCTTCTATGTGCTCACATCCGTACACTGTTAGATCTTGACACTCACAATATGGGATTGGTGGCCTGGGGCAGTGACCTTTCTAACATTCAACATTTAAGCAGTTTTTAACACAACTTTTCAGAGTGACAATTTGTGTCCAATAAAATATAAAGAATGGGTAAAAGCTCAGAGAAACCTCAAGAGCTTGCCCTTTGGTTAATACCCGCTCCAGTCTCAAAATATGTTATGCTCACGTGTGCCATTACAGAAAGAACCTATACCATTTGTATACCAGACTGATCACCCCACGTAAGGGCAGTCCAGGTTGCAATTGCAGGCACGTTCCCTCTGTTCAAGAAATACAGTTGTGATCAAAATTGTGCATACCCTTAGTTCTTAATACTGTGTATTGCTCCCTTTAGCATCAATGCTAGCATGCAGTCTTTTGTAATATTACTATAATAGCCTTAGGTGGTGGCTATTTTTTCAGTGAGACGGTGGTTATGGTTGTCTAATTTAGGTCTCTCTATCTAGCTATAGCAGGGGATTTTATCAGTGGATCAGGTGTGCGATCCTGTCTATAAGTTATTTTTACTTGTTAATCTTTTGTAATAGTTGTTTATGGAGCCCCTAATTCCTTCAGGTGGCATAGCTGCCCATTCGTCTTGGCAAAATGCCACCAGGTCATGCAAAGTCTTTGGTCGTCTTGCATTAACCGCTCGTTTTGAGATCTCTCCAGAGTGGCTCGATGATATTAAGGTTAGGAGACTGTGATGGCCACTCCAGAACCTTCACCTTTTTCTTCTGTAACCACTAGAGCAGGGGTCCTCAAACTCCGGCCCCCCAGATGTTGCTAAACTACAACTCCCATGATTCTCTTGCTATCCATGTAATTCAAAGAATCATGGGAGTTGTAGTTCAACAACATCTGGGGGGCCGGAGTTTGAGGACCCCTGCACTAGAGGGTCAACTTGGCCTTGTGCTTAGGGTCATTGTTATGCTGGAAAGTCCAAGAGTGTCCCATGCGCAGCCTTCGTGCAGAAGAATGCAAATTGTCTGCTAGTAATTTCTGATAACATGCTGCATTCATCTTGCCATCAATTTTCACAAGATTCCCCATGTTTAAAAAAAATACCATTCTCTCTCTTATTAGGTCGCTAGGTATAGCTGTAATCCACTCCATTGAGCACGACCCATTAAGCGTAACCCCTTAAGGACCAAACTTCTGGAATAAAAGGGAGCCATGACATGTCACACATGTCATGTGTCCTTAAGGGGTTAAAGAAGCAACTTGAATTGTTAGTGTACGACTCACTTGAGAGGTTTGCCTTGTGATACTAAACCTCCAGTTATTTAAATATGAATAGTATTTTTTTTGTAAGCTTTCAAAATGTTTTACTATTTTTGTATACATTTTCTAAATTATTTAATAATATAGAAAATATATATTTTGTGATATATTGATATATTTTTGTATATGACATGTTTTAATATTTTAATATGTTAAAAAAAATTAACCCGTAAAATGTAAATAATTTCGGGACAGTACACAGAAATTGGTAATTTTCCACCAAAAGTAGGAGTTCCACCAAAAGCAATTGGGAGCCGTGTTAGATGTTTGCTGCTTGTTACAATGGTAATGCAAAGGTTCTGTACCACCGCCATGTTATCCGAATTGAACACTACCCTTTTATTGGCTAACTCCGGACCCCATAACGCCACCGCCACCACAACTGGGAAAAATTCCAAAAAGGCTAAGTTCCTAATTAATGGGCTCGCTTTCCATGCCTCCGGCCACTCCTCCGCGCACCATTTACCTGCTAGGTACGCCCCAAAACCGACGCTACCTGATGCGTCCGTAAATAAACCCACGTCCGCGGAGGATCCCACCGGATCCCGAAAAAACACTCTCCCATTAAACTCACTCAAAAACCTCGCCCATACCCTTAAATCATCCCTCATGTCCTCCGAAACTCTGACATAATGCGACGGCTTTTTCACCCCACTCGTCGCCCGTGCCAACCGCCTGCAGAACACCCTCCCCATCGGAATGACCCGGCACGCAAAGTTCAAGCTACCTATCAACGATTGAAGCTCGCGCAAGGTCACCTTCCTTGCCTTCTCAACCATGTCCACCAGCCGCTGAAGGGCGTGTAGCTTGTCCCTTGGCAACCTACACTCTCTCCTCACCGAGTCGATCTCCAACCCCAGGAAGCTGAGGCACGTGGTGGGCCCCACCGTTTTGTCCTCAGCCAACGGCACCCCAAACGTGTGCGCCACCCACTGAAAGGTCTGTAACACCTGGCTACAGCGTTTCGTGTGAGGCGGGCCAACGCACAGAAAATCGTCGAGGTAGTGCACTATTGCATCCCCAGCCGACTCCCGCCGCACGACCCACTCCAAAAAGGTGCTAAACCTTTCAAAGTAAGCGCACGATATGGCGCAACCCATAGGCAAGCATAAATCCACAAAATACCCCCCGTCGAAATAGCACCCCAATAAGTGATGACAATCCGGGTGTATGGGAAGCAGCCGAAATGCTGCTTCCACATCCAACTTCGCCATCAGTGCCCCCTGACCTGCTTTCCTGACCAACTCAACAGCCCTGTCGAATGACGTGTAGGAAACAGAACACAGGGCCTCGTCGATATCATCATTAACCGAAGCCCCGTGGGGGTACGATAAATGATGTATCATACGGAATTTACCCACCTCCTTCTTGGGGACTACCCCGAGTGGAGACACTCGCAAACCAACCAACGGCGGGGAAGGGAATGGCCCCGCCATCCTCCCCAATTGCACTTCCTTACATAACTTATCTCAAGCTACCCCTGGATGTTCCCCCACGGACCGCAGGTTTTTACACAACGCTCCCGAAGCCCTTTCTTGAAACGGAATCCTGAAACCCTCTGTAAAACCGAGCAGTAAAAACCTCGCCACCTCCTGGTTATCGTATATTCTTAACCAAGGCAGCATCGCGCCTACCTTCACCGGTGACGCCCCCAGCTGCACACACCCCCCCTCCCACGTTTGGCTTACCCTTCCTAAAGCACCTGGAGACTCCATGATTGCCCCCGCAACCGGAGCACTCATGTTTGAATCTGCAGGACGCACCCCACTTGCACTGGCTCTCATTGTAGAGCTAGCAAAAACCCTTCTTCTGTCGCGCCGACGCGGTACCCGAGCCCGCGCCGGCTGCTCTGAGAAAGGGGGCACTCTTCTGTGCCATCATCAGCCTCAAAGGCAGGTCCATCTGGTCCCACCGCATGGACGGATTAGCCGCTAAGCGCTGACGAAATTGTTCGTCATACTTCCACCACGCAAACCCCCGTAGGTTCGATATGCGTCCCCAATCCCGTCTAAATAACAACAAAGCTGCGAACAGCGATCAGGGTATTTCTCCCCGATCACGCTCGCCAAAATACAAAAAGCTCTCAACCAGTTCCCAAAGGACTTGGGTATCTTCCGATACCTCCGCCTCTTTTCCTCCTCCTCCTTTTTCGCATCCTTCTTATCCTCCTCTTTCAAATCTAAAAACTCCTCCAGGGGAAGCAGGGAAAATATTTCCACAAACTCCCCTCTCCAGATCTTATCCTTAGTCTCCACCTTTAAGTGGCACCCCAGCGGCCCCGCAAAAGACACATGGACATTCTGCCGTTCCGCATCCGTTACCTCCCCGCAGAGATCGACTTGATCTCCTTCCCCACCTGTCGCTCCCTGACCCGGTCTTGTGGTGCCCTCACCCCCTTTTGGCGCAGCAGACGCTGCGGCCTTCGACCCCGCTTCCCGACCGCCATCCGCAACCCACACCTTCTCAAACTGCGTCGGTGACCCCCCGTCCCCCGACCATGATTCTAACAGTGATCTTAAACACCCCAGTAAACTCCCCGAGTGTGGTGCAGTTGGAGACTCACCGCTCGAGCCCACGGCCGCTGCTGGCCGCGGGGGCGCCATCTCGTCCACAGCATCAACCGATCCAGAAGGAACCAGTGGACGCCGACTCCTGCCCGCCTGTTCGTGCTTTGCTCCCGTGGGCATCCTACACATCGACCTGCAAGGAGAATACAGCCTGGGTGATCTGTCCGACTGCAGTCTCACCCGCCCCTCATCCCCGTGATCAGACCTGACATCCCCACTCCCACGCCTGTAACGTCCCTCCCGCTCGCTTCTCCTCCTCCTCCTCCGTGTGGCGTAGCTCCTCTCTGACGATCCTGACTCACTGCGCCTGCGCCTCGGCCACCTGTCCTTGGAAACGGATCTCCTCCCTCTGTTCCGATTCCCCACTGGGCTCCTGTCCCCTAGCCTCCTTCTGTCTTCAGATCTCCGCCTGCTGTCCCTCCAATCTACTCCTCCACGCTGACGTCCTCCGCTGTTCCCACTGCTGGCGCTCCTCCTATCCCGCTGATCCACGGAGCAACCCTTAATGGCCTCCCGCACACTGATGTCCTGGGTGCCACCGTCCTCCCGGCCAGCCACCCGCCACCCGGTGTCTACTGCGCCTGTCTTCCTCCCCGCCTGCACACCTGCACTCCCGTCTCCACTGCGCTCCACACTGCCACTCCTTGCTTCACTAGAGACCCCAGCTACACCGCTGCTGCGTCTGTCTCCCCTCCTTCCTACGCTCCTGGTCATGCTCCTCCGTCCCTTTAAATCTGCAGCACCATCCCTCTTGCCCATAGCTCCAGCCGCTTCCTGCTGCGCCCTGCTGACCTGGTCCCCCTCCATGTTGTGTGAGACGCTGCCCTGTCACTGCCAGTACCTCGCAATCCCCCATGCCCCTCAGCGCTGCCCCCAGAGGGCGACTCACCGGGACGTCTTGGGCTGCTACCGGACCCTTCCGCCAAGTCCTCTCCGTCCTGCTCCACTCCAGTACCGGCCTGCCCCCCCGCCGCCATCCGGCAGGGGGCGCTCGACAAGGGAGGCCTCCTCCTGGCCTGCAACCTCACCGCCCAGGCGTTGCGCCTAGCTGGCGGTCCCGGCCGACGGCTAGCTCCCCGTCCTTGCTTTCCGGCTGCTGCCACGCTCTGCCTCACACTGCCTCCCGCCGAGCTCCTCCTCCGTCGTGCCGCCGGACCTGCTCCCGGACTCAGTCGTTGAGGCGGCCTGGCTCTCCTCTCCGGTCTCCGATCCGGAACCACATGGGGGGGAGCAGACGTGCTCGGAACCCCCAACTGCTCCTGCAGCCACGCCATACCCTTCTCCTTCACCACGGACCACACACCCGACAAGATTTCTTCTAAAGAAGCCATGCTGCACCTGAAAAAGAAGAAAATAAGAGCCTAGCCGACCTGCAACAATTTACAGGTAAGAAAGGCTCAAATTAGAATGAACTTACCCTAAAATGGTCGCTATTTAACATCCCCTCTAATCCACGCCCCCTAGCACAATCCTTAGCCTAAACTTCCTTAGCCTAAACTTAGCCCCTTGACCTAAACTTCACCTGCCTACTCCTGGCTCTGTCAAGGCCCACTTCTCCCTGCGTTGCCACAGCCCCATCATTCCACATTATAGCCACCATCTCCCATAAACACACAGTCTACAGCCGGTAGCAAACACAAATAGACACTGCCAATCCTGCCCACCTTACACTACAGCACCTATCCCCTCGTCTACTACATCCCTTTTCGCCCTCTACACTACAGCTACTATTCCCCCACACTACATCCACTGTCTGTCAAGATTAGCAGAAGGAGCCCCAAATGCAATAATGATCTGAATGCTAAAATAACTATAACAAAGTACCAATAGGCATAAAGCGTGGACTTGGTCAGGAGAAGCAAAAGTTCAGGTCAGACAATAAACAGGCAAAATGGGTCAGACACCGAAGAGACAAATAGAACGCAGCACAAAAGTGTATAACACTGGGAGCATATTACAACTGAGCACAGTGGACACAGTCTGTTTCAGTTATATAGAGGAGAGGGGCACAGCCCTCCCATGTCACTATTGCCCATGGCCACACCTCCTAAACGAGGGAGCCCAGTGCTAATGAGCAGGTCAACATCTCGTATAAGACTGCAGCAAGGAGAAGAGAGCCGTGGAACCGCTTCCACTTTCCAAAAGTATACAGGCTGTCAACCCACGGTGTCTAACAGGTCGACTACACTCTCAAGACACTGACACTTTCCGGGCTGCTGCCACAATAGGAGATGGAGGTGGAACAATGGAGTATTGACACTATTCCTCTCTACACTACAGCCCCGATCCCCCACACTACAGTCTCTATCCCACCTCACACTACAGCCCATATCACACCCTACAATACAGCCCCATCATTTCAGACTATAACCTATATTCCTCGCAAATGCATAAATTACAATCCCTAGAACCAACAAATATACACACACTACCTATACTACTACAGTCCCTATTCTGCCACACTACAGCCCTTATCCATATTTCCCAAGTGTCCCTATTTAAGAGACACTATTTTGGATCCAAATCCCTCTGTCCTTCTTTTCTATCTTAAAGTCCCTCTTTTCTAGGACTTCTGTATTCTTTGGTGTTTTTGGTGTGACGACAATAAATGTGTCTAGACATCAGTCTTTGTAAATACGATACATTGTTCTTGTTCTGGGTTAAATTTTAGTTGCATAAATTGTGCACCTAAAATTTCTCATAACAGCCCTGTCCCTGGTAACACTCCCACTCACACCACTAAAATTAAAGTGTCCCTCTTTGTGCATTTGAAATGTTGGGAAGTATGTTGATCCCACACAAACACATACATTATGGTCCCTATCCCCACACAGCACATCCCCTATTCTGTCACATGCACCTACACACTACAGCCCCTATAACTCCCAACCCATTACAGTCCTACACTATTACTCTTACCCAGACACAGGCTACAACTACTACCCTGTCCACACACACACACAACACCACAAACAGCCCCATCTACACATTATACCACAAGCAACTCCCCCACAGCTCAATCCCACAAACAATTAAATTGAATGGATCTCCAGACCATACCTCCCAAGTGTCCCTATTTAGAAGGCATAGTCCAGATTTTGGGCCCAAATCCCTCTGTCCCTCTTTTCTATCCTAAAATCCCTCTTTTCTTGGAGCTCCATATTGTTGGTGTGTCTGTGTATAAAATAACTCCGCAGCAAACTCCCAGTAAACTTTAAACTACACTAAATGCATTGAGAAATTAGTCCCTTTAAATAAGAAACATTGTTCTTGTTTTAAATTACATTCACGTTTCAAATTTTTCTCAGAACCCCACCCTTGACCATACCTCCACTAACACCCATAAACTTAAAGTGTCCCTCTTTGTCCATTCAAAGTGTTTGGAGGTATGCTAGACATGTATTATTATTACAAAAGGCCCTCGGCAAGAGATCTGCGATCTGTCAGCAGTAAGGAACTGGTTTGGGGGATGCCCGTAATGTTCATGCCCCCACCTCATGGCCTTGCTACGTAGCTGGACCAGCCTGCCAGACCTAAAAATATGTTAAAACACCCTTTCTAACAGCACTATAAATAAATGTTTTATTTATAATGCTGGGGTGTCCCTTTAAAGTTTATTGCTTTACTTCTGTGTTGATGTATCAGAAAAAAGCACGGCCAAGGGAGTAAATCAATATATAAAAAACATCTCCCTATCTCTTCTCCTTTGCTGGCAAGAGTGGAGTCTGTCACAACCCCACCCCTCTGAAAAATGTAATGCAAATATAAGCAAAGCAATTAACCCTCTTAGTTCTGCTGGGGTGAAAAAAAAAAAAAAGGCTGTGCATAGTATATAGATGACCACATAGATAATTTAGGAATAAAATATGTTTGTAGGGGGCTTTACAGAGTGTTCTATTTGATTGTGTCCTCACACCTTATACCAGTTAGAAAAAGTGAAATAAAAAGGTTATTAAATTATCAACATAAAAAGAAAAAACAGGAGACTGGTAGAGAAACAAATGGGTTTCACAGCAGTAATGCTAGTGAGTTGGCTGATTTGTTAGGAGTAAATTCGGTTCGGAGAACATAATCAAATGCACCATTCTGTATCAAGACACCTAGCTTATACTAAGATATTTTTTCCTGATATTTCCTCTTTGCTACTAAGAGTTAAACCTGGCCAATCTGTGATCCGGTAATATGCCTGTCTATCATTTCCCACTGTGTCTTTGGTAGGTTGTTGCTGACCAATATCTTGCTTATAGATTCCTGACGGTGTGTGGATGTAATATGAACCCACCATGTCTCCTCCCTCCTCCATTTAGTTATATTCACCGGTCATGCTCCTTGTCACATACTCCAAACATACTCTGTAACATACTGTCACTCAGTCACATTCACCCCACCTACTTATTGACATATATTGACCATTCCAGTCACAGTCACCCACTCAGTCACATTCCTATCCACAGCCACACTCACCCTCTCTGTCACATTTTATCCATTATTCAACTTCCTGTTCACATACACCTAACCACCTAGTCACAGAAACCTACCCGTTTATCCAGAACCATAGCTCCCTGAACACAATTATCTATGTTTATTGATCAATGCTGGCAAATTTACCTACCCACACACCAATCATTTACTACACACATACATACATTATATCCAGGCCCTTACACACATTATACATAGGTGCACTTACACAAATAGAATATAGAGTGGCATACACACATTTGCAAGAATCTGAACCTATAGGCTGGTTTAGGATGTTTGGAATGGGAAGTGTTTTCCACCAACATCTGCAGTGTTATGGTTAATCATCATTACTAGGGACCACATTGCCTAACAATTTTGAGGACCACGTTTCCTATGATGCCCGTTATTGTGAAATGGTTAAGTAAAATATAAAGAACACTGAAATATACAGGACACAAGTGTTAGTGAGCCTTGGATCATCCTATCTCCTCTTCCCCCTCTCCATCTCTGATTACGTTTGCACCCACTGGAATTAGGACCCCATTAGTTTGTTTCCTAATTTCAGAGCTGAAATGTAACATAGTCACGGGCCAACTGAACCTCGCAATTACAAACATGTTCAGTTTGTCATGATTCAGAATTCCGAGAGTGGAGCCAAAAAAACAAGATCATTGATGGGAATAAAAGATGATTGATGGCTAGAGGACAGTAGCTAAATGTTGATTTTATTCACAGATGAAGTGAGGAGTCAGCAATAGAGGGAATAAAGAGGGGCAGTAAAATAATCAATATTGATATATTTACATATTATATATTTAATAATTATATAATATATAAATATAGACTCTTTTACTGCTCCTCCTGTTTTTCCCCCTGTAACGGACCTCATCCAGCCTGGCTTTTATTTCCAACTCACACATACAGGCCACACCCAGGGGGAGGCATAAAAGAACCAATGACATAGATGTTACCTCCCACACATCCCCTCCCCTTAGTGTGACACATAATCCCATTATGCATACAGTGTAAAATATACTTTTACACAACTTTCATAACTTTAAAACCATACATCACATTCACATAAAAATACATATCCACAATCAATCCATTCAGGGGAACAACATATTAAAAAAATGGCATGAATCCGACCAGGGGTTCAAAAGTTACTAAAAGTATCTTTTGTCCCTCCTGTCTGGCAGAAAAACATCCCCACAATTAATTGGAGAAGTAATTGGAGAAGTAATCCAATTATCCAGGACTAGAGGCAGACTCCATTAACCACATGGTTGCAAAACGACATAAAACACTTTAAAATACATAAAGTCACATTTATACATAACACACAGACATTTCACCTATCCCCAGATAGCTGGGATCTGCGCGCACAAAACTACCGAATAGCGCGCAGATCCTACTCACACAGTACAATTGCCATGGAGCTAAAGTCTTTCCCATAGTCTTTCATTATATGAATAGGCTCCATGGTATATACAAATACAAAAAGAGAAGTCCTGCGCTAAAGCAGCAAGGACTACAACACACATCAGCCCCAATATATAGTAAAAACCAAAGAAAAGAAAATGTTACTTGCGCTTTTTCCTTAATCCCTATGTATATTTAGACAAATGGAGGTCATTTAGTTGCTCCAATGGCCATTGGAGGGATGCCCGCCTGCCAACGTCAAGGCAGACCCCCCCTAAGCGGGTCCTAACACTGACCCTTCAGCCTGCTTCCTTGAGCTTCTGGCAAAGATATCTCTAATGAGACAGCGCAAGTAACATTTTCTTTTCTTTGGTTTTTACTATATATTGGGGCTGATGTGTGTTGTAGTCCTTGCTGCTTTAGCGCAGGACTTCTCTTTTTGTATTTGTATTTACTTTGTATCACACAGCCTGGTTACAATGCTGCTACCCATCCCATGTGTTCCCTATTAAGGGTTAATAAGTAAAGGGGTGTATATAAAAAATACCCCTTTCTGTCTCATTAGAGATATCTTTGCCAGAAGCTCAAGGAAGCAGGCTGAAGGGTCAGTGTTAGGACCCGTTTAGGGGGGGTCTGCCTTGACGTTGGCAGGTGGGCATCCCTCCAATGGCCATTGGAGCAACTAAATGACCTCCATTTGTCTAAATATACATAGGGATTAAGGAAAAAGCGCAAGTAACATTTTCTTTTCTTTGGTTTTTACTATATATTGGGGCTGATGTGTGTTGTAGTCCTTGCTGCTTTAGCGCAGGACTTCTCTTTTTGTATTTGTATTTACTTTGTATCACACAGCCTGGTTACAATGCTGCTACCCATCCCATGTGTTCCCTATTAAGGGTTAATAAGTAAAGGGGTGTATATAAAAAATACCCCTTTCTGTCTCATTAGAGATATCTTTGCCAGAAGCTCAAGGAAGCAGGCTGAAGGGTCAGTGTTAGGACCCGATTAGGGGGGGTCTGCCTTGACGTTGGCAGGCGGGCATCCCTCCAATGGCCATTGGAGCAACTAAATGACCTCCATTTGTCTAAATATACATAGGGATTAAGGAAAAAGCGCAAGTAACATTTTCTTTTCTTTGGTTTTTACTATATATTGGGGCTGATGTGTGTTGTAGTCCTTGCTGCTTTAGCGCAGGACTTCTCTTTTTGTATTTG